>NW_026000244.1:2520099-2563550 GCF_001458135.2 Marmota marmota marmota | reverse complement strand
TTACAAGTTCAAAGACAGTCTCAGCAACTTGTGAGGTCCTGAGCATCTTAGTGAGAATCTGTCTGAAAAATAAATAAATGAAAAGAGCTGCAGATTTGGCTCAGTGGTTAAGATCCCTGGATTCAATCTCTAGTATCAAAAAAAAAATTTATCAATTAATGGGTACCCAAATAGATAAAGTAATGTTTTTTACTATACAGCATAATGAGGGGACTATACTTCAAAATAGTCTATCATTTATTTTATAAAATAGCCCAAACCTCAAATTCTGGGGAGACCTCACATACCAGCAAGTAGAGGCTGGGGGCCTCTCTTTCATCGAAACTCATATCCAGAAACTGCTGGAGATGCTAATCACCAAAAGAGCAGAATTAAAAATGTGGACAGAAAATGCTAAGAATGGGTCCTCTTTCAAACCAATGACCCCAGACCACTACCTGGATTCTCTGGGGAAAATGTTGAAGTCACTGGGAGGCAAGAGAGACACCACTGCACACCCCTTCTGGAACACAAAAGGGGAAACCAGAGTACCTACAGCATTTCTCTTACCACAAGGCCTTGGGGGACCCTTTAGAGCATACAGCCAGCTGTTCTGGAGCCTTCCCTCTCTGCACAGTGAGTCCCCAGTGGCTATTGCCTGGGTCTCTAAGAGGTCCTTCTCTGCACAATCTAAAGCTGTTACATTAACAAAATCTCTGACTGTTCCCCAGTTCAATCTCAGGCTGAAGAATCTCAGAACTTTCCCAGGACCAGCCCTTGTTCAACTATGTGGTCCAATTGCAATTTGTAACACAAACACTACCCCCTTCTGTGGCTCAGGTCCAGAACCACACACATCTCATATCCTCACTCCCAAACCTACCAACTTCTTCTCCACCCCAGAAGAGGACCCAGAAAACAATTTGCCCTACATCCCAGGAGGAAGTATGGCCTTTCATCTCAACTGAAAATCAACACATGGAATGGCCCTTGCAGAAGAAACAGAAACAGACAAAGGTTTTACTCTCTTCACTCCAAAAATCTCAGGGAGCCAACAGCCAATCCACTTCAACCATATCAGAGCGGTTGCCCCTACTGGATCTCCATGTCTGCCTCAATCCCTCCTGGGGATTCTAACAGCACTGAGCTCCCTAGAGGCCTAGCAATGAACAGTTTGCTTTAAAGAAACATTCTCATCCATCACTGTACATGCATCTGTCACATGTCACCTCAATGATCTGTGTGTCAAATTTTCATGGCAGAAATCCAAAACTTTATCCAGAAGAAGTAATCCAGGGGTTCAATCCATTACAAAGATATTCACATTACAGATTTTATGGTCATCTGTATTTTATTTTAATAAGATTTACCTACTGTTGGGCTGGGGTTGTGGCTCAGCAGTAGAGCACTCACCTAGCATGTGTGCAAGGCCCTGGGTTTGATCCTCAGTACCACATAAGAATAAATAAATAAAAATTAAGGTATTAAAAAACTTTTTAAAAAATTTACCTACTGTAAGTCTCATAAACATTTCAGCATTTTAAACATACTTTTTAGTTATAGATGCACACAATACCTTTATTTTATTTGTTTTTATTTTTATGTGGTGCTAGGGACCAAACCCAGTGCCTCAAGCGTGCTAGGCAAGCACTTTACCACTGAGCCACAACCCCGGCCCAATATATCAGCATTTTTTATACATACCAAGAAATAGATAATCAGTGATGAATCCTATGAAAACTATTGCATTCATAATAGCTTCAAAAAATAAAATAAAATACTGGGGAATCAACTTAACAAAAGAGGTGAAAGACCTCTACAATAAAACTACAGAACACTAAAGAAAGAAATTGAAAGATCTTTGAAGATGGAAAGATCTCTGATGCTCTTGGATAGGCAAAATTAATATTGATAAAATGGCCATAACTACCAAAAACGCTATACAGATTCAATGTGATTCCAATTAAAAGCCCAACATCATTCCTTATAGAAATAGAAATAGCAAGCATGAAATTTATTTGGAAAAATAAGAGACCCAGAACAGCCAAAGGAAAATGTTGGTGAGGATGTGAGGTAAAAAGTAGGAGGCATCACAATAGCAGACCTTAACCTATACTACAAAGCTATAATAACAAAAACAGCTTAGTATTGGTACCAAAATAGACATATAGACCACTGTTAAAGAATAGAAGACATAGAGACAAACTCACACAAATACAGTTATCTCATACTAGACAAAAGCGCCAAAAACATACATTGGAGAAAATATAGCCTCTTCAACTAACGGTGCTGGGAGAACTGGAAAAATTAGGCCCAAATCTTCATAATGTCATTTTAGGCCCCAGCTTTCTTAACAAGACTCCTAAAACACAAGAAATAAAATCAAGAATTAATAAATGGGATGGACTCAGACTAAAAAGCTTCTTCTCAGCAAAAGATGAACAGAGAGCCTACATATTGAGAGCAAATTTTTGCCACACACGTCAGACAGAGCACTAATCTCCAGGATATATAAAGAACTCAAAAAACTTAACACCAAAAAACAAACAACCCAATCAATAAATGGGCTAAGGAGCTGAGGAGACAGTTCTCAGAAGAAGCTATGCCTTTGATCAACAAATATATGAAAAAATGTTCAACATCTGTAGTAATTAGAGAAATGCAAATCAAAATTACTTTAAGATTTCCTCTCACACCAGTCAGAATGGCAGTTATCAGGAATACAGACAACAATAAATGTTGGTGAGGATGTGAGGTAAAAGGCACACTTATACATTGCTGGTGGGACTGCAAATTGGTAAACCAATGTGGAAAGCAGTATGGAGATTCCTTAAGGATTCTTAGAATGGAATCACTATCTGACCCAGCTGTCCCTATCAGTCTATACTCATAGGACTTAAAATCAGCCTACTATAGTAACACAGCCACATCAATGTTTATAGCAGCTCAATTCACAATAGCTAAACTGTGGAAGCAACCTAGGTGCCCTTCAATAGATGAATGGATAAAGAAACTGTGGTATATATACACAATAAAATATTACTCAGCATTAAAAGAGAATAAAATTATAGTATTTGCAGGTAAACAGATGGAGTTGGAGAGTATCATGCTAAGCGAAGGAAGTCAATCCCAAAAAACCAAAGGCTGAATGTTCTCTCTGATAAGTGGATGCTGATCCATAAAAAGGGTGGGGGAGGCATGGGAAAAATGAAAGAACTTTGATTGGGCAAAGGGTAGGGAGAGTAGAGAGGGTGCATGGGTGTAGGAAAGGTGGTGGAATGAGATGGACATCACTACCCTAGGTACATGTATGACTACATTTATGGTGTGAAGCTACATCCTGTACAACCATAGAAATATAAAATTGTGCTACAATTATGTACAATGAATCAAAATACATTCTGCTGTCATGTATACCTAATTCAAATAAATAAATATTTTTTAAAAGAGTAAGATATTAAAGAAAATAACAAAAATACATCTTTTAAATTTTTTCACATTAAAACATTTTGCTGCAAATAAAGTAATTTGTTTTGTTTTGTTTCATAGGACTAGAGAATGAATCCAGGGCCTAGTATAAGCAAGTGCTCTACCACTGAGCTACACTCCAAGCCCCTTTATTTCATTTTGAGACAGTCTTGCTAATTTGCTGAGGCTGGTTTCCAACTTGCAATCATCTTCCCTCAGACTCCTGAGTAGCTGGGACTACAGGTGTGCATCACTGTGCCTATCTTGAAGTGATTTTTTAAACACACAGATGACTCTCTAAATGATATTTAGAATCTATTGCAAATTCAATTTGGAACAGACTTTTATTTAACACAGGTTTCACACTGACTTCAACAAATCAGGCACTCCAGAAGACAATGTGGAATGGTAAAATATGTGATGCCTTCTTCATACTCTAAGGGAAAAAGCTCTATTGCAAATAAGCAAAACCCAAACAAAACAAAAACACGGAGGTATTCTACAATGTTATCTCTTAAGAACAATTCCCCTTCAATAGACTATAATGCTGTTGACAATGTCAAGCACTCTGACTTCTAAAAAAATCCCACAGAAAAAAAAGTTCCTCCAAGTTTTTCCCAGACATAGCTACACTTTATGTCCTTCTCACTACCTTAACAGTATGACACATCCAGCTCCAGACAGCCCCAATGGCTTCCCCCTGTTTTCTCTAATGTCGGTCACTTTCACAACCACTCTTTTAACACAATCAATTGCTATAATTATATCTGGGGCCAATGTGGATTGCTGCATTTTCCAAACAGGTGCAGGTCTTTGTGGTTACTCAAAGGTTTGCTAGGGTGCCCCTCCCTGGGCTGAGTTGTCACCCTTCTCCCCATAAACATGTGGTCCACACATCTCACATCCATGAAACCACAGTTATGTAAACCACACAGGTGAAACTAATGCCCAGAAAGCTATAAAACAATGCTGTACCAGCCAGAATGGATGGGGATTAGAAAATGCTAAGTTCTCTTCTAGGGAACATGGCTGGCACAGTCCTGGAGTCCTGAACATTTTTGTGCATTAGCTTTTCTCACCCTCATTCATTCTCATTATGTATGCAGTTCTTCCCTTTCCTCTTTGTCCAAAACTTGAAATTGCTGCCACCTGCTCCTTGATGTTCTCACAATCTCTACCATTTTTCCCAATAGCTGCTTCACAAGACAGACATCTCTCAGCTCAGGAATCCTCCTGAAACTTTGCAAGCAAGAACATTCCATCATCCTTTTATATTCCTACCATAATCTGCTGCCAGGAACACTTCTCATACCTATTTACAACATGAAGAAAAACTATATAAGGTGTATGAATTTCTTTTGTGCACTGTGGTCTCTGCAGTGCAAGAAACTTTCCACATTTCAGTTTTACTTTCCACATTTCAGTGGAGACACTCAGTGTCTGCAACAATCACTTCCTAACATGAGAATGAATGTTAATAATGTTGCAGTGAAGGGGAAATGAGTTATAATATTAAAACACTGCATGATTCCTATTATATGAGTTTGATATTATCATTTTTAAATACTTATTTACTTGTCAATGAACCGTTATTTATTTATTTATATGCAGTGCTGAGAATTTAACCTAGTGCCTCATACGTGCTAGGCAAGTGCTTTACCACTGAGCCACAACACCAGCTCCATTTTCATTATTTTTATTTCTACTGCATAATTGCCAACTTTTACTTGTGAAACAAAGGACACACAATAGTGGTATACTGTTCCAAGAATTAAGCAATTAATTTTCTAGCACAAAAGCTAATGTTTAATACACACTAAAGATTTACAGTTCTGAGAAAAAAAGAAATATTCCTTTAAGTAATTTTTCAAACAACTATTTTGAACATATTTAGTGTGTTTCTACTAATTTACCTTGGTGGTAGAGGACTGTTTTCTGTAATCCCAGTTACTTCTGTTTGACTGCGAACAAACTGCACTCATGGAGTTCTTCAAAACTGACTTTGTTCTCTTCACACTGCCTATGCACAACTGCTCCTGAGTGCTAATGTTTCCAATCCTTCAGTTAAATCTAGGGTCCCCATGGCTTACCTGCTTATGTTCAAATAAGGAAAAATGTACTGGTTCTCTTCAGGGACAAAATGAGGTCTGGATGTAGTAAGTATACTGCTGGTCCCAGGTTCATAGTCAAAACAGGACACTGCTCTGAAACAGGAGGTTTCTTTCAGGAACAGCCAGCCTTGGTGGAATTCTGCAGAGCCAGGCCAGCAAGCAGCAGGTAGACTTATCCCTTTGCGTTTGGCACAACTACCTCTTCTGCCAGACAGGCCCAGTAGTCTTGTCTTCTGACCACTTCAAGTCCAGCAGCTACCCTGGGAGTAAAAGAGCAAGAAAATGTCACCTGATGGGTGCTGCTTTTCCCTGAGCCCACAGGATGCTGTCTGGTTTCCAGGGACTTGAAACTGTACTTCCCCTGGCTGGTCCTCACAGTTATCTTCTGGAACCCTTCATCAGGTAGTATTCTTGCTGTCACCATCTCCCTCCCCACCCTAGGGCTCTCAAGCTGTGGTCTAACTTTTGACGCTATGGTGGAAAAGCAGTTAATTCCAACTCAGCCTCTTCTGTGTCTGGGTACTACAGCTTACTTTACTCCTAGATGGCGCAAAGATGGTCAGAAAACAGTCTTTTGAGTTCCGTCAAGTGACAGAAGGAACACAGGCAGGTTCTCACAGTTGGTTCCTAACGGGAATTAAAAACTGAGAACACTTCATTTAGCAAAGCTTGATTAAAAAAATAAATAAATAAGGTTCTAGCACCGTGTTGCACTTGGGACCAAAGACGGTTAACCGCACCACCTCTGCAGATTACACTCACGGCCAAAGAAAAGGAACTGCCATACTGAAACCACCTGATTGGACGCAGTAAGCTTCTGACCATTTGCATATAGTCAGATCAGTGATTGGTTGAAGCTGCTCTGCTGTGATTGGTGGAAACTTAGTTGTTTGGTAACAGGCAAGCCACCGCCACGCCCCCATGACACGCCCCCGTGACACGCCCCCGTGACACTCCCCCACCTCACGCCCCCCACAACACATCCCCACCCCACGTCCCCACCCCACGCCCCCACCCCCCCAACACCCACGCCCCCCCCACACCATTTAATTGGATTACAGTTCATTTGCATAGCAAGCTAGGTTACAGATCACATATATGGAGGCTACTTTGGGACAAATTTATCATGCAAGTATGGAGACAAGTTTAGGACAAATTTATTTCAATTTAACAATTAGCCCCATTTTGGCCATGTTTTCAAATCTCAACAGAGTGACCAAAACCACGAATGTGAACAGTGACACTATCTTCTACAGTCATCAAAATGGATCTGTTTGATTTCCCTACAGACTTCACAATTGCAGAATGTCAAATTAGTTAGATGAGCTGGGCATAGTATGGCAGGCCTATAATCCTAGCCAGTAGGAAGCTGAGGCAGGAAGATCAAAAGTCCAAGGCCAGCCTTGGCAACTTAGAGACCGGAAGCAACTTCCTGAGACTCTAATAAAAATAAAATATTAAAAATAAAAACGACTGGGGTTGTGGCCCAGTCATAAAATACCCCTGGGTTTAATTTGCTGAACCTTCTTCCCCCCACCAAAAAAAAGTTAGATGGCTTGTAGATTTTATGCCTACCATAACAAGACCACTGGATGTTCCAGGACAGCAGTATGTCAGTTCTTAAACTTTGAGTGAGTACATGATTCACTGTCCTTGCAGCCTGGGGACTGTCATGCTTTGGTCTCATCATTAGGAGAAAACATGTGACACAGCCCATTCACGCTTGGCCCTATTCTATGACCATCATATAGAATCCAGCCTTTTGCATCATGAAACTATTTTCTAATAATTTCTCTAATATGCCTATGATTTAAAATGAAAAAAATAACAAAATAAGATTGAACTTGTATTTTTTTTTAATATTTATTTTTTAGTTGTAGTTGGACACAATACCTTTATTATTTTATTTATTTGTTTTCATGTGGCGCTGAGGATCGAACCCAGGGCCTTGCACGTGCTAGGCAAGCGCTCTACTTCTGAGCCCCAGCCCCTGAACTTGTATTTTTAAAATCTCATTAATTTGCTTAATTTTTCTCTTTGATACAAAGTGACTTTTAGCTTTTAATTCACTAAAAAAAATGGCACAGACATTAATGTGAGAAAATAATTGTTTTGCTAAAAACATATAGTGGAGCAACTCATTAGAAATGCTTGGGACAAGAATTGTTTCATATTTCAGAATTTTTAGATTGTGGAATATTTCCTCAGATTTTACCCGTTGAACATCCCTAGTTCAAAAATCCAAAAGTTAAAAAGTTCCAAAATATAAAATGTTTTGAGCATTACTCTAACGTTCACAAAATATCAGATTTTGGATCATTTTCTGTTTGGATTTTCAGATTGGGAATGCTTAACCTGTATGTAAATTATGGCATATGAACACTTGATAAATTTTGTTTTAATTTTTGTGGATTTGAACTCCAAAGAGCTCCTGACTCTGTTTGCTTCTCTAGTTTGTTTATAAAATATGAGAAATACCCACCAGAATGCAATATACAATATCATTAGAAAATCCCAAACTCCAAACTTTGATCCTGGAGGAATACATGCATGAAAACAGCAAGAGAAGGGAGGTTGCTGAGCTAACCTCTGGGGTCATCTGCTCAGAGTGGTTTTAAAAGGCAGTAAGAGCAAACAGGAGGGTTTAGGTGACCCTATGCACAGCCTGCAATCCTACAACAGTAGCTGTTGAGAGCCACAGCCGAAGGGGCCTGAGCAAACTTCCAGCTGCCAGCAAACTTCCACCTGCCAGCAAACTTCCAGCTGTCAGCTGATGATTGGCTCACAGGGGCCCCAGCAACTTCTAGCTGCCAACTGATTGGCTCCTCTGTGGTGATGCTCATTGGGCTGTTTCTCCGCCCTTTCAGACCACTGAGCTGCTCATTGGGGGACTTTTTTTGGCTCTGCCCAAGCGACCCAGCCAATCAGCCTCAAGAGCAGGAGGAGTGGGGAAGGTTGAGAGGCTTGTGGCAGTTGGGCTCTGAAGGTTTTTCCTGAGGAGCTGTTTTGTTTGGCCTGTGTGGTTCTAAAAATAAAGTTCATTTCTTTTGTCAAGTGGCTCCTGAATTGTGCCCAGCCAGACTGCGGCAAGTAGCTCCTCCAGAAGGTGAGGCTCAGTGGTGGCAATTGGCAAAAAATACATTTGAGGGACATTTTCTTTGTACTCTACTGGGTTTTTGAATGGAGCCAGAGATTTCACCCTTATTGAAGTGTGTCTTTTTTCTTTCCAGGGAGGGACATTTCACACACACCCTTCCCCTCTGTAAAGCAGCAGCTTCTCCTTTGGGTCCCCTCTGTCTGTCATCAAATACATCAAGGATATCTGCAGAGTGCTGGCACCTCCCTGAGTGTGGATGACACTCAACATCTCTCAAAGGGCAGGGTGAAGTCCTTGCACAGTTCTCATTGGCATGAGGGGCTTTTTGTATTAAGGTGAACAACAAGCTCATGAGAGTGCTCTGGGGTATCTGGATTCTAGAGACGTAGTCTGTTTCTCTTTGTTCGTATATATTGTTCTCCTCCCTTAGCCGAGATTTTATTTCATTATTTTTTGGAGGAGCCAGATTTTATCTACTTATTTTTATTATAATTATTATCACACAATAATTGTACACAGAAATGGAACTCACTGTGATATTTCCATACATGCATACATTGCCCTCATACTACCTCCCCCCTCCCCCAGCACCTTTTCCAATCCCCAGCAATCTCTCTTCTACTTTCAAATCTCTTTTTTTTAAATTTCACATTTGAGAAAAAACATGAAAGACTTGTCTTCTTGCTTTTCTGTGTCTTTTCATTTAACACAATAAAACCAGTTCTATCCACTTTGAGGCAAATGACAGGACTTTATTCTTCTTTATGGTTAAACAATAGTCATATATATATAATCATATATATCATATGATCTATGATATATAGGGCTGGAGTGGTGGCTCAGTAGTAGAGCACCTGCCTAGCATGTTCCTCAGCACCACATATAAAGAAACAAAAAATAAAGGTCCATTGACAACTAAAAAATATATTAAAAAAAGAATTAAAAGAAGATGTGTATACATATAAAGAAGATATATATATATATATATATATATATATATATACTATAGAAAAGATAAAATATATATGTATATAAAATATACATATGTACACACACACACACATATATATATATACACTACACATACACCTGTATGTGTGTGTGTGTGTGTGTATATTATACACACACACACACACACACGTAACCATGGTTTCTTTCTCCATTACCATGCTGATGAATACTTAGGTTGATCCTTTATCTTAGCTATTGTGAACAATGCCACAATAATCAGAGGTATGCAGCTATCTCTATATGCCAACTGAATTTCCTTCAGATAAATACTCAGGTGTGGGATAGTTGAGTCATATGCAATTTCTATTTTCAGCCTTTTGACAAGCTTCTAAACTATTTCCAATGTGGATATACTAAATTACATTCCCACACACAGTGTATAAGTATTCCTTTTTCTTCATATCTTAGATTAATTTTGTTATAATAGCTATCCTAACCTGAATATAATAGAATCTTACAATTTTTATTTGTATTTTCCTGATGACTAGTGAGATTGAGGATTTTTTCATGTATTTATTGGACATTTGTATTTCTTCAAAGAAGTGCCTATTCTGATTAAACCATTTTATTGATATATTTGTTTTTTATTAAGTGGTCTGTGTTTTTTATATATTCTGAATATTAATCCTCTTTCAGATGTACAGCTGGCAAAGATTTTCTCCCTCCCTGATGGTTGTCTCTTCTCTTTGCTAATTGCTTTCTTTGCTGTGCAGAAGTATTTTAGTTTGATGTAATCCCATTTGTCTATTTTTTTTTTTTTTTGCTTTTGTTGCCTATGATTTTGGGGTCTCACCAGGAAATTACTGACTGTGCCAAAAATCTTAAAAAGTTCCCCCAACACATTTCCCTTGCAGTTTCAGAGTTTTTAGGTCCTACATCAAGGTCTTCAATGCATTATGAGGTGATTTTTTTGGACAGGAGGAGAAATTGGAGTCAAACTTCAATTTTCTGCATGTGATTATCCAGTTTTTCTAGTACCATTTGTTGAAGAGACTCTCCTTTCTCCAAGGTATGTGTTTGGCACCTTTGTTGAGAAGCAGTTGCTTATGGGTTTATTTCTGTTTTTTTTCTGTTCTGTTTCATGGGTCTGTGTGTCCGTGTAAAGGTCAATATCATGCTCTTAGTCCCTATGGCTCTTTTAATATAACTTGGGATATCTCCATCTTAGGTCTGTGTGTCCGTGTAAAGGTCAATACCATGCTCTTAGTCCCTATGGCTCTTTTAATATAACTTGGGATATCTCCATCTTAGGGCAAGGTGCATTGTTCCTGATGAGAATATAAATCTGTATTTCAGACATCTTCTCAGCAATGTCTGATTCTTGTGGGTATGATTAGTTTGCCATTGGTTTTACCAGTCAACTGGCAGATGAAGCACTGTTGAAGGAGCAAGACTGTGTGCACCACTACGTCCTCTTTTCTCCCTGGCCCTGCATTGCAATACTAGCACCATAAGGCTGCAGATCCTTGATAAGTACCTTCTTGAGCCACGTGCCCACTCTGTGAAAGTTACTTGGATTTAACTAGGCAATGTCATTGACAAGTTCCCATAAAGGGCACCCATAATCAGATTCATCACCATATGCTGAGAGGGGATGATTGACAGAAAGCCTACTCACAGCACCTCTGTATAGGAGACAACTCTTTCCTGGGAACCCTCTGGATCCACAGGGACCTGATCTTCCCACTTCTATGTGGAGCACCAAATTCACTCATTCTCTCAAACTCACTTGACTCATGTCCCAATAACCTGCTGACCAGCTCCTTCTCATGTTAACCAGTGGACATGCAGAAACTCTCTCTACCTCTCATCATTTAGCAGCCTTTCCACTGCCTGGAGACCCTGTTCTCTAAGAAGCACCCACCTGGGGTTACACAACCAGCTAGGATGCAGCCCTTCCTTGCCCTCCCCTGGACACAGACTTGGACACTACACTGCCCTGTCTGCAGCCAGAATATTCTACAACTGAACCCTCACCCTACTCCAAGAGCCTATTGGTTGATTGTATTCAATCTTCATATCACTAATTTCTTACACACAGAGGAAAAAAGATTTGTCAGTAGTTTTTCTGAGATGAAGGAAATCTTAAGGAAAAGATTAGTTAGGTTATGGAGCAATTACAGAGGCTATCAAGAAAAGGGAACAGATCCTGGGACAAGTTTCACATCCACAATGCTATATTGCAATTTCAACAATGTTCACTGGACCAAAGAGCCAAGTGTGTGTTTATTCTGAAACTTTGAGGAAGGAAAACAAATTGTTTACCTTGAATCTCCATTGGCTATAAATTAGCAGGTAGGATAATGCAAATCACAGAAAGCTTTGGGATAAGAGGACAGAGTAGAGGAAGAAGTGCTAACTGCTTCTGGAATGGTTAGTGTGAATAGTCCAGAGAGTTTTCACATAAAAGGGTATGCTATGCCTACTGGTCATCCATGGGATTTAAGTCAGTATTTCAACATATATGCAGGAATGTGCAAACTCAAAGCTGTATTGATCAACTTTCCTTAGCTCCCTACCCCACTACCTACTGATTCTTGCGACTAAAGTTAAGACATTTTTTCTTATCAATATAATAATGAATAAAAACCTAAGCTAAGCTTTGTTAGCTTCCTTTAGTGAAATATGCAAAGACTCAAATTATTCGACAAGATTCAATGTTGTGTCTTTTCTATCCAAATTGACTTATAAAGCTAATACAATCTTGACCACAATCCCAGCAGGCTTTTTTTTTTGTAGAAATTAACAAACTGATTGTAAAAGGTATATGGGAATTCAAATGAGCCAAATTATTTTTTTGTAGAAGAACTAAGGATTTATATTACCTGATCTCAGAGGTGAAAAAATAATTAAAGATACAGTAATCAGAATAGTGGGGTATTAGCATGGAGGTTGGCATACAGACCAGTGGAACTGAGGAGAGAAGTCAGAAACAGATCCACAGACAAATAGTCATCTGATTTTCCAAAAAGATTCTGAGATGATTTAATGGGGAATGAATGGTTTTTGAACAGAAAATAATAGAATAACTGACTATCCAAATATAAAAATAATGACCTACAAACTTTCTCTCCCATCATGTATGTAAGAGGTTGGATTATGATCCCCCAAGACAGACATCTAAGTCATGGGCTTCAGTACCTGCAAAAGAGACCTTGTGCTTAGATAAAGGATCTTTGCAGAGATAATAAAATCAAGACTTTCTAATTAGATTGTCCTGGATTAGTTGTACAGCCTGTGTATCCAATAACAAGGGTCTTTACAAGATGAGGAGGAGACACAGACAAGAGAGGATAAACATGGAGAAAGCTATGGAAAGAAGTGTGGGAAGCCTTCAGCTATGCTGCCACAAGCCAGAGAACACCTGCAGCCCACAGCAGGAAAAGGTTTGGAGGACTCTCCTTCAGAGCCCCCGAGTGAGCAGGGCCCTAGCAACACCTTGATTTAGGCTTTGGGCCTCTGGAACTAAAAGGGATTAAGTGTCTGTTGTTAGGAGCCCTCTTGTTTGTCAGTCATCCCCAGAAAACTGTCAGAACACACAAAAATTAGTTCAAATGTATGATAAGTCTAAATTTAATCTAGGACTATAATCTAATCTAGAACTATGAAGTTCACAAAATGAAACAGGAAAGTCCTCATTACCTTGGTTGAAGTAAGCAGTGATTTTTTTTTTTTTTATAAAACAAACAAAAAATGTTAACCATTAGGGAGAAAAATAAATGAAAAAAAAATCTTTTAAAAAGACACTACTAGGGAGCTGCTGAGGAGAAGTAGGAGGAAATAGTGGCTGGGGGAAGATGCTGCTCTTTGGCTTAAATTGCAATCGATTAGGGATCATTTCTCAGACTCACTCTAGAAGTCAGAGTTTAAATAAGTGAGGCCGCCATTGCTGCTTTGAATACCTCAAGGAGAGAATGAGGATTTATCAGAAGTGAAAAAGAAGACCTTGCTAGGAGCCAAGGGAAATAAGAAAAAGTCCAGAGCTAGGGCTCCTCGTCCTACCAAATGCAAAGAGCGCTCAGATGAGAAGCCCAGGGATCACTCTAAAGACCCACTAAGGAGTCAAGCAAGAAGGACTATGGCAGAAATAAGCTCGAAGAGATGCAAGGCTTGCAGTGGAAGCAGTAGGTCCAGCTCCACTTTCAGCTCAGGATCTAGCGCCAACACAGGCTCAAGCACGGGCTCCATGTCCTCTGCACGGGCCGCTGGGGAAGCTCCAGCACATCAGCTCCAGTCCAGCAGCTCCTCTGGATCTCCCAGCCATTCTTGGCGCAGACATGACAGCAGGCGGCGCTCCTGCTCCAAATCCAAACCACATAAAACCGATGAAAAGGAAAGAAAAGGCAGAGCCCTTCCCCTAAACCCACCAAAGGCTCATCAGGAATGTGACCAAGGATCACATCATGGAGGTATTTTCCACTTATGGAAAAAATTAAAATGATTGACATGCCTGTAGAAGGCTGCTTCCTCAGATGTAGCTGAGAAGGCACTGAAGTGCGTGGACTGAGGACAAACGGATGGCGAGGAAGGAGATCACTGCTACCGCTGTGTTGGCCTTCTGGCCTATGCCAACCCCCCACCCACTCTAGCTTTTCAGCCCTCTCAGGAGAAGGCGGCCGCCACTGCCATGTCACTCCCATGGATGAGGAGGAGACCTCACTCTCCAAAACGCAGGTCCTCCATTGCACCCAACTAAATAGACATACAAATTTTAAAACATAATATATGAATGGTTATTAAGCACATTAAAACACTCTTAAGTCAATAAAGAAATGAAAATTAATACCACAATAAGATTTGTCTATGTATGGTACTTATTAAAATAGATCAAATCAAAAAGACTTGATAGTACCAACTCATGATAAGAATACAGAGGGACTAGAACTCCCATATTCTGCTGCTAGATTAAAATGGTACAACTACCCTGGAAAACAGTTTGGCAATTTCTCTAAAAATTTAAGCATGGAACTACTGTATTATTCACCATCCTACTCCTAGAATTTACCCGGGAGAAATAAGAGCATGCATCCATACACATGTGGGTAATTAGAGAATTAGAAGCCACTTTGCAGGCTGGGATTGTGGCTCAGTGGTAGAGTGCTTACCTAGCATGCATGAGGTACTGGGTTTGATCCCTGGCACCCCATAAAAATAAACAAATAAAATGAAAGTATTGTGTTGATCTACAATATATATATATGAGAGAATTAGAAGTCACTTTGCTAAAAGTACTGACTCTTCACTCAGGCCTTTCAATGTCCAAAGAGTAACTAACAAGCAGAATAAAGCTTGGCATCTTTGCTTTCAATTTGCATTTTATTATCTTAAGTTTTGGACCAGGTCCCCGTTCCGTTCTGTACAAAGGCTAGTTAGTCACTTCAGGAGTAGAATACAAGGTTTATTAGCCCTAAATTTATCTAACCTATCTTGTCCCCCTTCAAGACTGAGGACACCAAGAGAGATATTTTTGAGATTTGCAGGGACATTCAATTGCCAGCTTTTACAACCCTCCACCCTTCAGTGGCTCCCACATGTCTTCTGTGACTGCCCTAAACCTGCAGTCAATTGTGTTCTAGGAACAGCAGAGCCTCACAGACAGATCATGCCTGATGAGATCATTCCACTAAATGGGAGCAATTACCTCCCATGGGAACTGAGGCTGCCCCATGAAGCAGGAGCAATCACCCCATGTGTACTGATTGCACCACTTAACTGTGATAAGGACTTCTGCAGAGCCACCTCATAAAACCAGTTCTGAAATAATGATCAACCAGAGCATAGCCTGACCAAAATGAACTACTTTGCTATCTATGAAAACTCCCATTTGAACCCCCAACACTTGACTTTGTTGCCTTTTCTATAAATCATTGAGGTTTCTGTCAATGCCTTGAAGAAGATCTATGGCCACTGTACCCCTACACCTGTTCTTCCTGGTGTGGTCACACTGATTAAAACTCCTTTCCTGCCCTTCACCACTACCTGTGTCTTTGATTGGCATATTGGGACAGGTGGCCCAGCCTGATCTGTTGGGACACCCTAGGGCTAGGGTCTTCAAGAACTCCAGTAACAGATTCATAGCAGCTTTATCAGTGTCAAAACCAGGAGATGAGTCAAATATCCATCAACAGAAGACATACCCAAAACAATAAAATCAGATTCAGCAACCGAAAGGAGGAAACTACTAATGGATGCAATACAATAGATATTTCTCAAACACAAAAAGTAGGAAAAACACAAAAGAATATAAGCTCTAAGATTGCATTTATGTAATCACAAAGTTTATATGAAGTGTTAGAAAAGTTAAACCTAACTCATGGCATCAGAAAGAAAATCAGTGGTTGCCAAGGGCTATGGGTTGTTTGCAAATGAGGCAGAAGAGAACCTTTGGGGGGTTATAGAAAATGCTGCATCTTGATTCATGTTGTGTTTACATGGCTGTATGTATTTATCATTGCTTAATGTGTGCATTTTGTTTTATGTGAACTTACCCCAATATTGGTGGTTTTTTAAATGAAAACAAGTTGAACCAGTATCTACACACTTCTGTGAATTCTTTCAAGAATGAGAAGACAGTCTACTTGGTGAACTAACTTTGTTTAAATGAGTCCACTTTTGAAACTACATCAACATCCCAATATGTTCCTAAGTACCCATGCCCTGCCCAGGCTGCTCTTAGTCCTCCCTGAGGATAGGGAGACATAGCCTGGGTCCTTTCTATCCTGGTCCCTGCTGACATCAGTTCCAAAGTGCTTAGTTGTCTGAAAGATGATCAACTGATTAACATGATATACAGTCTCTAACCTCAAGCAGATGTCGGTATACATGGAAAAAGCAGATCACTTCAAGAAAGAAAACATCACTCTAAAGAATGGGGTATTTCCAGTAAAAATTGACTGGGGTTAAAAGGCTAGAGATAGGGAAGACTTCATAGAAAAGTTGGAGCCAATGGATCTTTAAAAGGAAAAGTCTAGGATCAAGGAAGGGTCAGGACCTTCCTGGCAAAGGTAGCTAAAGGAAACTTGAAAAGGAGGTAAAATGTGTGTTATCTTTCTCTTAGTGATTTTTACATTAATATAGGGCCATATAAAGTGTTACATGTGATTTCCATTCCTTTAAATCTGCTAGGTTTGATCTAAGATGCAAGACGTGATCTGTCCTTGTTCATTTGGCAAGAACTCGTACCCTCTGTGTTGGGTGGAGGGTCTATGAAAGTCCACTCTGTGTACGATGTTGGAGTCTGTAAACAAGTCAAAAATAACACCTGGCATTTTGCCAGGGGAATGTTAGAGTCTGTAAACAAGTCTGGATGGTGCCTGGCAAAATGCCAGAGGGAGTGGTTTGAGAAGTAACAAAAGCAAGCCATTAAATGTGGAGATTCCTGATTGGTTGACTGATGTATCTAGTTTATGTTAATTAGATAAGCTGTGTGGAATGTATAAATACTGCTCCTGTCCTGCAATAAACGGCTTCCACTCCTGCTGTATCAATCTACACAAGTTGTTCGTCACCCCCCGGTTATTTTGCTGCAGCCTGACTGCGGCAGTACTTGGCTTCTGGTGTTGTTCTGGTCACTGCCCTTGACGATTTTCTATCAGTTTGATTGATGATTTAGAGAACGGTGTTGAAATCTTCAATTCCTCTTGTGGATTTATCATGTCTCCTTCAAGTTCTTTCAATTTTCTCTTCCTGACTTTCAAGCTCTGACATTGCACATTGGGATTATTGTGTCTTCTCATAAAATGACCCTTATATCATCATGGAATGCCCCTCATCCTCCCTGATGGTATTATTCATTCTGAAGTCTACTTTGAGTGGCATTCAGATAGATGGTTCAGTTTTTTTTTCATTGGTGTTTTCATGGTGTATTTTTTTCAAGTCTTTCACTTTTAAACTACATATAGCATTGCATTTAAAGGGAGCTTCTTCTAGAGCATTTAAAATTGTTATTTTAAAAAGTAATCTGGCTCTGTTGCGGGCCATCCCTGCTCTGCGCTGCGTGCTCACCATGGCCTGGTCCTGGCTGATATACCTAGCCTAGTTCTCTCATTAGATCAGAAGCCAGCTTGTCACAAGTTATGAAGGATTCATTTCTGTTTTCTGTAAAAATATTAGGATGTCTGTACGGCCTGGCCATTAGTTGATGTTGTAAAGCTGTTTGGAATGCCTGCCTGTGCCCTGAACTCACCCATGTCCGGTTTTCCCTGACCAGATAACAACCCTTTCCTAAACCTTGGTGACGCCTCATAAATTCTGGCCTTCCCTGGCTGGATAACGACCCTCTCTGAGTCTCTAGGATCTCCATAAATTCTGATGCCGGGGCCAGCAAAAATGTAAACTTGTGTTATGCTCCTCAGAGTGTTGTTATCTGTAACCCCCCTTTGTGTAACTTTTTGGGCTATAAAACTGGGCTGCAAAGAAGCCTCGCCGCTGTCCTTGGCTCCCACGATTTTGATGGGCAAGGCAGGTCAAAATAATAAGCTTGCTTTAATTTGATTTTAATTGGAGTCATTGGTCTTTTCTTGCATCGTGGTCTAACACTGGCACTGGGCCTAGGACTGCCCACAGCCTAGGCCAGGCAGGTGGCGTGCACAGCCAAGAGAGGGCCCTGGTGCAGCTCTTCTGAGGAGGAGAGGGCTCACTAGTGCCAGGAGGAGGAAGATCAGCCCATCTGCGCAGTGAACAGAGTTGTGTTGGATGTTACTTCCGGAAAGGAGTTGTTTGGAAGAGGAGCCTTAACCAGGAAGGATTCCACCAGAGGGGTGGCCAAGATTTCCTGGATCCTGCAGACCTCACCCATGATACCACAGTCTCACAGCAAAGGAGCAGGAGACCCTGACTGATGCGTTCACCAGGGCATATAAGGACAAATACTCCATTGTTGGCTACACAGCCCAGAGAATTTTCAGTGAGGACTTGGACTTTAAGCCTGAAGATCAACCCCATTTTGACATAAAGGATGAGTTTTGGTGTTCCACCTGCAGGAGGAGGTTCTTGGGAGAGTGAGCTGGGGGGACAGGTGCTTATCTCCTGCAAAATAGGCTGCCTGACGCCTCTGAATCACCTGGATCTGAATAAAGCAGAAGTGAAGCTGGAAGTATGAATGCATTTTATTATCCCGTGGTCAAGTGCCACCTGCCTGGGTATTCCTGCCTGCATATTAGCAAGGGTGCTAATAATAGCCCTAGTGGGAGGCCTTCTGCATGTCAATGGTTGGCCCTCTCAATAGTGATAAGAGGTGACTTAATTTCTTTCTTCTTTGTACTTTTCTATACTTGCCGAATTTTCTTCTGTGACCAAGTCTATGTTATAATAAGAGGAAAAACTCAACTTCCTGTTGTTGGAGAGGGAAAAAGAGTAATTCTGATACTCTTTGTACATGGATATTCTGTATGTGTAGAGATAAGTTACTGCTGTTACTGTTGTCAAGCAACAATATATAGTTTTGTGGTGTATGTTTTATTTTTTGTTTCAGCAGGTTTTATTATTTTTAATTTTTTATTTGTATTTTTCTTTTGTCAACAATTCTATTTCTGGGAACTTTATTTTTATTGCTTTATTATAATTATACACAATAGTGGATTTCATTGTAATATATTTGTGCATGCACATAACATAATTTCATCCCCCAGTAGCTCCCCTTTCCACCCATTTCTCCTGCTCCCTTTCTTCTACTGTACTGGTCTCCTTTCTATAGTCTTTAAAAGCAATCTGCAGTCTCTGTTTTGATTAATGTGATTAGAGCATTTGCATTTAATAAAATCATTGACCTCTTTGGATTTAGCTATGTTAGTATTTGTTTCCCATTTGTGCCATCTGTTTTCTGGTTTATTTCCTTTTTCTGACTTCATTTACATAATGTAAACAGGTTTAAATTAATTGTTTTTTATAATATTTCCTCATGTAAATATTTTTCTCAGTACTTAAAATTTTGCATCTCTACTTCAGGCCATATCCACAGAGTTCAAATCTAAGTGAGTTAAAATCCTAACTGTACAAATTACACTGTGAAAACTTTCAGAAGAAAATGTGCTATATTTCTTGTTAAAGAAAGATTTCCTAAAAAGACCAATACAACCTGCCAGGAGTAGGAACAGGCACCCCCCAAAATGCAAGTGACCAATAAATATATGAAAATATATACAATGTCAATTGAGAAATGCCAATTAAAACTACAATCAGATACCATTTATATTCTGGAGACTGCAAGGGGAGAGGCAGAAACCATCAAACCAATCAGTATTGGTGAATATCTGGAGCAATGACAAATCTTAGGCCCAGCTGGAGAGAGGCTGAATTCATACATCACTTAAGGGAGGGATTGGAACAGATTACTCACACTATGACCCAGCAAGACATCTAGTCTGGTGCCTGGTACACATAAAGACATATAAATTGTATCTCCAACAGCACTATTTCAAATAGCAAAAAAACTCAGATGCAACTTGAGCATGACTAAATTAAGTGTTGGTATATCCATTCAATGGAATACTCTATAGCAATTAAAAAGAATAAGCCACATTGTCTTGACATGGGCAAATGTAACTCATAATTTTATTGACTAGAATGATCAACTTGCACAAGCATGCACACAGTGCACACACGGGCACCATCATTTAAGAAAATGAGGACAGTAAAGCACTACATCCTTGGAATGCTCCTTTAAATTCCCAGGAACCAGGCTAAGTCAAGGGACTATAGAGAGCAGGCCTGGGTCAGAATGTCCAGCTAGTGCTATCTTGAAGGACACTGACATTCTCTCATGTATGCTGGGAACTAGAACATGTTAGTATTATCTGTAGAAAGTCACTTTTTTTGCATGCATGACAGGATAGCTGCTCCTTGATAAAAAGAAAAAAGCAAACTAATACTGATATAAGCTAATACTATAAAGAACAAAGCAAGCTAATACTGATGATGTCACTGCTTCTTCAGCCTAAGCTACAAAACCTCCTTCCACACAGTGACTGGAGAGAGGCTGAATTCTTATATCACTTAAGGGAGGGACTGGAACAGATTACTCACACTATGACCCAGCAAGACATCTAGTCTGGTGCCTGGTACACATAAAGACATATAAATTGTATCTTCAGCGGCACTATTTCAAATAGCAAAAAAAAAACAAAAAGAACTCAGATGCAACTTGAACTGAGGGCACTGCAGAAAAGATAGGTGTCTTTCATTCAGCTGGCCACCACCAGACAAAACACAATGAGGAATAGGAGACATTGTCTTCTGGGGTGGCATTATTAAGGGCAGGGGGTGCTACTTGGTGAAGCACTATGAGGGAAGAAGGTCCAGCCTTCACCACTAGACTCTACTAAAGCCTCCCATTCAGCCTGTCACCGCTGGGCCTTCCCCCAAAGCATTTCCCTTACATCTCACCCACCATCTCCAGGTGTCTCTTCCTTGGTGTTTTGGCAAGTTATCCCACTGTTCTGGCACAACTGCTCTGGCTGTGGACATTATCTCATTTATCAATTGTTCAAAATACACACAATAAGTCTCTGTGCTGTTTAAGAATGCACACATACATAATGTAATCTAAAGGGAAATGCAGGAATAATGAAGATTAAATTCAGGTTAGTGGTTATATCTGGGGGAACATTGCAGGATAGATTAGATAGGACAATGCAAGGGGTCTTGATCAGAAAATCAGTCAAGGTGTTCTTTATTTTGAAAAAAAATTGTATGTTTGAAATATTAAATAATAAAAACATATTTATCTCTCTATATACATAGGAAGAAACACTTCCAAAATCTTAAAAATGTGTATTGTTGAGCAGTAAAATTATGAGGTATTTGTATTTTTATATTTTCTAAAAATTTCTTCTAGAGTGTATCATTCTTATTATCAGAAAAATAGTTGCAAGAACAGCTTTTTATAAAAGAATGTTTTATCACAAACAGATATACAGCAACCGACCACACAATACCGAGATCAGGATGTGCCTGGTTTTTTGAAATACATTGTTTCCATTTCGCCAACCTGTCATGCTCCTACTGTGGAATGAGTTAGGGTCTTCAGGAGGGTGGTAGGACACAGAAATGCTACCAAAACATGCCTGCCCCTGTCCCCTGTTTCTCCACAGAGACTTCTCTCACTATAACTTCTTTCCTCAAGCACCATCAGCCTGTGTCTGGAAAAGGGCACAGGAAAGTCCTGCCCAGCTGTGTGCAGCACTCAGGTCTCCTGTGGGAATCAGGTGTAGCACTGTGATGTTGTCAGTGAGCCCCGCAGTCCAGGGGAAGGACAGCGCCAACCCATTCACTCTCTATTCAGGGATTGGCAACACAGACCCTGATCCTGGATAGTTATTTAAAAATATTATAAGTAAAATAACTGCACTGAACATCCTCAGACATATTATGGCAGGTAGCTCCTATATTTTCTTTAAAAATACTACAAAACTAAATTTTTTAAGTAAAAAATACAGGCAAATAGATTCTAGTGAAATCTATTCAAAATAAAGTTTTGTTTCCCATATTTTTATTGGTGCATCATAATTACATATATTAGTGGGATTTGTTATTACCTATTCATTCATGCACATAATATAACAATATAATTTGGTCAATATCATTCCTCAGTAGTTCTCATTTTTAGTTTTACATGACAGCAGGAAAATTATAGCCACCTCATGCCAATTTCTGAGTAGCTGAGGAAAAGACAGAAACACATATGGAAAAACCAATTCTTTTTTATGAAAAAAGAGGTCATCATTGACTTCATAATTAAAGTAGCAGGATTTATATCCCCATGTTCACATATATATGTATGGCTACATTATTCAATTTTAGGTAGCATTGAATTCTTTTTTTAGTACACTTTGTATATAGCATACATATAATATACATGGGATTTGAAATAAAAATTTTAAACATTAATAAAGAAAAATAATGAAAAACTACTGAAATAATTTAAAATAACATTTTATATTTTTTGTCTAGAGTATTTCAGCCATATTCATCAACTACTCTAGAATTTTAACACAGACCAAAGTGCTCACTTCCAAAGAATTCCAATTTTATTTCTCATTTAAGGAACCTCACTCAGCAGAGAAAAGTATACAATATGTAGCCTTCTTCCTAAGCCCATAGCCCAGTCTCCTTTCCTTTTAATGGGACCTATGTCGGAGATAAGGTGCTCACCTGAACTAATAGGAAAGGGCTTACTCAATTTCTTATTTTTGTATGATTTTATGAGACATTTGAAGGTTCATATGTGTGTTCAGCATTAATCTTAATTGCTCTCAAATGTCCATTCATCAAACCTGTAATAAATATACCACCAAAAATGAAAAAAGAAAACCATGCCCAGAATCCAGCCATGCTCCATGATGTGTGTGCCGCTGGTGGTCAGAGCAGTTCAATATACAGGAACCCAAAATAATGGTTTCACTATATTAAGAATAAGGTCTTTTAAAAAATCATAATAACCATTAAAGCAATTCAAATAACACAACCAAACACAAAAGTACTGTAATATTTATAAGCTTATCACACATTAAATGAATTTTAATATTTTATGATGTGCAAATCTTTATATTTCTGAACCATTTAAAAAGTTCCATTTTCTGGGGCTTGGGTTGTGGCTCAGTGGCAGAATGCTTGCTTCACTCACACATGTGAGGCACTGGGTTCAATCCTCAGCACCACATAAAAATAAGTAAACAAAAAATGATTCTGTGTTCATCTATAACTTTAAAAAAAGCTTAAAAAAAAGTTCCATTTCCTGAAATTAAACTCAGGTCTTGAAAAGAGTATTAACCAGGCCACAAAGAACAGTGTGAAATTCCTATTAATCTCTCCAATGGTGGCTTTCCGAAGGCTCATGTAATGTTGTAGGCACGTATGTTTTAATATTCTAAATCCATTTATAAAAGGTAAACATATACATTTTAGAAAATTTAGGAATTACAGAACTTGATTCTTCTCTTTTGATTCCCAAATTCATCAGAAGTGTTTCCTCCATGGATGGTGATGGGAGGATATAAGGACACTTCCTTATCTCCTCCACGAGGGTCACAAGGTCTGGCAGGGCAACAGGAACTGGAAACTTTAAAGCCTTGGAACCAGGAGCACCCTCCCCTGGGGCCTACACTTGGCTTTTCACAACTGAGGGATACAGGTGACTCCTGCTGCAGAGGGAATAGGCTGTGCCACCATGAAGGCATTGCCTAACTCAGTATAACAAAGATTTTATTATATTTAAATTTAAATATTTGATCCATTTTGAGTTAATATTTGTACCTGCTTTGAGGAAGGGATCCAACTCCATGTTTGTGTACATGGATAACCAGTTGTCCCAGCAACATCTGTGGAAAAGATTCTTTTTTCCCCCATTGAATTGTCTTGGCAACATTGTTAAATATCAACAGATCATAAAGATAAAGGGTTCCTTCTGGACTCTCAATCCCATTCCATTGATCTATACCAGCAATGATCCTACCTGAGCTGCACTGTCTTCAGTACTTACTGCATCGCCCTGGGGGAACTGGGTCTCTTGTTCCTCAGGCCACTGCTCTTGCTGGGGTCATAATTTCCTCTTATCATCACTATGGCCTACAGTTCTAACATTATAAAATACTTATTTTATATTTATTAGAATTTTTGCATTTTTAATCTTATTTCCTTTTTCCTATGAATTGCTCAAGAGATATTATTTTTTCAATATTTCCATGAAAAGAGATTTTCTGCTTCCCATTTTCCTACTAATTACTAGTTTTATTGAACTAGTTACAGACTATTGTAGGCAATAATACTGACTTGTAAGATTTATTGAGGTTCTCTTATGACCTAGTATGCTTTTACTTTTTTTCAATGAAATTTCATGGAACATGAAAAAAGGATTTTTTTCCCTTTGTTTCCTCTGGTGTTGTATTCATTTCTCCTTTAGCCTCACTTGCTTTTTCTGTTCACTATATTTGTTATTAAATCAGATCAGAACATTGAAGTCTCCCCCTTCTGGTGCGCAATCACTCCTACTACCCCTGTATTTTGTTTTCTGCATCCTGATATGTTATTAGACACACAGATTTTTTGTGTTCACACATTAATTTTAAACCTTGCTGTTCAGCTTATTAAAGTGATTTTTTCACTTAATATATATATAACTGCTGTGTTTTTTTTAATCCAATGTATTTACAATTTAACAGTTTGTACTTCCAGATTGGCAGATTATGTTTTGTCTGAACTTCATTCTACTGTGTTGCCCATTTGTTGGCCCTATCTGAAAAACAAGCTTTCAATAAGCATATTCTCCTTCTAGTAAGTAGATTGTCTTGCTGCTGTGATAATCATCTTTATAATTTATGGCATTCCCTTAACTATTTTTCTAGAAATTTCATATTATGAACAATAGTAGAAGTCGTATGCTTACCTTCCTTTACCCTACTTAACTGTCCATTTAAATAGATTTTATGGTCTTTGATAGTTTTAATTTTAGTACTGATTCATACATATATACATATATATGTATGTATGTGTGTATATATGTGTGTGTGTGTGTGTGTGTATATATATATATATATATATATATATATATATATATATATATATATATTTCTATTTATGTATTTGTTGATTTTTTAAAAAGAAAATCATCATTCTATTCTCTGTTTTGTCCTCTTCTTTCAAGAATTGTTGGGTAAATCCTGGGCTCCTAAGGAGCTTGCCCTTGCCCCTGGATTCTCCTGCCATCACTGACAACTCACCCACTCTCCCTACTTGATTATTCCTATGATAGCAGATATCTTCTCTTTGTTCCAACTTTGAGATGGCCTCTGATTTGATGTGCATGTATTGCAGCTGAGGCCTAGGCCTGCTGCCTGCACTTGGGGTGAAGGAGGATGGGGTTTCAGGGGCAGCACAGAGCAGGTGGTCACAGGGGAAGTGAGAGACAATGTTATTGCTGGTGCCCCCAAGAAATCTAATAATGTTGGACTTCTGAATGGATTCCTAAATAGCATTAAACTCTAAATAGGGTCCACATGCTGTGCAATTATAAAATCAATGCACTATGGGCAATCACATGGTAATGTCTGCTTACTCACTGGGGCCATATGGCTGCAGAAAGGCAAGGAAGAGGAGCCAGGACCAGGGAAGACTCATAGCCCTTGTTGGTTTAAAAAATAATTTAAAAAATAAAATATTGTTCTTATGATTATTCAGGTTTAGTAGGACAAAGAGGGCAAGAGATGACTCACATTGAAATGAGTCTGATAATATCCATTCAAATTGAGTGAAAATATCAACAGTGATAGCCAGAAGGAAGGGGACCCACACACCATGAAGGGCCATATGGGAAGCACCAATGTCTGTCAGGGCGCAGAGGGAATAAGGAATTGGGGCAAGGCATTGATTGTGATTTCTCAAAACTAGAGCATACTTTTGCTTCCAAGGTTCTAATTTAAAATAGTAAAAATAAATGGGTGCTGAAGGCAAAGACCCTACTCTAAAAGTAGGAATGTCAATGACTGAGGATGAGATACAATTTGTTTATTATGAGGACCTACCAAACAATCGTTCCTTCTAATAAATGTAACACATTAATTTAGCATCTGAATGTATTCTGCATAAGAGTTATACTTGTGATGAGGTCACTGTCTGGTTCACAATTCTTTCTAATAAAACATATTAGTAAGACCTACAAATTTGGATGCATCTCTAGGCTCCCTTTCCTATGTTCAAGAGGTCCACGTTGCTCAGTTGCACAGGTGCTAAAAGATCTGAAAGGAGAATGTCAGGCATCCTGATAGCCAGGAACTGGGGTATACTACCACTCAGTTACATTTCCACCCTGTTTTAAATTTTATTTAGAGACGGAGTCTCACTAAGTTGCCCAGGCTTTCCTATAATCCTATAATCCTCCTGCCTCAGCCTCCCAAGTAGCTGGTATTACAGGTTCTGGTTGAGTTTCAAAGGCTTTCCTCAAACTTGGCTCCTCTAGCCCCCTGAGTCACTGGGTCTACAGGGGATGATGCACTTCCCACTTCCTCTCCTTAAAGATTTATTAATATAAGGCATTGTTATAAAGTTATTGTAATTAAGGGGATTAGTACATCCTCCCAATGTGTTATGAGAGAATGGCCATAATAGAATTTTAATGACAGGAATACAGCTTCATAACAAGTCTATCCCTTTGGAGAATGGCATAAGGTGGTTCAGAGGAAGCCATACTATCATAGGAGCTTTCCAAGAAGGAATCAAAACAGCAAATCAGCACCAGAAAATTGAGTCTACAAAGCTGAGAAAAGCAGAAAAGCACTTTCACTTGAAACAGGCAATCTGAGCGCTGAGATTAGGAGCCTTTCTGTCACAGGTGGGGGAAGGGGACTGAAACAAATTAAATTCAGACCAACTCTGGTGAACCACGAGTCATCTCTTCTAAGCTTAGAGAGGGCAGGATCCGCTGATGCATCCCACTCTCCTGCCCCAGCACATAGTATGAAACCCACCAAGAAGGGAATGGAATTCTGCTGTGAAACTCTGCATTCAGACTCCCTAAACAGGCTTGGCCACTTTGGGTCAGAGCTGAGGAAGAAACAAACTGCACAATAAGTGAAGCCCTAGAAAGAAAACATTCCACTGCAAAAATCTGGCCAAGAAAAATAGATGAGTGGGTTAGTGAAGAACACTGTCAAAAAGATTTCCTTAAAGATTTATTAATATAAGGCATTGTTATAAAGTGATTGTAATTAAGGGGATTAGTACATCCTCCAAATGAGGTATGAGAGAATGGCCATAATAGAAAGTTCAAATTGAGTGAAAATATCAACATTGAAATATTTGACCAACCCAGAACACACAGTAAAAAGAAAAGAATTCACTAAAAAAAATCCCTCACAAAAAAAAGTAGAAGAGAAAATTATCCCAGAAGATGGGTAAAAATACTAACAATATGGAAAATTAAGGGAACAAGCCACCCCTAATAACTCACAACACAAGTGCTTCCATGGACACTACAATAGAGAAAATGCCAGAAAAGAATTTGGAAAGTAGATAATTAAAATGTTCAATGAACTTAAAGATCTAAGGAATTAATAAAAGAACAAATATATAGGAAGTGAAAGAACATTTCAATAAAGGGACAAAGATTCTGAAAAAAAAATAGAAATGACTCAATAAATCAAATTAAAAATTCAATTGAAAGCATTTCCAATGGAGTAGGATCACAGAGAAGACATATTCCCAGACCTCAAAAATGAAGTATACAAACTTGAAAACAAAGTCAACAATAAAGAAAACATGTTAAAAGATCATGATCAGAATATTGAAGAAATCTTGAATAACATTAAGAGACCAAAGATAAAAATCACTGGCATACATGAAGGCACTGAAATACAAACTAAAGAAATGCACAAACTTTTAAATGAAATAATCAGAAATTTTCCAAGCCTTAAGAATGAGACAGAAATCCAAATAGAAGATATATTTACAACTCTAAATAGGTAAGATCAAAAAAGATCCTCTCCAAGACACTTTATAATTAAAAAGGCTAATAAACAGAACAAGCAAGATTATAAAAACTGCAAGTGGAAATCAGCAAGTCACATTTAGAAGTAAGTCAATTAGAATTTGTATTGATTTCTCACCCCAAACCTTAAAATCCAGGAGGTCTTGGAATAATATACACAAAACTCTGGAAGATAACAGATTCTAACCAAGATTGCTATATATGATAAACACAAAACATCATCATACTAAATGGAGAAAAACTGAAATCATTTCCTCTAAAATCAGAAACAAGACAAGCATGTCTACTCTTGCAACTCTTATTCAACGTAGTTTTTCAAACTTTAACCAGAACAATCAAGCAAGAGAAGGAAATTACAAGGATTTAAATAGAAAAATAATAATTCAAATTATTTATGTTTGCTGATGACATTATCTAAGAAGACCCCCCAAATTATACCAGAATATATCTAGAGCTAATAAAAAAATTTAAGCAAAGTAGCAGAATACAATATCAACATACAAAAATTGATAGCTTTCTTATACTCCAATAAGGATCCTTCTGAGAAATAAATCAGGAAAATTATCCTATCACAATAATATCACAAAATAAAATAAAATACTTAGGAATAAATCTAACCAAGGTGAAAGACTTCTACAATGAGAACTATAGAACACTTAAGAAAGAAATTGAAGATCTTAGAAGAGGGAAAAATCTCCTATATTCTTGGATAGGCAGAATTAATGTTGTCAAAATTAATTATCACCAAAGCTTTATACAGATTCAATGAAATCCCCATCAAAATACCAATGACATTCTTGACAGAAGTAGAAAAAATAGTCCTAAAATCCCTTTGGAACAATAAAAGACCCAGAAGAGCCAAAGAAATCCTAAGCAAGAAAATAATGCTGGATGCATATTATACTACCCAGCTAGAGGAACACAAAGAGCATAATATTGGCACCAAAACAGACATGCACAGAGACCAATGGGATAGAATAGAAGACTCAGAGACAAACCCACATGGATACAGTCATCTGATACTTCACTAAGGTGTATGTTGGAGAAAAGGTAGCCTTTTAAACAAATGATGCTAGGAAAATTGTATATCCATTTGCAGAAGAATGAAACTTGACTCATCTCTCACCCTTTACAAAAGTCAACTCAGAGTGGATCAAAAACCTGGGAATTTGTTTCAGTCAGTTTTTCTGCCATGATTAAAAAAACTGACAAGAATAACTTAGAGAAGGAAAAGTTTATTTTAGCTCCTGGTTTTAGAGATGCAGCCCATGGTTTGCCACCTCCATAGCTCTAGACCTTATTGAAGCAGAACATCATGTCAGAAGTGTGTGGCAGAAGAAAGCGGCTCAGGTCATGGCAACCAAGAAGCCGAGAAAAAGCTCTGCTCCAAAGGACAAAATATAAGCCCCAAAGGCATACATACCCCCAGTGACATACTTTCCCCAGCCGCAACCTAGCTGCTTATCATTACTACCCAGTTAATCCATTAGCAGACTAATCCTCTGATTAGGTCACATTTCATTTCACCTCTAAAAATTCTTGCATTGTCTCATAAATGAACTTTTTGGGAACACCTTATATTTAAACCATAATAGAATTAGAAAGAAACATTTTCAACTGCTAGAAGAAAATATACTGTTAACACTCCCAACATATCGGTGCAAGCATGCAGTTCCTTAACACGACTTAACAAGTTTCCCTAAAGCTCAAGGAAGAAAATCAAGAATCAATAAGTGCAGTGGCATGAAATTTAAAAGTTTCTGCACAGCAAACAAAACAACTAAGAGTGTGAAGAGAGAGTCTACTGAATGGGAGAAAATCTTTTCTGGCTACTCCTGTAACAGGGGATTAATATCCAGAATATATAAATAACTTAACACCAAAAAAAATTTATTACCCAATTAATAAATGGGCAAAAGAAGTAAATAGACTTTTTTAAAGAAAAAATACAAATGGCAAATGCATATTTGAAAAAAAGAAGTTCAGCATTCCTGGAAATCAAGGAAATGTAAATCAAAACTACATGAGATTTCATTTCACTTCAGTTAGAATGCAATTTTTTAAATTATAAATAATAAATGCTGGTGAGGGTGTGGGGAGAAAAGTACAGTTATAAATTTTGGGTAGGACTGCAAATTAATAACTACTTTGGAAAGCCATATGGAGACCCCTCAAATGACTAAGGATGGGAACCTGACCCAGCTGTCCACTTCTTGATGTTTATCCAAAAGAACTACAGTCAGCATAATATACTGATATAGGCACATCAATGTTTACAGCAACACAATTCACAATAGCCAAGTAATGAAACCAGCCCAGGTACTCATCAACAGGTGAATGATTAAAGATGTGTTATATATATTTAGCCATAAAGAATTTACTGATAAATTCATGGAACTGAAGAACATTATGCTAGGTGAAATAATCCAGACTCAGAAAGTCAAGAGTCAAATGCTTTCTCTCATATGCAGAAACTAAAGAAAAATAAAGAAAGAGGAAGGGGGCTGGGGTTGTGGCTCAGCAGTAGAGCAATCGCCTAGCATGTTCGAGACCCTGGGTTTGATCCTCAGCAACCCATAAAAATAAAATAAATAAAATAAAGGTATTGTGTCCAACTACAACTAAAAAATAAAAATAAAAAAGGAAGAGGTAAATCATGTGCAGAATATGTTCTCTGAGCATAATGCGATTATACAGAGGAAAACATTTATAACAGAAAGATATTAGGGAAATCCCAGAACATGGGAAATTTAAACAATGCTCCTCTAAATGGCCATTGGCCAAAGAAAAATAAACAGGGAAATCTTAAGCTTTTTTTTTTTTTTGGTAGTGTTCTGATCTCAAGGACTTTTTTTTTTTAACATAGGGAGACAACAACATGTGTCAATATCAGAAACAAGAACATATTCCTGACCTGACAGTGTTGGCCAGTGCAGAGATCATCATTCAGAAATGTAAGGTCATCAAGGCTGGGTCTCTGAATGTGTAGGAGTTCTGCCACCTGGAACACAGACTGCAAATAAATAAAGTGCATGAAGACCACATCAAACAACCAGAACCAGGGCTCATGAGGAAGAGAAAACAGACCAGAGAGGAGGTGGGAAATCAGAATCTCACCAATGGGTCAAGGCCCCAACAGTGTAGTGACACAAGGCTGGGGCCTGGAGCCTGGTCCCTGTCCTTCCCAGGGCCAAACCCTTTTGACAGAGGTGGCCACAGACCAAGCCAGGTTGCTGGGCAGGGCTGGGTTTCCCTGAAGTGGAGATCTGAGGGTGGGTCCTGAGGCTCCACTTACATTTCTCCCTATAGGAAAGGGTTCCCTATGCCCCAGGTGGAGCCCTTTGCAGAGAGGGCTGAACAGCTAGAGCAGCTCTCATATTCAACAGCTCCATCCCCTCCCTTACACACTCACAAGTTTGCTGGTTCACTCTCACATGCATACTCAAACATCCACACACACTCAGGAAGGAGTGAGGGACCATCCACCTTACTTCCTTGCTGGGTGAGGAAGAGACTGGAGCTGAGGATCCTGTCACCCAGAGTGTGAGACCAGGGTCTAAAAGGGCCACAACTGGGTACTGGCTCCTGCTTTCTTCTTCTCTTGCCCTGTGTCTCTTGTCCCACAGAGGTGGCACCCAGAGACCTGTGATTGAGGTCAGAGGCTGACAAGTCTCTAGAATTGGTCCTGAGTGGACAAGATGAGAAGGGTCAGTAGGATGCAGGGCTCTGAGGGACTTGGCACAAGGAAGGAAGCTATCAGGCCTAGACTTTGGGAAACCACAAGGGCACATGGCAGCCATGTTAAAGCCTCCATCCTTGGGTTGAGGCAAACTGAGATCTTCATTGTAGACCCTAGGTCCAGTGGGCAGCTGAGAAGGACAGTGGATAGGAGGTTGGGCCACTCTGTCCCTGGGTCTGGCCAGGCTTCTGCAGGTTTTGGTCCCAGGAACTCAGTACATGGGCCTTGAGCTACCAGTGCCAGGGGAGCTGAGGGAATAGGAATGGGTAGTGAGGACTCCCCTTGGGCAGCTTCTGGCTATTTGGGATCCCCAATAGCAGCATGCCTGGGGCCTCCAGGGCCAATCCCAGATCATGATGAGATTCTCCTGTGTCATCCTGGGGGCAGAGAGATGGAGTCCTGTCAGAAGTCCCAACCCTATTTCATCCCACCCTCCTGAATATATAGCATCCTGAGGAGCCAGAGAGCCACCTTCCTCCCCACTCCATCACCAAACTGAGAGGCTTGTGCCACACAGCTGCTGAGGCGCTGTCAAGCTGAGGTGCTGTGGAAAGGCAAGGCTTTGTGTTGAGAACATGGCACCCCAGAGGGTTCAGGGACCCATCTCTCTTGTGCCCCATCTCAGCTCACTGTTTTGTTTTCCCTGAGACTTTCCATACCACTCCAAGGAAAGCCAGATCCACAGATTTCCTATCCCTGGACCCCTCCCCTCCTAGGTGCCCTGGGAGCTCTGTGCTTCTTCCCTGTTCCAGAGGCTGCCAGATCTTTAGGAAGTCTGTAGAAGGAGTGGGAGATTGCAGATCCAACAGTAGACTCACCTCCATCCTCCCATCTATGTGACAGGGGCAAATCCCAGCCCCTTCCCTGGAGCCCCATTGAGGGGGGGAGAATACATCTTCCTCACAGTGCTACCAGGAGATATCAGTTCCCAAAGAAACATGACCCTCCTTCCCACTCTAGGGCTAATCCCTAGGCCACCTAGTTGAACACAATACCTTTATTTTTATTTATGTATTTTATATGGTACTGAGGATTGAACACAGAGCCTCACACATGCTTGGTGAGCGCTCTACCACTGAGCCACAACCCCAGCCCCTAGGACTCTTCTTTTTTAAAAAAATTCTATATTTTTGAGCTAAGAAATTTGATCCTGTGTGCCTATATTATAATTATTGTTCAGACCTATTTTATCCAACCATAAAAGGTTTTTTTTTACACTCTGCTTTGCTCAGTGACCAATTTATGAGGGTTGACTCTTAATATATTTTAAAGTTATAAGGCCTTTACTTATTTGTTCTGCGTACTGTCTTGTCTACACATGTGTATCTATCAGAACCAAAATACAGAGCACTCATAAACTAAAATTCAAAAAAATGAAACCAATGCCTTTGATTCACATGATTTAAAGTTCAATTTAAATTGGGTAAACAAAAAATGGTAATGATGGCTTCAAAATCACTGATGCAGATGATCAGAAAATGGAAAATCTCATTTTCTATTAAATGTCTTAAATATAATGTACATTGTTTTTTCTAGGTTTCTTCAACAACAACAACAAAAAGCCTTAAAATGTTAACTAAACTTGGTTTTCATGGGTAATCTAAGTTAAAATAGATAAATCAGATTTAACTTAAATGGGGTAAACATTATAAATATTATTTTCATAAATTGTTCAATTGAAAGCTTAAGATCTCTTTATTTCTGCTCTTACTAAAACCAAGATGATTGAATGTTAAAATTCTATATTCATACATGTTTTAAAAACTCATATGATGATAAAATACTGTGTTATTTTAACCAAATGACCCCAGATATTAGACCCCTCAAGGTCAACACTCCTGGACTCCAGACTCTGAGAATCAAGCCCGCAATGAGGGGGAAGAAACCTCTAAGCCAGCTGTATTTGCTTCCACTCCTCCACCTGCCTTGCATCCTTCACTATTCTCTGCTCTAAGCCTTCCTTTTGCTCTTCTTCTCTCCTGCCCAGCTTTTACTTGTCACCAAGGCTCTGGATTCCTCCAGAGACCCTACTCCTACACAAACAAGGGACTTAAACCCTCCTTTCAACCCCACTGATGAGCCTCTCCCTTACTGAGTTCCACCAAACCCACCTGCTCCCTCCTCACCACCACCCCAAACACCCCTCAGCCCTCCCATCACCCAGTGTAACACAGCCATTTAAAAGCCCCCCACTTTACTCCCTCTCCAGGAAGTGCTGGTTCTGAGGGGTGGGCAGAATCCATGTGTCCTTCTCTCTAGGTGATGTCTTCCAAATTGAGAAATACCTAGGATCCTTTACCTCCAACCCTACCACCTATGCCAAGGAGTTACAATACATAACATAGGCCAAAACCTCACCATTCGTGGTATGCAAGTGATCCAATCCAACACCCTCCTCCTAGAGGAGTGCAGATGAGCCTGGGAACAAGCCTGGAACTATGCCATTAAAGTCCACCAATTGGGACTAAATGTTTCCCTGGGGGCCAAACAAGAAGGGACCAATTTATTACCTGTTTACTGACAGGTTTAAAAAGGGCAGCTCATAAAGCCATCAATTATAAATTCCAAGAGGTCATTCAAGATAAAAATGAAAACCCCTCTTCCTTTTCAAACTGCCTGACTCAGGCCCTACTCCAGTACACCAATTTGATCCTGAGTCACCTGATGGTCATAACTTACTCATGACCTACTTCTTCTCCCAAAGCTTCCGGACATTAAAGCTTAACTTAAAAAGTTGGAGCGAGGTCCCCTCACCCCACATGCTCAAGTGCTTGAGGTGGCCTTCAAGGTGGACAATGGCAGAGATAAAAAGGGCTGTGATGCTAAATATCAAATGCTAGCCAAAACATTTCAACAACCTGCCACTACAATCACTACCTCTGTAACCCACAGAAGACCCCTGGAACATACTATAGGTGTCATCAGTTGGCCCATTGGGCCAAATCTTTTTCCAATCCTCACCAACCTCTCAGTCCCTGTCCTAAATGTCCCCAGGTGGGCCACTGGGCTCTTGATTGCCTTCTTGCCCAGAGAGGCAGGAGGTCACACAGCCCCACACTCTGCAAGCAGACCTTCTGCAAATAGCTATGGATAACTGATGCGGCCTGGGATCTCAAAACACAATGACCACCATCACAATACAGAAACCCAGGTAACCATTGTGGTAGCAGGTAGGCCCATCTCTTTCCTTTTAGACTCCAGGGCTACATTCTCAGTACTTTAGCATTAAGTGCCTATAGAGTACACACACATAACAACAACAAGAGCAACAACATTTATATTTATATTTATTGGAATATAAATTTTCAAAATAGACCTTAGGGAACCTCTGAATTTTAGAAATGACTGTGGTGATATCTCTTTTTTATCTCTATTTTTTTTATTTGGGTTTTCTCTTTTGGGGGGGTAGTTTGGCTAGGGGTTTATTAATCTAGTTTATCTTTTCAAAGACCCAATTCTTTGCTGCATTGATCATTTGTGTTTTTTGTCTATTTCACTGGCTTTGGTTCTGATATTAATTATTTCCTGTCTTCCACTGGTTTTGGATTTAATTTGTTCCTGTGTTTCTGGGGATTTGGCATATACATTAGATTGTTTATTGGGGATCTTTCTGGCTTTGTGTGTGTGTGTGTGTGTCTATGTGTGGTGTTGTTGCTCTTGTTGTTGTTATGTATGTGTATCTATATAGGCACTTAATGCTAAATGTTCTCCTTAAAACCTCCTTCATAATGTCTCGGAGATTTTAGTATGTTGTTATCTCTATTCTTGTTTGATTCCAAAAAAAATTTATTTCGGCTGTCATTTATTATATTATTTATTTGTCATTTAAAATATAATTGTTAGATTGATATTCAGGTATTTTTTTGGAGGCTGTTGTGAATGGGGTAGTTTTTCTAATTTCTCTTTCAGTGGATTCATTGCTGATGTATAGAAATGCATTTGATTTATATGTGTTGATTTTATATCCTGCTACTTTGCTGAACTCATTATTAGTTCTAGAATTTTGTGGTAGAATTTTTTTAATCTTCTAGATATAGAATCATGTCATAAGCAAATAGTTTTGAGTTTTTCTTTACCTATTTGTATCTCTTTAATTTATTTCTTTTGTCTACTGTCTCTGGTAGAGTTTCAAGGATGATGTTGAATAGAAGTGGTGAAAGAGGACATCCTTGATTTGTTCCAATTTTTAGAGGTAATGCTTTCAATTTTTCTCCATTTAGAATGATGCTGGCCTTAGGTTTAACATATATAGCTTTTACAATGTTGAGGTATGTTTTTACTATCCCTAGTTTTTCTCATGTTTTGAACATGAAAAAACATGATGTAGTTTATCAAATGCTTTTTCTTCATCTATTGAGATGATTATATGATTCTTGTTTTTAAGCCTATTAATATGATGAATTATGTTTATTGATTTCCATATGTTGAACCAACCCTGCATCAAATAAGAGATCCAGAATAGCTAAAGCAATCTTTAGCAAGAAAAATGAAGCAGAAGGTGCTGGGGATGTGGCTCAAGCGGTAGCGCGCTTGCCTGGCATGCGTGCGGCCTGGGTTCGATCCTCAGCACCACATACAAACAAAGATGTTGTGTCTGCCGAGAACTAAAAAATAAATATTAAAAAATTCTCTCTCTCTCTCTCTCTTTCTCTCTCTCTCTCTCTCTCTCTCTCTCTCTCTCTCTCTCTCCCACTCTCTCTTTAAAAAAAAAGAAGCAGAAGGCATCACTATACCAGACTTTAAACTATACTACAGAGCTAAAGTAACAAAACAGCATGGTATTGGCACCAAAATAGACTTGTAGACCAATGGTACAGATTAGAGGACACATAGACAAACCCACATAAATATGGTTATGTCATACTAAACAAAGGTGCCAAAAAACATTAACTGGAGAAAGATAGCCTATTCAACTAATGGTACTGGCACAACTGGAAATCCATATGTAGCAAAATGAAATTAAACCTCTATCAATAAATAGGATTGATCCAAATTAAAAAGCTTCTTCTCAGCAAAGGAAACAATCAATAACATGAGAAGAGAGCTTACAGAATGGGAGACAATAATTATTCTCTAGGATATATAAAGAACTCAAAAAACTTAATACCAAAAACAAATAACCCAATTAATAAATGGGCTAAAGAAGAGACACTTCATAAAAGAAGAAATACAATCGATCAACAAACATATTAAAAAGTGTTCAACATTTCTAGCAAATAGAAAAATGCAAATCAAAACTAAGATTTCATCTCACTCCTGTCAGAATGGCAATTATCAAGATTACAGGCAAAAATAAATGTTGGCAAGAATGTGGGGAGAAAGGCACACTCACACATTGCTGGTGGGACTGCAAATTGGTGCAACAACTGTGGAAAGCAGTATGGAGATTCCTCAGAAAACTTGGAATGGAACCACCATTTGACTCAGCTGTAACACTCCTTGGTTATACCCAAAGGACTTAAAATCAGCATACTACAGTAATGCAACCACAACAATGTTTATAGCAGTTCAATTCACAACCGCTAAACTATGGAACCAAACCTTGTCCTTCAATAGATGAATGGATAAAGAAACTGTGGTATATATAGTCAATGGAATATTACTCAGCTTTAAAGAAGAGTGAAATTATGGCATTTGACAGTAAATGGATGGAGTTGGAGAACATCATGCTAAGTGAAATAAGCCAATCCTAAAAATCCAAAGGCTGAATGTTTTCTTTAATATGTGGATGCTAATTCACAACAAGGTGGGGGGCACTAGAGAAGAATAATGTTACCTTAGATTAGGTAGAGGGAAGTGAAGGGAGGGAGGTTAGGGGATGTGGGGATAGGAAAGATAGTAGAATGAAACAGACATTATTACTTTATGTATATATGTGACTGCATGACCAATATGATTCTGTAACATGTACACTCAGAAGAATGAGAAATTATATTTTATCTATGTATGATATATCAAAGTACATAAATGCATTCTACTGTCATGTATAACTAATTAAAACGAATATAAAAGTTGATCAAGAAAAGATAAGTGTTCAATCTCCATGTGTTTGTGTGGCTTCTATACTTTTGTACTCTTGATTTCTGATTTCATTTCATTATGATCTTACAAGGTACCAAGGATAATATCAATTTTTTGTTGTTTCTGTTAAGACTTGCTTCATGACCTAAAATATGGCAGTCTTGAATAATACAAAGACCTGACCTACCTTTTTCTGCAAAATGAGAAGACAGATGAGTATAAATATTCCCCCCACCCTGAGGCCCAATGCATGCAGTGGCCCTGCAAGGCTAGATAATGTAAGGTCTTACCACTGAAAATGGAGTGGGTCAGGACAGCTAAGAGACACTCCCCAAGTCACACCTCCAGCAACTTTGCACAGAGCCAAGCACTCAGCTCTGGTGCCCTGAAGTTGTCAGAGGTCCTGTTTCTTGGCATCTGTAACCACTGGTGACCATTTCTGATGCTCCCTGTGAGAGCTCATTCACCTCCCCAGCGGACATGGGTCTACAACTGTACAAAGCCATAGCACAGACACCAGCCCATCCTCAAGGTCCCACTTACACTGTAGACTTTAGCAAATTTGGAATGTGAAAAAAAACCATGCAACTACAAGGGAGATTCATTTCTCTCTCTTATTGAATGCATAGGAGGAAAGGCCCAGTATTAGTTTAATAACACCACTGTGACAAAATACCACAATCTAGATGGCTTAAACAACAGATCAAGGTGTGGGCAGGGTGGATTCCCTCTCTGGCTGGCAGGGAGAATCTGTCCCAGGCCTCTCTCCAGCTTATGCAGATTTACATCAGTCTGGCATTCCTTGGCTCATAGAAGTATTACCCCACCTCTGCCTCCATCTCACATGATACTCTCCTCATTTGTCTGTGTTGAAATGCACCCTTTTCATAAGGACACAGTCATATTGGATCAAGGTCCGTGATAATGGTCTCATCTTAAGTTAATCATCTGCAAAGACCTTGTTTAAAGTTGAGGCCACCATGGGTATTGCAGTTAATACTTTGCTGCCTTTATAAGGGACATAATTCAATGTCTAATGATATGCCTTAGTTTCTTTTGGGGGTCCAAGATAGTTTTGAGGGTTTCTGTTTCACAGTTTTGTTTACTTCTGGATATTGAGATCTAAAATGGAATGATCCCAGATCTCTATGGAGCCATACGAGAGTCACATCTTCCCCTGAAATGATAAAAGGGAATAAATAGAAACCGGCCCTTCTCTCCAGCAGAGAGCAATGTGGGGACTACAGATTTCTCTGCCTCTACCCTCCCTCCTCATTTCTTTTTCCTTCCATGGGCCTCCAAAATTTTTTGCTAGATTATTTCTTGGAACACTCGCCCTTTATGCTTACTGTGTTATTTAAGTTCTTGCCTCTGTGATCAAAATACTTGATGAGAACAATTTAGGAGGGCAAAATTTATTCTGGGCTTATGGTTTCAGAGGTTTGCTTCAGTGGTTAGCTGATTCCATTGTTCTGGGCCTGAGGTGACGTAGAACATCATGGCAGAACAGCATGGAAGTGGAAAGCTATTCACCTCCTCATAACCAGGAAACAGGGAGAGAGAGTGATAGGAGGAGCCAGGAACAAAATATATAATCCCCCAAAACTTAAGGGCCAAATGCTTTCTCTCCTATATAGATGATAGAATAAAAGAGAGAGAGAGAGAGAGAGAGAGAGAGAGAGAGAGGAATTCCATGGATATAGGAGATCAGTGGCTCCCAGGAAGGAGCTGGGGTAGTCAATTGGGAAAGGGAGGAACTGCAGAATGAAATTGAAGAAGTTATGCTATGGACATATATGAATATATCACAGTGAATTTCACCTTTATATTTATCTATAGCATACCAATAAATAGAAAGAAGACCAATATACAGGAAGGGGAACAGTAGAGGGAGGAGGAGAGGGAAAGAGAAGTACTTAAGACTTAAATGGAGCATTAATTATGTCAAAATGAATCCCAGTATTGTATAACTATAATGAACTAATAAAAACATTTAAAAGTATTAACATTAACAGCTCAAGTCTGTTAAGCATCAAATCATCAGGAAATATTTTATTTTCAGGGATTTCTGGAAAATGACAGTAATTAAATTGTGATTTTTTTTTAAATAGCAAACCCATAGTATGTCTCAATGAATAATAAACACAAAAATGAATTAATAATAATGACCCTTATTTTTGAGTTTTATTTATGTGGGGAGGAGATATGAAATTAAGATGGATTTCTATAAAATCCTCAACCAGTTAAGTGATTTTTCTCTTTACTATTTACTATTTCTTGGTCATAACTTGAGCTTTTGATAAAGCTTGTGTTAGTTAGGGTTTTGTCATTGTGACCAAAATTTGGGCTCATGGTTTTAGGTGTTCAGTTTATGGCCAGTTCGATAACTCTGAGCTCAAGGTGAGGCAGAGCATCAGGGCAGAAGAACATGGCAGAGAAAAGCTGCTCAACTCATGGCAGCCAGGAAGCAGAGAGAGAAGAAGCAACAGGGACAAAGTACAAATACCCAAGACACACTGCCAGTGACCTAGTTCCTCTAGTCACTACCCACCTGCCTGCAATTATGCCCCAGTTAATCCATTCAAATTATTAATCCAGAGAATGGATTCACCCACTGGTTAGGTCATGGCTCATAATCTACTCTTTTAACATCTGCATTAACACAGAAGCTTTTGGAGGACACCTCATAGCTAAACAATAACAATGCTAAACTTAGTGATTTCTGACCATATGAAATCTTACAGTTCTGGGTTGTAGGTTGTTATGGTTTGAATGTGGTTTGTTCCTTAAAGGTGCACGTGTTGGAGCTTGATTCCCAGTGTGTTGGTGCTGGGAGGTAGCGGGACCTTTCAGAGGTGGGACCTAGTGATAGTGATAGATAATCCGGATATGGGGGTTCACTCTCAGAAGAGATTAATGCTATCTCTCAGGAATGGGTCAGGTCTGATAAAAGTGGATTTGTTCATGTCAGCAGCTTGTTCTATAAGAGGGAGCCATATCCTCTCCAATCTCTTGATTCCTGGCCTTGCTATGTGATCTCTTCTCTCTCTCCTCCCATCATTATGAATCCATCTGCTATGAGACTCTCACTAGAGCAAGCAGAGGCCAGACCATACCCTTGGTCTGTGAGCTAAATAAGCCTCTTTTCTTTAAAAGTACACAGCTTCAGGTATTTTGTTACAGCAACACAGACTAGAGCAGAGTTTGATAGACAAATTTTTGTAGCTAGGCATTTCTTCTCTGGACACAGGAAAGGTGGGAGGCTTCTTTGACACTCCCAGAAAAGAAGGGACACTCTCCCCCACCCCCATCTTCCCTGATGATCCCTCTACTCTTTCCTTGCTGTAATAGGGTAGGCACATGTGGTATTAGTGCTGCCCAGGTGGGCACAGCATGATAGAAAAGGAATTTGGATAAAGTGACCCTAGAGAAATTGAGGCTTTATCTGGGGTGATTTAGTAATTCTGTAGGGTGTTTTGAGTCAGAAGTATCATTATCTCCTGGCAAGGTGTTAAAATCATACCAGAGGGGCTGGGGATATAACTCAGTAGGTAGAGTGCTTGCCTCACATGCACAAGGCCCTGTGTTCAATCCCTAGCACCACCACCACCACCAAAAAAAAAAATAAAGATATTCAAAGGAGGAGCTCCTGATCTGTTTCCAGCAGCCTCCAGGGAATTTGTATTCAGGTTGCAGTGTGTGAATTGTTGATATGGGATGGTGGAGATGTCTTTAGTGCAATATGGGCCTTTCTAATCATTTAAACCTTGTTAAGGGCAGTGGTTCTCAATTGATTTTTCCATTTAGGGTCATTTGCAGGGTCTGGAGACCTGTTTTGATTGTCATGGTTTGGCAGAGGGCAGAGATCTCCAGCCACAAAGATCTGAAGGATCCACAGACCAAAATGTCAATAATGAAAATATCTAGAATTATGTGGGCCTGGAATAATTTAGTCTTTATTGGGTCTCAGGTAGGATAAATTAGCTCTTATTTGCTACAATTTAGGATTAAATTAGGCCTTTACATAGTTTTTGTTGACAGCAATTGACAAATTATTTTGTAGACTAGAGTATTAGCATAACTCAGTGTTTATCTAAGGGCATTTATTCTTAAGGGAACTTTACAAGGAGGAAATCCATGTCTGTTCCCAGATCTTCTGAAAGGACTGTGCCATTTCCCTGCTACCAGGCCCTTTATGCAGGCTGAGGCTTCAACAGAGGTTATTAGCACCACCTTGTGGCCATCTTGTGCCATTGTGGAGCATAGACTGGGTCTCCTATTAATGCTTAATGATTTATTAATGATGATAAGTTGTAACTCAACCTTATAGAATCCATTTACTTCCTGGCATAAATTTTAGAGAGAGTTATTACTATTAAATAAAATCACAGAGTAGGGAATTTAGAGATTTTCTTTAAATAAATAACTTTCTTATTCTCTTTTAAATTTGAAATATTAATTATAATGATTAGAAAACATTGAAGTGTTATGTTAAGGAAAGTTTCATTGTGAAGAATTTGGTTAAAGGCACTAAATGGTTACAAAGATCTTAACATTGTACAAATTCCTAGTGATTGCAAGAACAATTTAATGAGAACAATAACATCAAACTATTTAAAAATACCTTTAGTCTTGGAAATATTTACTGAAAAGCATTCATAAATATCATTTAGCTGTCAATTTTATTTTACTATGACACAACTGTGACATCATGGGCAGCTATTTCTATTTGTATAGGGGAGGAGTAAGCCTGATTGAGCTACTTTTGGTGTCCAAGTCAGGGGTCAGGAAACATAGGGTTCGGGTGATCTTTCTCTGCTGAGTGAATCTATCTCTTTATTGAGCTGTTCTATAGGACCTGAGATCTCAAACCAGCCTACCTCTTTCTTCCCAGTCTTTTAAGTTCTCTTTTTCTACCACTTATGCCATGTACAGGTTTTACAGTGAAGCTTAGTGGAATGGATCATGGAAAACTGCATCTATGATACCTTGTTCAGACCAGAGGTATTTTAACCTGAGTTATAAATTGGGTTGTCCATGGAGAATAATTTTGGGGGGATCTTAGTTTGTCCTTTTACATACTAAATGGCAACTTTTGGAGAGAATTTTTAAATTTTAATGAAGTTCAATTTATCATTTTTAAAATGGTTCTTCCTTTAGGTGCTTTTTCTAAGAAACTGTTGCCTACCAAAAAGAATTAATTCTAGATATTTTACAATTTTAGCATTTATATTTAGATTTATGCTAAATTTTGAGTTAAATTTTCTGTATGGTGAGAGGTGAGAGATGATACTCATTTATTCTCAAAGATCTAGTGGTTGGATTGTTTCCCTTCTGAATTATTGAATCTATTACTGGATCCATTTTTCTGTTCCACTCATTAGAGCCTGTCCTCTAGATTAAATAGCTTTAAAAAGCTTGTGTAACTCATCTTTTTTCAAAGTTGTTTTGGCTCTTCTAGATCCTTTACATTGTTATATAAACTTTAGTATTCTTTAATCATTTTATACAAAAAATTAAAAAGCCTGACTTGTATTGCCTTTAAATTAT
>NW_026000244.1:2499938-2506770 GCF_001458135.2 Marmota marmota marmota | reverse complement strand
GCACTCTGCTCACCTTCTTCGACATGGCCTGGCAACTGCGTGTGAACTTCCCCTACTTCTACAAGGTGGTCTCCGTGATACTCGATGTCCGCTTGCAGGTGCGTATCTAGTGAGCGCCAGCCCCGATGGTGGCCAGGTCAGAGCATGGCCCGCCCACCAGCGCAGGGGCTGGACATCTTGTGAAGGACATCGGACCCTCCTGGGGCCTCCGGGACACTTTGGGGTTCAGAGGCAGAGTGGCCTGGACCCTCCAACTGTAGACACCCACAGCTGGAGGACTGCTACTGGGCCTGGGCCCGGACCCTGATTGCAAAGAAACTCAAGCAGCGGGCCCTTTGCATTGGGCTACAGAATATTAGGAGTCCAGCCGACCTGCTGCCACACACTGGCCGAAACTGGGGAAGCAGAAGGAATTTTGCTGCAGCAAATTCATTTGCCGAGTCTGAGCAAAAAGGCATTGGTCTTTGTAGGTTTTGGCCAGCCCTTTCTCTGGCTTTGTCAAGAGTCTGATCCCTGCTGGGAATTGTCTGTTCCTGCAGCTAGCTGGAGAACAACTGAGTGAAATGCCCAGGAGGAGGGGAAGGGGCCCACCATGGGCAGACACTTCACTCTCTGCCTGCTGGATTAATCAAATAAATGCATTATGAGATGGCAGTGTCATTAGACTGTGGTGAATTCTTCATCCTGTGTCCCTGAGTGACTGAGAAGAGCAGATATCTACTGCTGACCCTCACTGGGTATGTTCCTGTTTTAAGCCACCAGAATTTGAGGATTACCTGTTACAGCTGTATACCCAACCTGTCTTGACTGACACATAGGCTTAATCAATTACCATAGTAGTAAGTGGAACTTTTTTGGATGTTATCATTATGGCAACATAATGAGCTGAGGACTTAATATTTATTGGTTTTAATCTATAGTAAGGTTCAGGGTATTGATGACTCTATGTGTATGTATATATGTGTTCCATCAACAACAAAGGGCATATTTTAACAATGGCTCCATCAGATTTTTATAGAGCTGAAAAATTCCCATGGCCAAGTGATGTAGCTGTTGTAGCAGAGCACAATGCAGGACTCAGGTCTGTGGTGATGCTAGTGTAAATAAACCTACCATGCTGCCAGCTGTATAAAGGTATAATACATTGGGTACAGTATATAATACTTGACAATGATAACAAAAGACTATGTTTTTGGTTTATGTATTTACTGTACTATATATTTTATAGTGTACTCTATTTATAAAAAAATAGTTTACTGTAAAACAATATACCATGTCACACCAGCAGTAGCATCACACATTTCATGTTTACTGCATCAAGAGGCATGCCAAGTAACTGACTTATGTTATTCTAGCTTATGTATGTATACTCTATAATGCTCTCACAAGATATATATATATATATATATATATATATATATATATATATATATATATATATAGAGAGAGAGAGAGAGAGAGAGAGAGAGGTATATATTTTTAATCTGCATATATACATTTCTATATTTTGCAGATAATATACATAGTCTAATGATTGGGTTTTTTTTCCACTTGCTTGTGATGTTTTTCCTATATAATAGGAAATCACATGAACATTTTAAACTTACATATATGTGTGTATATGTTCATACATATATCATGCATACATAGGTACATGTATATACATAGTTTCTCACACAGAATACATGGCAGGCCAACTTTAGCATATGGCAGAAAGCTAGGGCAGGAGTGATCAGTGTTAGCTTACTGTCCTGAGAGGAAGAAAGTGGGCCACATAGATCAGACATGATGTTCTGCTGACAGGACCATCTTCCCAACAGCTGGAGCTATCTCGGAAATAATCCAGAAAAACTGCAGGGCTGGAAACTGAAGCTATTCACAATGTGTATATCAGAAACAATCAGCAGTTAGAAGGGCCAGAACACAGGTGCATACACCTAGGTCTTAGATTTCCTCCTGCTGGAGTAGGTGGGTCTTTTTATTCTAAAGTGTTTGATGGACAGTGTTAAACACAGTGATAGTCTCTATCTAGACTCTTCTAAGGGCTGGTTTTATTTCCAGAGGCTCAACTCCTTCAGGGGGCATTTGGAGACCAGCACTTCAAAATGGCTTGCCAAGAAGAACCATGACCTACAGGAAAATAAAAACTTCACTCCCATGATAAGGCACACTCCTGAGCAGAAACAGGAAGGACTGTCCCTGAGAGGCTGGGCAGCAAGAAGAGAAGGCCCACATCTCCTGGCTCACAGGACTCCAGGTTGCTTCAGTGGTCCCTGGGAATTAAGGGGCTACCATCATGAAGTATCTCAAACTGAGTGGCCCACAGCAGAAAGCTCCACTCACATTCTGGAGGCCAGAGACTGGAATCAAGTCCTCAGTTGGGATGTGGTCCCTCTGGGATTCTGGGCAGAATGGTTCCCTGCTACTCCCTGGCTTTTGGTGGCAGCTGCTGTCTCTCAATGCCCCCTAGTTTCTGGCTACATCACTCCAACCTCTGTCCCTGTTGTGACATAGTGTACTTCCTTTGAACTATCTTCTTATGAGGACACTTTTCATATTGGATTAAGGGCTCACCCTACCCCAGTGTGACCTCATGTTGACTAATTACATCTGCATGACCCTATTTCCAAATAAGGTCGCCTTCTAAGATAATGAGAGTCAGGACTTTGACATGCTGCAGGGAGACAGAATTTACCCCACTGCAGTGAGATTCTGACTTCCAGATTGTTAAAGAAGAGCAAAAAGCAGGATATCTGAGGGGCAGAGCCAGAATTGTGAACCAGGTGGCCTGATCCAGATCCCCTGTTTTTGCCTGCTGCCCTGTGCTGTTTCATACATGAAGGATTTAGCTCAGCACCAGCCATGTAGAAAGTGCTCAGTCAACATTAGTAAGTATCATTAAATATCTTTTGCTATTTCTTAATAAGTTTTACCAGGGAATAAAGTTATTCAGTTGATAATTGCTTTCTTGTAGGATTTTTATTTTTTATCCCTAAGACCTTCCTCAATGAGTTTTAAGTTTAAGCCCCACCAACCAGGAAATCCAGAGTGAATACAGGTACAATATCCTGTATTCAAAATGTGTGGGACCAGCAGCACTTTAGATTTTGGATTTTTTTTCAGATTTTGGAATATCTGCATAGACATAATAAGGTATCCTAGGGATGAGACTCAAGTCTAATCATAAAATTTCTTCATTTTTATATGTGCCTTAAACATACAGACTGAAGGCAATTTTATATCATATATTTTATAATTTTGTGCATGAAACAATTTTATGGTGTGAAATTTTCCATTCAGGCACCCAAAACATGTTGGATTTAGGAGCTTTTCTAACTTTGTATTTTTAGATTGGCAAAGTTCAACCTGTGCTAACAGCTAATACATATGAAGTCAATGCCTGCCTCAGGCACTCCAGGGAAAACTGCATAGGCTACCTTGATTAACCCCTACCAGCCATAATAGATCATGTCACCCATTTCACAGATGGGGAAACTGAGGCAGTGAAGAAGCTGGACTTTCATCCTTTCTCAAAGCCACAGAGCTAGAAAGTGGTAGAGCTGGGATTTGAACCCATATATACAGGTCTTACCTCCCACTCTCTAACCCATGGTGGGTGCAGGCCTGGCCCTCAGATGGTGGGGGAACAGGGGGATTTTTTGATTTAACCACACAAAAATTCTCTCAGAATCTCATGCTTCCTAGGTATATTTAATGATTTCCACTGAAACACTGCCATGAGTATCTTCTTGTCTCTCTCGAGTTTCCCAGCTGGGGCCTGACTTCCTGTCTTAAGAAGTGAAAGTGTGGGGACACCAGCCCATGTCTGATATAGTTTCAGATCTAAAATTAACAACAATGACCTAGCTCCAGCCTGACCCTCAAGAGAAGAAAGGGGAGAAGGGAAAGAGGAAAAAAAACCAACAACCAGTTCTTCACAAATTAGGATAATAATAAAGGTTCTTTCAAGTGTCGGGGCATATTCTTAGCAAGACCCTAACACCTAAAAATGGCACAATAGCCAGAAGCCAGGATATAGGCCTGACTTCCTTTAGGGAGTCAGGAGATTTACTGGGTGTCAGGAGGCTGGGTGGCAGAGATGGAGCCAGGCTGTGCCTGACTCCCTAGCAGGCACATACTTCTGTCTGGCCCCCATTGAGTTCCTTCTGGGGCTGCCCATATACCTGTGGGTGGGGCTCTGGAGCTGGAATCTTCTGTAGTCATCATTGTGCCTCTTGCTCACCTTCCCAGAATCTCTTCAAACAGCCCAAGTGCATGTCTACGATGCCAGCCAGGTGGGGCAACATGAGGACACATCTTGCAGACCAGCAATCTAGGTGCCCATTGGACTGAGCGCTGTGGCTCTGAAAGTCCCCTGCATTTATAAGAGGCCATGTGTCCCAGGGGCCACCCCTAGCCTGTGTCTGAAAGAGGCAGGATATTAAGGCAGGCCCATTTCTGGAGAACACAGAATCACCTAGACAGCTCAAAGATGCCCCAGGGGTTTGCAGAATCTTCCTCAGACTGCATGGCCACCTGGGACCACCCAATTTTCCCAATTTCTTTCCTTCACTAGGAATCAGATCTCAACTTGCCCAGCTCCATTTTAGCTCAATAAAGCACCTCCCCTAATAAAACTGGTACATATTTAATCCCCTCTGGAGTCTGCTTCTTGCAAACCCAGACTAGCCCCATGTCTCTTCTCAGTGTAACCCTCTTCTAGGAGCTTCTTATCTTAGCAGAAGCAAATGCAAATTCTTTGCACTGGCCTCCAAGGCCCAGGACCTCTCTCCCCTGGACTACTGTATTAGTTAGCTTTTTTGTCACTGTGACGAAATACCTGATGAGAGCAACGTAGAGGAAGAAAAGTTGATTTTGGCTCCTAGTTTCAGGTCTGTGTTCAGCTGAATGTTGCTCTGTAACTGAGGTGAGGCAGTACTTGGTAGAAGCACGTGGCTGAGAAAAGCCACTCACCTCATGGTGATACAGAAACAGCACAAGGAGCCAGGAACATAACATACAACCCCCAAGGCACACCCCTGGTGACCTACCTCCCCAACCATCCATGATGTGCCTACAGTTACCACCTAATAATCCACTGATTAGGCTACAGCTCTCAAAATCTAATCATTCACCTCCTGTGTCAGCACCTGGCCTTTTGGAGGACACCTCATATTCAAACCCATAACAACTACTAACCTTGTCCTCAGCTTAATGCTGTTCTGGAGGATCCTTGATCACCCCAAGTTGATTCTACCTCAATGCCTTTGCATCTGCTCTTTCTCAGAGTCACTTAACTGGGTCAAAGTTGCACCTGCCCCCTCCTTTCCTGCTCCCTCCTAGGCTCTGGGACTGAAATTTTCACAGTGCTCCTGGCCTCTGAAGGCCATCCCTGCTGGGAGGCTGTGAAAGGGACAGTGTGAAGAACAAAGGCCACTGTTCACAGAGGCAGCTGGTGTCTCCAGGCCCCAGGCCTGAGGAGTGAGGTCTGACTGGAAGACACAAAGGACCAGGGACAAACCATGATGGAATTCCTTTTATTTACCTGAACCTGAGAGGGCTGTCAAGTGTGGAACAATGAGGTCGATTGCTGGGCAGAGCTGGTGGGGAGGAGCAGCCTTCCAGTCCTTCCCCTTCGCTGCTCAGCTTTACAAGAGCCCGGTTCCCCAAAGGTGCAGGCGGCGCCCAGGAGGCAGGCCGGCCTGGTTAGGGGAATCCCGCTCTATGTTGAATTATCAGCGCGCTGGGGTCTCCGCAGAGTGCGCTGCTCCTTCCTGGAGGCAGGACGAAAGCTTTCTTTAGCGGAGCCAATGCCCGCAGAAGCAATGCCCAGATGAGGCCAGCCGTCCCCAGTGGCCCCAAGACCTGGGCACCTTCTGCTTTCTCTCAGCTTCCCGCGTTGGCACAGCTGTCCCTGCCTCGTGGGGAACCTTGGGCACCGCCGGCGGTTCGCTCCTGCTGAACAGGTGAGCCCGCCTTCGCGGCTAGGGGATCTGCAGCATCGAACTAAAGGCTCCCGGGGCACCAGGAAGTGGGGAGGGGGGCGGGTCAAAAACTCCAGCCCGGAGAGTCCCAGGCGCTGGGGGTGAGGGTCGCAGCGCTGGAGGGGCTGAAAGCGGTTGTGCCTTGTCTATCATATTTAAATCCCTGAAATTGAGGTTAGGTTATTATCCTTTAAGATTTTAAACTATTAGCACTGCTGCAAGGATCGCTGTGATTAAGTACTTTTGTTATACCCACTTTGCCTTGTGTCTGAATGCTAATATGGTCGCCCAGTAAGCTCAAAAATATCAGTCAACATACATTTTAGATTTGCCTCATCAGATATATTTTGGTGATTTTCTAGATAGTGTTAGACATCACATTAGGAAATAACTCAAAGCATTAAGACAAAAGAGTCTTAAAACCATTATTTTGTGTCTCAGTTACTCAATAAAATTTTCACTACTCCATTTTGCCTGAGGAGAATCTTCCAAGAAATATAATTTTGGTGATTTAAAGCTGTGGCTGTCAAAGTATGATCACCAGCTCAAGCACAGGGACACCAGGAAGGAATTTGTTTGAAATGAAAATTCTCAGCTTCTACCTCAGACCTGTTCAGTCAGAAACTCAGGGCCGAATCTCTGCAATCTGTGTGCAGCAAATGCTCCAGAAGATTCTGATGCTTTAATCATTTAACTATTGCAGAACCATAGTGGCAACAGGGAGGGTGAGGGTAAAATCATTTTGACCAAAATAATCTTGGCAAAATCATGCACAGAACAAACATTTCCTTGTTGGCTAACTTCAAAGCAAGCCTTAGTTATTCATAATGCCGCCAGGGATATACATA
>NW_026000244.1:2485081-2494076 GCF_001458135.2 Marmota marmota marmota | reverse complement strand
AAGAGAAATGCTGAAAGAACTAGGAAGCTGCTCTTGTTTCCCTTTTGTGTTCCAGAAGGGTTGTGCAGTGGTGTCTCTCTTTCCCCTCAGTGACTTCAACATTTTTCCCAGAGAATCCATGTTTGGGGTCATTGATTTGAAAGAGGACCCTTTCTTAGCATTTTTCCTTTCACATTTTTGATTCTACTCTTCTGGTAATTAGCATCTCCAGCAGTTTCTGGATGTGAGGGTTGATCAAAGAGAGGTCCCCAGCCTCTACTTACTGGTGTGTGAGGTCTCCCCAGAGTGTGGAGTCTGGTCTATTTTATAAAAAAAATATGATAAACTATTTTGAACTATAGTCTCTTCACTGTGGTGTAAAGTACTAAAACTTATTACTTTATCTATTTTGGTACCCATTAACAAATAACATTTTGTTTTTGGCACCAAAAATTGAACCCCAGGGGAGCTTAACCACTGACCCACATCCCCAGCACCTTTCATTTATTTATTTATTTATTTTTGTTTTGTTTTTTAATTTTGAGACAGGTTATAGTTAAGTTGCTTTAGACCCCACTAAATTGCTGAGGCTGGCTTTTAACTTGCAATTCTCCTGTCTCAGCCTCCCAATCTGTTGGGATTAAACATGAGTGGCCCTACACCTGAAGACAATTAGCTTAAAAAAAATCTAAGTATAGTCAGGAAAAAAAGTACCCAGAGTTAAATATTTTAAGCCTATTTGTACAATTATGCCAACTTAATTTTGATGCATTGCTTGATATTTTACAAAGTGTAGGATTCACTTTGGAACCTGGGGACATGAAGTTGCCTAATCAGGCCAGATTTTAAGATGTGAATTTGGCATGCAATTTTAAAGAACTCAAGTGAGAGCTACCTCTTACTTTTAGCATTTCCTTTTAGGAAAATGTTGTAGTTTGCATCTGGAATGTCCCCCAAAGACTTATGTGTTGGATACTTGGTCCCAGTTGGTGGCACTATTTGGAAGGTGGTAGAGACTTTAGGAGGTTGGGCCCCTTTGGAGATGGGTCACTGATGCCTTTGAAGTATTATTTTGTCCCTGATTCTCCCCCTACCCCCATTTCCTGGCTATGAGATGAAGAGCTTTATTCTGCCATACCTTCTGGCTCACTAGAGGCCCAGAAACAATGGAGCCCTGTGACTATGGATGAAAATCTCTGAAATCATTAGACAAAATATTTCCTCCTCTGAGTTTTTCTCAGGTATTTTATACATCCACACAAAGCTGCATAATTCAGAAAAGAGAAATGTTTGACATTTCAGATTATTGGCTGACGTGTGAGTGCAGAAATGTGAATTTCTGCATGTAGAGTAAAATTGATTTAAGCAACCACTTAGTAATATTTATGTACCATACCTAGTTAGGAAAAAAGATGGAGACTACAATAATCTTAATTCTTGAAATATTTTTAAAAGACGTTCTTTCCCTAAATTTTAATGGCAGACTTTTTTTTTCTACAATACTCACATGATTCTGATAAAAACAAATGGAAGTGCTCATTAAATATTAGAGTAGATGTTGCCAGGTAAAGTTATAGGTACTGAAGCTTAAATGGGAAAGGGACAGCATAAAAGAGTCCAAAAACAAACAAGCAAACTAGTTTGGAGCAAAGTTCACATATCCAGAATAAATCTATTTATTTTACATCTTTTCAGGCTCCCAAACATCACTAAGCAGAGGGTTTTTGTAAACAAAGCAACAGCATTATCTCAAAGTAATGTGATATAATTGTACACTATGGAAGTAGAATTATAATTTGGATATATTAGAGTTTGGATCTAGAATGTCCTACAAAAGTCCATGAAGTTCCCAGGGTAGTGCTCTTTGGAGCTCACATAACCTGTAAGGGAATGGGGCCTAGGTGAAATCTTTAGGTTATTAGGGGTGTCCTCTTAGAGGGGATTTTAAGACACCATTCTCTGCCTCTCTCTCTTTTTCTTCCTGGCTTTGAGACTAGTAGTTTTGCTTGGCCATGCCCTCCTTCCACTATAAGTTGCCCACCACCAGAAAGCTAAAAAAAGGTGTGATCAATCATGGACTTCAAAATTGTGAGGTAGAATACACCTTTTCTCTTTATTAGTTGATTATGTCAGGTATTTATTATAGTGATGGAAAATTGACAAACACCCTAAGGCACCAGTATTCTTAGGAGATCCATTAATGTGCTAATGCGCTAAAAGCTTTGTAGTCTTGACGCAACACCAGAATACAGAATTCATCAGGGGGCTCTCAAAGTGTGAGAGTTGGGACTGCACTTTGAATTCTGTCAATTGGATATCCATGCCCATGACCCTCTACCTCACCATTCTCCTTTCTTTTCGCTAATAAGTCTCCCTGGTACTTTCATGTCTTTTTTCACCCCTAGATTTCACATCAGAAAAATTGTATAATACTTGTTTTTCTGTGAATGGCTTATTTTGCTTAATATTATGATCTCCATTCCATTTATTTTTCTATAAATGACATGATTTTATTGTTCTTTATGGCTGTACAATACTCCACTCTGTGTGTGTGTGTGTGGGGGGGTTCTTTATCTATTCATCCATAGACGGATATATCTGGTCTGATTCCATAACTTGTCTATTTTGAATTATGATGCAATTCACAAGAAACAATGAACTATGGGATAGTATGCTTACTTTAATTCTTTTTTAAAAATATGTAATTGATTTTATTTTTTAAATACATGACAGTGGAATGCATTACAATTCTTTTTTTTTTAAGAGAGAGAGAGAAAGAGAGAGAAAGAAAGAATTTTTTTTAATATTTATTTTTTAGTTCTCGGTGGATACATCTTTGTTGGTATGTGGTGCTGAGGATAGAACCCGGGCCACACGCATGCCAGGGGAGCGCGCTACTGCTTGAGCCACATCCCCAGCCCCATTACAATTCTTATTACACATATAGAGCACAATTTTGCATATCTCTGTTTGTATATAAAGTATGTTCACACCAGTTCATGTCTTCATGCATGTACTTTGGATAATGATGTCTATCACAGTCCTCCATCGTTGCTAACCCCCTGCCCCCTCCCTTCCCCTCCTACCCCTCTGCCCTATCTAGAGTTGTCAATTCCTCCCATGCTCCTCCTCCCTACCCCATTATGGGTCAGCCTCCTTATATCAGAGAAAACATTCGCCATTTGTGTTTTGGGTATTGGCTAACTTCACTTAGCATTATTTTCTCCAACGCCATCCATTAACCAGCAATTTCCATGATTTTATTCTCTTTTATTGCTGAGTAATATTCCATTGTGTATATATGCCATATTTTTTTTAATCCATTCATTTATTGAGGGGCATCTAGGTTGGTTCCAAATTTTAGTTATTGTGAATTGTGCTGCTATAAACATTGCTGGTGGGAATGCAAATTGGTGCAGCCAATATGGAAAGCAGTATGGAGATTCCTTGGAAAACTGGGAATGGAACCACCTTTTGACCCAGCTATCCCTCTCCTTGGTCTATACCCAAAGGACTTAAAACAGCTGATTTTAATTCTTTCAAGGAATTATATAGCTGGATCACAAGTAGTATTATATTTAATATCCTAAGGAACCTCTGTCCTGATTTCCATATGGCTGTACTAATTTATATTCTCACCAACAGTGTGTGGGTGTTCCACTTCCCTCATATCCTCACCAGCCATCATTTTTGTTGTTGTTGTTGTTGTTTGTTTTCTTGATGATTGCTATTCTTTTTTGCTGTTTTTTTTAAATAAGTGACAGTGGAATGCATTACAATTCTTATTACACATATAGAGCACAATTTTTCATATCTCTGGTTGTGTAATAGTATATTCACACCAATTCATGTCTTCATACTTGTACTTTGGATAATGATGATTGCTATTCTGACCGGGTGAGATGGAATCTTGATGTAGTTGTGATTTGCATTTCCCTGATGGCTAAATATGTTGAACATTTTTTTGTACAATTATTGTTAATTTGTGCTTCTTTTGAGAAGTTTCTGTTCAGTTTATTTGCCCATTTATTGATTGGTTGTGTGATTTTTCTGTTAAGTTTCTTGAGTTTTATATGTATATATTTGGGGTATTCATTCTCTGTTCAAGAGTGGCTGGCAAAGATTTTTCCCTTTCTATATTCTGTCTGTGTAAACTGCTTCCTCGGCTGTGCAGAAGCTCTTTAAACTGATGCAGTCTCATTTGTTGATTCTTGCTATATTTCTGAGAGAAGACTAGAATTCTATTCAGGATGTCATTGCGTGTTCCAATGTCTTGGAGTGTTTCCCTGTGTTTTCTTCTTGTCGTTTGAAAGTTTCATGTATTCTGTTAAGGTCTTTGATTCATTTTGAGTTGACATAGGTGAGAAATAGGGATCTAGTTGCAGTCTTCTACAGGTGGATGTTTAGTTTTCCCAGCATTGTTTGTTAAAGGGACTGTCTTTTCTCTAGCACTTGCTTTTATCACCTTTGTCAAGAATCAGATGGCTGGGTTGTATGGATTGGTTTCTGTGCCATCTATTCCATCTATTTGTCTACATGTCTGCTTTTATGCTAGGACCATGGTATTTTTGTTACTATGACTCTGTGGGATATTTTTTTTCCTGTGGGATATTTTTAAATTGAATATTGTGAAGTTTACAGCATTGCTGTTTGCTCAGGATTGTTGTTGCTATTCAGGGTCTTTTGTTCTTTGCAGATTTTCTTTTGTAGTTCTATAAAGAATGTTGTTGTTTGATGGTGCTTTCATTAAATCTCACTCATGAATTATTAATAAGAATGATAGAAAATTCAATTTATAAAAGGATGAAGAGAGATGCACTAGTCAGGCATACTGGCTGTTCCCCACCATGACCTCCTGGCTCCAGCAGTGTATTCCCTCCCTGCTCCCCTCACTGGGCCTCAGCGCTCTGCACCTCTCCAAGTTTGGGGCCATTGTGCCCTCTTCAGCCACTGGCTGGCCACCAGCAGATGTCCTAAGTTTGCTGCTGGCCAGGTATGAGTCCTGGCACAGGGGCTACTCCAGAAAGTTGGGGCAAGGCAGGCAGGGTATGAGCCAACACCATGGCCCTGCTAGGCTGCTGGATTGGTGAGGTCCAGTGGTTCATGTTGATATTACTCTTCATTATGGCCCTGGTCATGGGGGGCCTCTACCTGATGCAGTGGGTGCTAGCCAGGGTGTGACCTGCTGCCACAACTGTGGGCAGAGCCCAAAGAGGAGCAGTGCCTGGAGTCAGATGTGCTGGTTTCTTAGATCCTGACTCTGAACAGATGAAGAAAAAAGTGGTAGGCAGCCTGGATGGTCGCCTTGAAACATGAGGTCAAAAGGAGAAGGGACCCCCTGCAGCTCTCCTTTCAGCAGGATCAGTGGCCACAACTCCAGGAACTGGTAGTTGGAGAAGTCTCCAGCATGGTACAGTCAGCCCAGGAGAAGGTGGTGACCTGTCACATGGTAGGCAAAAACCATCAGTTCCTGGTCAGTGCAGCATCCTCAGCAGTGGGCTCAGACATCAGATGTATGACATGCAGCTCTTCCTGGAGCTATGCATGAACGAAAAGAAAGAAGACATCAGATTAGATGGTCCTTCATCCATGTACCAGAAGTGACCATCCAGATCCAGCCTAAAGCACCAGGAGAAGGCCAGGTAGGTGAGACAAATGCAATAATTGAAACCCTCAAGGATATTTTTAAGAACCTGGTGAGTTCTGCCTCTCTGTCAGTGGTTCTGAGCACCAAGCCGATACATGTAAAAGAAGCTCAGAATCCATAGCACATTTCATGTACTATTCAGGAATCCTGTCCTCCTAAACCTCCAAGGGCTCATGAACTAAAACCACTGGTGAAGAATATCAGGGCCTCACTGCAAAATGATCCTGGTGCTTCAGGTACTATTAACCCTGTGTGCATTGCCCAGCTGAATGATCCTATCCAGAGGTTTACCAGCACCCTAGCCAAGACTCTACTCACCTCATTGGAAGGAAGAATTCACTTTTGAGCTGAACACCAAGTACAGGGAGTTACACCTGCAGATTGCAGAGGACTGGTGGTCCTCAGAGGTCTGCTGGCCATGACCACTATCCCTCTGGACCTATTCAAGAAGCAGTCTTCCAGGCTGCAGAACTTCTTACTGGCCCACCCTCATCAGCTTGGGGCTGGGATCAGTTGCTGAAGAGTTTCCTTACATAGAACCCAGTGACTTCAAATCCTGTCAAACACCTCCCCCTGTTGCTGCTGCCAAGATAGAAAAGGACCACACTATGATTCCGTGTGGGACTGTGGTCACTAATGTCACTGCCATGAAGACCAATCCTCATTATAATATGGGGAGCCTGTCCCAGCTGAGCTCTGAGTCTCTGCTGAAGATGTCCATCAGGTGAAGGTCATCAAGAAGGACATCTCCATTGAGGCTATCTTGTGTCATGGTGCGCCTGTCAGCAAGATGTTTTCTTCTTCAGATACAGACCTGCTGATGTTGAACAGCATCAATCAGATCACTAAAGTTGCCATCCAGCAGCTCACTGAATCTTCAAAGCTGAAACTCAAGTCTCTACAGAAAAAGAGCACTAACATCATTTTGGGGATCTCCAAGATCTCACATCATGCCCTACACTCAGGCAGACGAATGCCAGCCACAGGCTTGGAAGTGATTGTTTCAAGACTACAGAAAGCAACTGTACAGGTATGTCCAGGATCCTGTGTGTCTAGGAGTTTTCCTCTGTTTTGCATTAGATAACTGCCAGTTTGTTAAGTGTTGGTTTTATTTATTAGTACATAAAAATTACACAGAATAGTGGTTTCATTGTGGTATGTTTGTATATGCACATTATGATTTCATAAATTTAAATCCTCAGTACCCCCTTTTCCCTCCTTCCTTCTCCTCCCCTCATTTCCTTCCTCTTCCTTATTGTTCTCCTTTCTATTTTCATGAGTTCTCTTTTTTTTTTTTACTAAATTCCACATTTGAGAGAAAACATGATTCTTGACTTTCTGAGTCTACTTTACTTTTGTCTAAGACAGTGCTCTCCCATTCCATCCATTTTCCTGCAAATGACATAATTTTATAATTCTTTATGGCTGAATAAAACTTCATTATTTCTATATATCACATTTTCTTTATCTATATCAGTCATCTACTGACTGATACCTATGTTGGTTACTAACTTGGTAATTCATACAATAATTCACAGTTCATAATAGTGAGTAATGCTGCTACAAGCATGAACAGGCCTGGATCACTATAATATGCTGACCTTAATTCTTTTGGATAAATACTGAGGAGTAAATGTTATAGCTGGATGATATGATGATTCCCTTCCTAATCTTGGGGGGAATCTCCATAATGATTCCCATAGTGGCTATACTAATTTGCATTCCTACAAACTGTGTATGAGAGTTCTTTCCTCCCCGATTCTGCTAGCATTTATTGTTATTTTTATTTTTGATGGCTGTCTTTCCAAATGGAGTGAAATGAAATCTCAGTGTAGTTTTAATTTCCATTTCCCCGATGACTATGGTTGTCTCAAGGCAACTATATTTTTTAAATGTATTTTATAAGTATATATTTTTAATTTTTTATAAATACACAAAACACATTTTTAAATATAATTTTTGACATTTTTTACTTTTTTGAGAAATGTCCATTTATCTTTTTTTGCCCACTTATTAAAACGGGTGTTTTGATATTGAGTTTTTTAAATTCTTTGTATATTAGAGATATTAATCTTTTGCCAGAAGAATAACTGGCAAAGATTTTCTCCCTTTCTGTAGATTCTGTCCTTGTGCAATGAATTGTCTCCTTTGCTGTAAAGACATGTTTTAGTTTGATGCCATCTAAATTATTGCTCTTATTTACTGAGTTGTAGAAATCCTGTTAAGGGAATCATTGCCTATACCTGTATGTTGTAGCTTTTCCTTTTTACACTTCTAACAGTTGCACTTTCTAGTCTTTGGTCCAATTGAGTTGACTTGTGTACAGAGAGAGAGATAGGTATGTATTTTCAATCTTATGAATATCCAGTTTTCCCAGCATCACTTGTTAAGGAGGCTGTCTTCTCTCGAGTGTAACTTTTTTGGCACATTTGTCAACCAGATTTCTGTAGCTGTGTGGGTTTGTTTCTGTGTCTTCTATTCTGTTCCATTGGTCTGTGTGTCTCTATGCCAGTACCAAAGTGATTACTATGACTATGTAGTATAATTTAAAGTCAGGCATTGTGATACCTCCAGCTTTAATCTTTTTGCTCAGATTTCTATGACTATCCAGGTCTTTTGTTCTTCCGGATAAATATAAGGATTTTTTCTGGTTTTGAAAAGAATATCATTGGTATTTCTATTGCACTTGCATTGGATCTGCAGATTGATTTTGGTAATATGGCCATTTTAACAATATTAAATCTCCCTAACCATGAACATGGGAGGTCTTTCTATTTTTGGTGTCTTCTTCAGCTGGATTTTTTTTTTTTTGTAAATTTTCCTTATAGAAGTTTTTAACCTTTTTTGGTTAAATTTGTTGCTAACCATTTTATGTTCTTGGAAGCTATCATTAATGAAAAATTTTCAACTTAAGAGTCATTGGGATACAGGAAGGTACAGAACTCCAAACCAAAGGAATGAGCAATCTATTCAATGAAATAATATGAAAAAACTTCCCAGACTTGAAGAATGAGACAGAATCCCAAATCCTAGAATCCTACAGGACGCCGAATGTGCAAAATCATAAGAGATCCACACCTAGACACATTATAATGAAGATGCCCAACATACAGAATAAGGAGAGAATTTTAAAAGCTACAAGAGAAAGGAAGCAGATTATATTTAGGGGTAAGCCAATCAGGATAACAGCTGATCTTTCAACACAGACTCTGAAAGCTAGAAGATCCTGGAATAACATATTTCAAACACTCAAAGAAAATGGGTTCCAATCAAGAATTGTGTATCCAGCGAAATTAAGCTTCAGGATGGAAGATGAAATTAAAACCTTCCATGATAAACAAAAGGTTAAATAATTTCAGCTAGAAAACC
>NW_026000244.1:2389742-2481497 GCF_001458135.2 Marmota marmota marmota | reverse complement strand
TAGAGGATAGGAAAGGCAGCAGAACACAACAGACACTCGTATGGCAATATGTAAATCAATGGATGTGTAACTGATGTAATTCTGCAATCTGTATATGGGGTAAAAATGGGAGTTCATAACCCACTTGAATCAAAGTGTGAATTATGATATGTCAAGAACTATGTAATGTTTTGAACAACCAACAATAAAAAAAAAGAAAAAAAAAGAAAAATGCAAAAAAAAAAAAGAATGAAAGATTTTCCCTGATTTCTTTTTCAGCAGATCCATCACTACTGAATAGAAAAATGATTGATTTCTATATGTTGATTTTGTATCCTGTTACTTTTCTGAGTTTGTTTATCAGCTTTAGAAGTTTTCTGGTGGAGCTTTTCAGATCTTCTAAGTTTAGAATAATATCATTGCAGACAGGGGTAATTTGACTTTCTTCTTTTCTATCTGAACCACTTTTATTTCCCTTTCTTGCCTAATTGTTGGGGCTAAAGTTTCATGAACTATATTGAATAGGAGTGGTGAGAGTGGACATCCTTGTCTTGTTCCTGATTTTAGAAGAAATCCTTTCAGGTTTTTCCTATTCAGTGCAGTGTTGACATTGTGTTTGTCATCTATGGCCTTGATATGGTAAGGACTATCACCAGTGTGGCCAGGAACACCAGCAGTGTCAGCCCAACATTGTGCACATCTTGAGTGGTGGATGGTTGCCTCAAGTTGGCTGGCACGGTGACTTCAGCATTGATTGCCAGGTGCTGCAGGGCACTGCTACCACCTCATCTCTCTGGAGAGCCCAGGACCATGGCACCTGGAGACCCTGGTGGCAGCGATGCCCTTCCATGGTGGACACAGCAAATCTGAGGAGAGGGGTGAGCACTGGAACGCATGGCAGCCACAAGGTCCTGGATGCCACTGCAGGAGTATCCCCTGGCCTCTAGGGACGCCAGATGTCAATGTCTCCTGGAGGCTGCTGCAGTGGCTTCTTGGGCCCCCAGTATGTTATATTTCTATTCTTGTTTGAGTCAGAATTTTTTAGTTTCTTCTCAGAATCCTTTGTTAACCAAATCATCATTAAAATGTGTATTGTTCAATCTCCATGTCTTTGTATAGTTTCTGAGGTTTTCTACTTGCTGTTAATTTTTAATGTCATTCCATTATCATTGGAATCAGATACATGGAAATATTTCAGTATTTTCATATCTGCTAACACTTACTTTATTGCCTAAAATATGATCTATTTTGGTGAAAACTGAAAAGAAAGTGTATTCAGCAGTTGTTGGATGAAATATTCTGTAATATCTTTTAAATCCATTTGGTTTACACTATGATATAATTCTGTAGTATCTTTGTTAACTTTGTGTCTGGACGACCTATCTATTAGTGAGAGAGATACATTGGAATCACCTGGTATTATTATATTGGGGCCTATATGAACCTTTATGTTGCATAGTGTTTTATGTTATTAGGTGTGCACATCTTGGGCAGGCCAGCATGGTGGCTTCAGTGGTGGTTTCCAGGTCCCGCAGAGCACTGATACCCTCTCATCTCTCTGAGGAGCCCAGGACCATGGCATGATTTTTTCCTTTACGAGTATGTGGTGACCTTCTTTTTCTCCTCTATTTTTTTGCTTGAAATGTGCACTGTTGGATATGAATAGATATTCCTTCTTGTTTTCAGGTGTCATTTACATGAAATGTCATTTTTCATTCTTTTTCTTTTAGCCTGTGAATATCCTTGACCATAAATGTGTTTCTTGCAGGCAACAGTAATTGGGACTTGTTTTTTTAGTCCAGTCTCACTATCTATGTCTATGATTTGTAGAAATGAGACCATTTATATTCTCTATGTCTATTTTTTGTAGAAATGAGACCATTTTTATTCAGTGTTATTATAGGAGGAATGTGTTATTTCTTGACATTTTGATGTACATTTAATGTTTGCTTCTATCCTAATTGTTACATGTTCATCCACACTTCTAATGTAATTTATTGTTATCCAAGATCTCTCATTTGTTTTAAATCTTCTATGTGTAGAATTCTTCTAAGTATCTTCTGCAATGCACACATAGTAGTAATGATTTTTTTTTCATTTATGCTCATCTTAGTAGGTGTTTATTTCTTCTTCATCTCTGATACTACAATTCTGGTGGTTTATTGGAGACAGTGATCTTGGTTGGCTGTTATTTTCTTTCAGAATTTGAAATACATTATTCCAAGTCCTCCTGGACATTAGGGTTTCTGTTGAGAAATTGACTGTTGGTTTTTCTGTAAATGTGACTTGACTTTTGAAATTCTAGTAGCTGTTAAAATCCTTTCTTTGAACTAAAATTTTGACATTGTAATTATAATAGGGTGTGAAGAAGAAGAAGTTCTTTTCTGGTCTGGTGTATTTGGGGTTCTAAATGCTTCTGGTGTCAGGAGGTTCATCTCATTCCCAAAGCTTCAGGCATTTTTCTGCTGTTATATCACTGTCATGATCTTGTATCTCTGATCCTTCTATAATGTCTGAGCATTAAGTTTGATCTCTTAATATTGTTTCAGAGTTCTTGTAAATTATGATTGTAGTTTCTTATTATTTTTTAAATACTGTCTGAATGTTCAAGGATGTCCACATGATCTTCAAGCTCTGAAATTCTGTCTTCTACTTAATCTAATATATTAGAAACACATTCAGTTCAGTTTTTTATTTGATTAATTTTGTCTGTCATATCCAAGATTTCTTTAGTTCTTTTTCAATATCTCTATCTCGTCATTGAATTTTTTATATCCTCCTGTACTGATGTCCTTAATTCATTCAATTTTTTGCATCATCTTAGAATCCATTAATTTTTTTAAAAAGTATATTAGATGTTGATGGGCCTTTATTTTATTCATTCATTGAGAATGGAAACCAGTGCCTCATACATGCAAGGCAAGTGCTCTACTGCTGAGCCACAATCCCACCCCCCAGATCCATTAATCTTTAAATAATACATTTTTAACTTTTTTATCCAGTATTTCATCCTCTTTGATACTTTTGGAGTCTGTTGGTGTATTACAGACCTTAAAAAGATGTCTTATTACATTGTTATTTGTTTGTTTTTTTTAATATTTATTTTTAAGTTGTAGTTGGATATAATATCTTTAATTAATTCATTTATTTTTATGTGGCACTGAGGCTCAAACCCAGGGTCTCACCCATGCTAGGCAAGGGTTTTACCACTGAGCCACAACCACAGCCCCTACATTGTTTTTTGCTATCACTTGTATTCTTATTTTGAGATTTGCATATCTGATAGTCTGGGATTTTCTTCCACTTTTATTTGAGGATATTTTTAAGCCCAGTTTTCTCTTAGCATATCAGGTTGTTGTGGATTTCTCTAGGATATCAGGTTGTTGTGGATTGTTGAATATATTTCTCAGTGGTTTTTGTCATATAATTACTCTGCTAATTTTTTGTGATTATTAGTGATCAAAGCAAACATTCAAAGTTGTGTAGTTTGTCAGAGCTTGAGAATTCCCCTTTCTCTGTAGATTTCACAGGATCTTTCTAGTGGATCCAGAAATTATGTTGCATATATCAGGGTATAGACATACCCTCCATGATTGCTCTTCTACATTTGACAATTCTGTATATTCTAAGAGTGTATAGGAGTGACTTTTGTTGAGGACTTTCTGTTATTTCTCTCTGCTGTGGCTGTGTGATAAGCAAGAATTATATAAACTAACTAGTTTTAAAAGATGGCAAAAATACATTTCATTAAGAAGGAAGAAAATGGGAAAGGAAAGCGAAAGAAATGTACCCTTAGAGAGAGCAAAGGCTGGGCAGATGATGCAACCCTTACTCCCATATTGCTAGACAGACTGCTGCTGGAGTGGCCTAGATTCAAAGCTTATTTAAATAGCTCTTGACTACTCAGCCTCACAAGGTAGGATTGAATGGTAAGTACTGTCTGCTGAAGTTTGGTTAGGACAGACTAGACTGATGCATCCCCAGATTGGGGCTGATATAGAATTCTAAATGGGAAACTCTGGTGGCTGAGGTCAAACTCTGTGTTGAACTTTGTTGGGTGGAGTCTACTACACTGAAATTAGGGGAACACACCCCTAGGGCCTGGCAGATGCTCTAGGGTCTGTATCTCAGGTGACTTCTGAGAATTCTACTTATAGAATCTCCTGGGTGGAGAGGTTGTGACAAGTCTTGTGCACTCCACCATCAACTATGGCCTTTCAAGGTTCAGTCCTCAAATGCAATTATGTCCACCTGTTCAGCTTCCAAATCCTCCTCAGCTGATTGTGCAAGCCATCAGACTGAAAGGGAAAGCAAGTTTCCCTCCACTCCAAATCTCTGACCTCAATCCCCCTCTGATTTCAATGGATTTCTGCCAGGTGTACCCTGGCCACATGATAGGAGTTGGCAAGGACAGTCTGGCAATATTTGCTGTGATCTCCCTGGTTCCTGCAGCAGCACTAAGCAATACATCAACAAATTTGATACACGTTTTTGAGAAAGCTACCCTGGCTGCATGTGGAGAGTGGGTGGCATCAAAGGTAGATGCTCGTATCTCCTGCTGAGGTCAAGAACAGGTCACTTGGATTTGGATTATGACAGAGGAAAAATACTTACATGGCTGGATTGGAAGCAGCCTTAGAAGAGGACTGGAATAACTGGCTATTGGGAGACAAAGATGTCAGGAATTCTACTGGGTCTGCCTTAGACAACTGGTGAGATAGTAATACCTTACACACAAAGGATCAGGTGTGGGATCATTTGTTTGGTTTTACACCTGGTATGTTTGTGGTGTGCTTGAGGATTCATAATGAGGCTGACAAATTATCAATAATTCAAAGCTGGGACTGGGTCTGTAACTATCATTCTCTTCATAGGTATTAACAGAAGCCACTGGCATGAGAAAATGGATTATTAGATTTTAAAGTGAAATCTATATCCCCTTTCAGGTGATGATTTTGGGGACGATCTTGAAGTATAAGTAAATTTATAATTGTAAGGCAATATTACAAATGAATATTAACATTTAGGCTAAACATGAAATTATGTTTTAACATTTAGCCTAAACATGAATTTGCATTTGAATAACCAAGTTGGCTTTCTGGCATATTCTAATTAGTTATATAATTATAAACAATTAATTATATATTCCACATAGCTCCTCTGAACCAGAGTCAATTTGTAGAGAACTTCCTTTGTTTCCTTTCATTAAAAAGTAACACTGCATGAAGCCAACTTTTATTCCAGAAGAAAACTTCTCTAGGTTCAATCTCCAAGATCCTTTGCTTTATCTTTCCATCTCAGGCTAGTTTATGACAGCCATTACTTTCTAAACATTTATGTCAAGGTTGACTGCTGGCTCTTCCCACACTTATTGGGTATGTGAACTTTCTCGTTAAGTGCTCAATCAGCATATAACAAAGATGTTTAATCATCCCAAAGTAATGCTTTGGATTACTTAATAATCAGGAAATTCAAGCAAAATCAAAGGAAGTTCTCTACAAATTCATTATTGCAACAAATGGAATTTTTAATTTAATGCCTGGAATGTATTGCAAGAAATGTCCTTTTAAAGAATTATACTACCTTGTTATATTAATGCTTACACTATGAAATCCAGCCAGATGGCAAACAGAAAACAAAGAATGCAGGAAGGAAGCATTAAGAAACAGAATACAAAATAAAGTGACACAAGTATATCCAAACACATTTGACATTCAGCATTTTGTGATAAACTTCTCTAATAAAGCAAAGAGTCTATAGTTAATAAAGTTACATAAAGGGGCTTAAGAAGTCTGCAGGGTGCAGACAAGTGGTAAACCAGGCCTCCTATAGATTTCCATGATACTTTCTGTTTACCCCTAAAATCAGCTTTGTTTGCCTATTTCTTATACATACATGGGTTTTTCATCTTAAAATTTACAGGAGTAAAATTGGTTAGATACTCAAATAAACCTGATATATCTGGAAAGAAATAAGACACAAATATCAAAAGTATAGTCAATGATTTGGTCTTACTCTAATCAGTTGAGGAGATGTCCTTAGCTCAGAATTGCTTAGGTAATTGTAGTTTTCATTCCCCAAGAAAGCAATAATCTTAATGAACTTTTTTTTAGATGAGTTTAAATGTTATTTCAGTTTCTGATGTTGTGTCCTTACTTAGGGGACAATGCAGCACTCAGTGTAGGTGTGGCACATAGTGGCTGAAGAGTATGTCTGTTGTGTTGAATGAGCTAGAAAGAGCCTCTTAGAGGTCTAGAGAAGCATATGTTTGCTCATATTAATAATTTTTCAAAAAATTAAATAAGATTAGGGGAGTAGGTCTCTTTATAGCTCCCTCTTCTAAAAAAGATAGAATATGACAATAACATGGATTTATTATCACTTTATGCATCACACCTGTGAAAACACAATCTGTTTCATACTCTCCAAAAAAGGACAAATATCATTACAATCAAATAAAATGTGACTAAAAAAGACACACAATCTCATAATTGACCGAAATTTAGAAATACTTGTGACAAGTGAATGGAGATATAATTGAGGTCACTAGAACCAAGTGAATTAGTCTGGGTCATGTTTGTCAATAGAACTGCACTTTGAAGGAAGTGTTTGGGGATAGAACATAAGCATCAACTGAGAAAGAAGATTAGGCAATTATCTGTTCCAGTCCCAAACAAATCCAAACAAATAGATGGCTGCAAGGAAAATTCAGATTTCAGTTCAGTTCTCTTAGATATCAAAATCAGAATCTCCAAAGGTATTGATGTAGTAAAATAGGTTTTACCAATGTGACAATCAGTTTCTCATGTCCTAGCGAAATCTCTACATTCTATTCAATTTCCTTGGTCCTTTGAAGATACAGGAGGCTGATTATTTTCTGATTATCATTCTCTTAAATATCTTATTATGTTCATTATTTCATTATTGCTGTTTGTTTTTCTAGCCTCATGATGGCTTTTACTTTTGTTCATATTCTGGATACTGTGCATAGTCTAAGAGGTAAAGAGAATTAAAATAAATGTAATTTTGTTTTGTTTGGTACTGGGGATTGAACTCAGGGACACTCAACCACTGAGCCACAACCCCAGCCCTATTTTGTATTTTATTTAGAGACAGGGTCTCACTGAGTTGCTTAGCACCTCGCCTTGGCTGAGGCTGGCTTTGAACTGGAGATCCTCCTGTCTCAGCCTCCCAAGCCACTGGGATTATAGGTGTGCACCACTGCGTCCAGCTGAAAGGGAGTGTAGTTTTAATTATCATGACCAAAGTTATATGACTGATAATCTTAAGGCATTTTTTACAATGGAATATTTCCATGTACAAGGGCTTTCTAACAAAGACCATCTCACTGAATGGCTCTTTCAAAACAGTCTCAGCTTTATTCATTCTGCACACTATCAAAATGGTGGCATTATAGTATGATGGCCTTATATTATTGTTCTACTTTCTCTGCTATGCTTTTTAGTGACATAACTTGCATTTTTATATTACTATAAGTCAGCAGACTACATGATATCAGATTACCTGTTTTCCTACTATCAAACCACTGTATATGAAGCCTTTCAGAATTTGAATATAAAGTCTTAATTAGCAAGTATTTTACCAGAACTAAAGTATCTGTATGCTTATAAATGATAAAATAGTTATAATAATAAAAATAATATAAACTTGGTAATCCAGATGGCCCATGGCATGTTCTTGAAAAAACAATCTTTTGAAACTATCAAGTTACACTTTATGCAGGTTTCTAATTCCCAGCCCCTATCATTAGCTCTTGTCTACTAGTAAGTCAGTGAGGATGTGCTAAGCCCCCATGTATTTCTTCATTTGTGATGGATGAATCTTAGAGAGCAAGTTAAGTGATTTTGCCACCTTCCTGGAGTCTTTTCCTGGCATCCAACTTCACCTGGACAGAATTCTCTGGCCACTGGAATGTGCCAGCGATCACCCAGAATATGAAATGACATCTGCCAATGATGACTAGTGGTGCAATATGCAGTGAATCAAAGAGTGCACTCTCTTCCTCCAAATCATAATCTCTATTTAAAAGATTGATTTTATCAAAATTTAGTCCTTCCTGGGCTTGTTCTTAACACAGAGTCCTTCCTTGTGTAAGTGACAGTTGAAGACAAACCTTTCATCAGTAACTTGATTATTAATTAAACACCTTTGTCCTGGAGAGAAGCCTTACTCCTTCCATCAGAATTTAATGGCAGAAAAGGTGTTTCAGAACATAGAAGCTTAAGTGGCAAATGAGTGTTACTTTGCCTATTAGCTATGGCTCTTTTTCAATGAGTATACTAGTTTTCTTGGGTGGCCATAGCAAAGTGCCTCAAACGGGGGGTGTATGTCACAGAAATTTTCTCAAATTTCCCCTTTTTATAGGGACACAGTCATATTGAATTGGATTCTACCCAATGTCCTCATATTAACTTGAATGTCTCCAAAATCCTGTTTCTCTATGAGTTCATATATGTTGGTACTGGGTTAAGATGTCACAATCTTTTGGGAAGACACAGTTCAACCCACAACAAGTCACATATTGCTCTATCTTTAAATGTTGTCAAATATTATAAAACCTCTTCTTGCTGGTTGTTCTAATGACTACGTAACTACTTGTTCTAATTGATCTTGCTGACTTTGTCAGCAAGAATCTTTTTCTTTCCTGTATTTCTTCCTTTTTTTTCTTTTTAATTTTCTGTCAATGACTTGACTAAGAAGTAATTTCCCATTTCTGTTCTTAAATTCTTTGTCTCTATAATGTACACATTTCATCTTTTTTTAACTTTGCATTTTCATAAGCTTTCAATGTTTCCATGTTAGATACTACTACTCAGTCCTGGGAGTTTGTTTTAATGCTTTTAATCTTTTACATCTCACAAATCCTTTTAACCATTTGAGCTTGGCAACACTCTAAACATAGAAATGCACTTTAAATAGAGAAAAAATAGTAAAGTTTTGCACTAAAAAGAAAGACAAATCATCACTGAGAGTCATTCAGCACCTTGTTTATTAATATCTCCTGTTGTGATATTGGTTAAATGCGAAGCAGGTACATACATATGACATTCACAACTCTGCACTATTTGGCTCTTTTCTGCATGACACCCCTCAGTAGTGTCCTACGACCATCCCATCCTGCATCAGCCTAGCTCCCTGGACTCTGGCAGTGGTTTGCCTTCACCCAATGGGAGATACTTGTGGGGAGAGGTGGGCTGGAAGGGAAAGAGGCCAGGGTGCTCATTGCCTGACCTCTGTGGTCTTATTTGGAGACAGCCCTGGTAGGGGCTGAGTTCTGAGACCATTGCTGAGGTGGTATTTGTTCTTCCATGACAGCCTCAAGCCAAGGTCCAGGAGCCTGTCTTTCCCTGTCACACCTAGATGTGCAGCCTACTTTTAGGTGGTGTTTGTCCATCAATGGTCTCCTCATACTTGCCCACACCTCTGAGAGCAGTCCTTTCTTCAAAGATTCTTCATCAGTCCATCTTTGCCATGTATTCCAAGGTCAGGGGATTCTGACTTAAAATTTGAATACAGTTCTCTTTCTTTTCCTATGAACCTTGGAAGAACAACAAACAATCCCTGAGAAAGCACTTGCCTTTCAGCAAGTTATGAAAATGGCCTATGAAAGACCATTTCCATTCATAAAATAGTTCTTCAAGGGCATTCTACACTTTTGTAGAATGTTCTAAATACAGGGATATAAAGATGTTTTCTTTAGTTCAGTTAGAATATCAGCACCCTGGAAGGTGAGACACTAAGCCCTACTGTAAAAAAAAAGTAAAGGCAAATATTATGTGGGCTTAACCTCAAGGATGCCTTATCTGTACTGGGGCCAGATGTTTATTCAGACATAAACATCACCCACATCAGAATGCTCTGCAGTGATTGATTCCACCTGTACTCATAGGCTGGTGTTCCATGGCTCAAACCAGGGTGGCTGTGTGGATTATTACAATATTGAAATACTTACATAGTGATTGGTGAAGAATCCTGAATGGCCCCCTGCTGCCAGCCTGTCCCTGCATCTCCTCTGACAGTATCTATACCTCCCTGTTCTCCTGGCAGTTGTAGTCCTCTGGGTCAACTCCAACCCTATGGACAGGGAGTTCATTCTTACTGGCTGCAATTTGTGCTATTTTAGTGGTTAAGTTTTTAATATCATCTAGTGGATCCTGCTCTTATTTAGCTTTTTGACATTTTGGAGTTCATCATACAGTTTTCATGTTAATTTGGATTTTTGAAAGTTGTACATTCATTATCTTGACTACTACTTTTTGGCATCCCTTAAGTTTTCCACCCCATCTTCATCTTAATTCACTCTGGAACTGGCCCTCTGTACTCATTATGGCATTCAGTTTTCAAACTGTTAGAGCTGTTATGTGATTTAAAAAAAAGCAATGAAATGATGAGAATGGTGTCAGGTGCTGCTGGACAGAGTGACAGACCCATGTGAAGGGACATGGGGCCAAGATTGCCATTGGGGAAGGCAGAGTCCACCTTCTCTTTCTCTCTGCAGAAAGGGGTATATAGTACTCAGCTTGGGCTGCCATGACAAAGTGCCATGACAGAGTCACTTGAACAATAAAAATTACTGACTCACAGTTCTGGAGGTTGTAAGGCTGAAATCCAGATGTCATTAGGATGTTTTCTTCTGAGAATTATCTCCCTGGATTATTGTATATGCCATCTTCTCCCTATGTTCTCATGTGGTCCTCCTTCTTGTGTGCCTTTGTCCTAATCTCTCCTTTTTCATATGTATGTATGCATTTATTTATTTATTTATCACATATTAATTGTATAAATTAACAGGTCTCATTGTGTAATTTCCATATATACATGTATAATGCATTGTCCTTCTCTCTACCCTTATTCAACTTCCTCTCTCCCTGCTACCTGCTTCCTGGTCCCTAATAATCCTTTTTTCTGGATATCTTTTTTTGGTTTTTAGTTTCCACATATGAGAAAACACATGAAATACTTGCCTTAATATGTCTTAATTATTTCCTTTAACAAGATCCAGTTCTGTTTTCCTGCAAATGACAGGATTCATTTTTCTTTGACTGAATCATACTCCATCATTTATACATACTATATTTGCTTTATTCATGCATCTGTTGACAGGTGCCTTGGCTGAGTTCATATCTTACCTATTGTGAATAGTGTCACAAGAAACATGGTCATTCAGGTGTCTTTTTTATTTGCTGATTTCATTTCTTTTGAATAAATACCAAGCAGTCATATAGCTGGGTCATATGGTAGTTCTATTTTAATTTTCTGAGGACATCCATACTGTTTTCTATAGATGTTGTACTAATTTACATTCTTAACAACATTGTATATAATTTTGTTTACATCCTCATAAGTGTTTTTTTTTTATAATACCTATTCTAACTGGAATAACCATCTTACCCAACTTGTTAAGATGCAATTTCCTTGTAGATTTAATTTGAAAATTTTTAATGCCTTAAGAGGTTGAGCATTTCATATATAATTATTGGCAATTTGCATTTGAGAACAATCTTGAATAGAATAGTTTGAGAATAGTCTTCTTTTGAGAAGTGTCTATTAGGTCATTTGTCCATTTATATCATATTACTTGCTTTTTGGTTGTTAAGTTTTCCCTGTATTCATCCTCTGTCAGATGTATAGCTGGCAAAGATTGACTCCTATTCTCTTTGTTTTCTCTTCACTCTGCTGATTATATTCTTAACTGTGCAGAAGTTTTTTAATTTGATGCAATCCTGCTAGTTCATTCTCATTCTGATTTCCTGTGCTGTTGGAGTCCTATCTTAGAAATCATTACTTTTGCTACAGTCTTGAAGCATTTCCCATATGTTTTCTCTAGCAGTTTCAAAGGATCCTGTCTTACATTAAGATCTTTAATTCTGAGTTGATTTTTGTACAGGGTAAGAGATAATGATGTAGTTTTGATATTCTACATGGGAGTATTCCAGTTTTCCCAGCACCATTTGTTGAAGAAGGCTGTTCTTTCTCCAATATTTTGGCACCTTTGTTGATAATCAGTTCGAGTGTGTATTTACTTCTGAGTTTTCTGTTCTGTTCCACTGATATATTTGCCTCTTTTTATGCCACTTACTATACTGTTTTTGTTACTATGTCTCTCAGGTATAATGGTGTTTCTAGCATTGCTCTTCTTAAAATTGTTTTAGCTATTCTGGATCTTTTTTTGCTGACATACGTATTTTAGAATTTTTTTTCTATTTCTGTGAAGAGTCTCATTGGTATTTTGTTGGGCACTGCATTGTAGATTGCTTTGGATAGTAAGGCCATTTTAATAATACTAGTTCTCCTGATTCATGAACATAGTAGGTATTTCCAGCTTCTAATGTGTTCTTCATTATCTTTCTTTAATACTTTATAATTTGCATTGTAGAAGTCTTTCACATTCTCAGGTTTATTCCTAGGTATTTCTTCCTCTTCTTTTCTTTAACTTTCTTCTCCTATTCTTCCCTTTTCCCTATCTTCTTCCCCTCCTCTTTATTCATTGCTATAATAAAATAATTTTCGTGATTACTTTCTCAGAGAATTTCTTATTGGTTTATACAAAAACAACTGACTTTTTAAAAAAATTTTTTAGTTGTTGGTGGACTTTATTTTATTTGTTTTTATGTGGTGCTGATGATTGAACCTAATGCCTCACACATGCGAGGCAAGTGCTCTACCACTGAGCCTCAGCCCCAGCCCTCATGATACTATCGATTTGAGTTCTATTTTTATTATTATTTTTATGTAGGCATCATTGCTATAAACTTGTCTATTAGCACTCCTTTCCCTGTTCTGATATGTTGTGGTTCCATTTAATTTCATTCAAGGAGTTTTAAGATGTCTTCTATAACCTGCTGTTCACTTAATAGGTTTCTCAATCTGCATGTGTTTGTGTATTTTCTGCAGTTATTTCTACTTTATTTTCATTGTGATCAGATAAAATACAAGAAGTTATTTCATTTACAAAAATCTGGTAGGAAGTGCTGGGGTTATGGCTCAGTGGTGGAGCAGTCATCTAGCATGTATGAGGCCCTGGGTTCAGTTCTCAGTACCGCATATAATTAAATAAAATAAAGGTCCATCAACAACTAAAATATATATATATATTAAAAATCTGGTAGGAGTTGCTCCATGGCCTAACATTGGTCTATTTTGGGAAACATTTACTGTGCTGAAGAAAATGTGTATTTTGTAACTGTTGGGTGGAATATTTTGTAGATGTTTGTTAAATCCATTTGATCTATGCATGGGCTGTCGCTCATCTAGCGAGGAGGTCCACAAAACAGGGTAGAGAAGAGAGTGAGTCACTAATCACGACCTCCAGAGACCATGCAGGAAGCAGGTCTGATTTTATTGCATAGTTAATATGTATATATTCAGGCAGTAGCTAAGCAGATTACAGGCAGCCACCAATACAATTTCTGACCAACTGTTCTTGCAGCAACCAATTGAGGAGCTGATCGTGGAATACGCACTGGGACTACAACACATGGCCTCATGCCCAGGACTGTGCCTACAAGAGTAAGCAGTTTGCGGCTCACGCGCCTAGAATGAGGGGAGTGGTTTGCGGCTCAGGCGTCCTTAATGTATGCCATGTATACAGTACTTCATGCACTTGTCCTCACAGATCTATAGTATAATGTAAATCTGATGTTTCTTTGTAGATTTTTTTTTGGTCTGAATTTATTGTGACCTATCTTTCCAAATTGTTCAAGGGATTAGTACATAGTGCACATGATTAGTACATATGATTATATTCATATATAGACTATAAATTTAAAAAATCCAAAAAAATATTTATTCTATCTTTCCCTTTATCTCTACTCATGTTTGTTTTTAAAAGTTGGGTGCTCCAAGACTTATTGCTTATACATTTATAATAATTATATCCTTGTAATGAATTGTTCCCTTGATCAATATATAGTGACTTTCTTGTATCTTCTGATTTTGTTTTAAAGTCTATTTTATCAATTATAAATGTAGCTACTCATTTTTGCTTTTGGATTCCCTTTTCTCAGAGCATCATTTTCCATCCTTTCACTATTGGTGTGTGTATGTTTTTGCATATGAAATAAGTTTCTTGTAGGCAGCATATTGTTAGGTCTTGATTTTTAATTCATTTAACCAATCTGCATCTTTTATATGGAAAATTAAAATCATTTACATTCAGCGTGATTATCAAAAGGTATATACTTGTTCCTATCATTTTGCTCTTTTTCCTTCTGGTGGTTTTGAATATTCCATGTTTTTTTTTCTTCCTGTCTTATTCATCTTGATGTTTTACTATATTGATATTGTGTGATTCTTCACTATTTCTCATTTGCTTCTGAGTAGCTTCATGACTGCTTCTCTAGTAGGATATATTTTTTCACATTTGGTGATGATTTGATCTTCCTTCTTATTCTGGAAGTATTCAAGCATTCCCTTTTGTATTATTTTAGCATTTCATCACTGTTGACACAATATCTGAGGAAAACTCTTAAAGAAAGAAAGATTTATTTTTACCTCATGGCTTCAGAGGTTTCATTCTGAGGTTGGCCAGCTCCATTTCTTAGTGCCTAAGGTGAGGCCAAACATCATGTCAGATGGACTTGGCAGAGGAAAGTTGCTCATCTTCTGGAAGCTGTGAATCATAAAGAGGGACAGGAAGAGGCTGGTGACAAGATATAATTCCCAAGGTCCTGCCCGCAAGGACCCACTCTCTTCAACTAGATCTGACTTCCTACAGTTTTCCACTACCTCCTAATTATCCATTCATATTATGAAGTCAGCAATGGATTAATCCATTTAGGAGTCAGATCCCTCAAGATTCCATCATTTTCTAAAAGCCCCATGCCTCTATACTATTGCATTGGAGACCAAGCTGCCAGAGTATGAGCCTTTTTGGGACACTCTGGATCCAAACCATAACAAGTATCTTAAGTGATACTAGTCTAGTGGTCATTAATTCCCTTAATTTATTCTTATCCAAGGTCTTTATTTCTTGAAGACTAATACTGCTGGATATAGAAGTCATTTTTGGCACTCTAGTCCTTTACCCAGACTACTTTCTTCTTTTTAATGATCACCAGTCAGAATACAATTCAATTTATTGCAGGAAATAGAAAAAGAAGCAATAATTACAAGCTCATTCTATGAGGCCAATATCACCCTGATCCCAAAACCAGGCAAAGACACATCAAAGAAAGAAAACTTCAGACCAATATCTCTAATGAATATAGATGCAAAAATTCTCAATAAAATTCTGGTAACTTGAATACAAAAACACATCAAAAAGATTGTGCACCATGATCAAGTGGGATTCATCCCAGGGATGCAAGGTCAGTTCAACATATGGAAATTAATAAATGTAATTCATCACATCATTAGACTTAAAGATAAGAATCATATGATCATCTCGATAGATGAAGAAAAAGCATTTGACAAAATACAGTACCACTTTATTTTCAAAACACTAGAAAAACTAGGGATAATAGGAACATATCTCAATATCATAAAGGATATCTACACTAAGCCTCAGGCCAATATCATTCTAAACGGAGAAAAATTGAAGGCATCCCCTCTAAAAACTGGAACAAGACAGGGATGCCCTCTTTCACCACTTCTATTCAACATAGTTCTTGAAACACTGGCCAGAGCAATTAGACAGATAAAAGAAATCAAAGTATAGGAAAAGAAGAACTTAAATTAGCACTATTTGCTGATGATATGATTCTATACCTAGAAGACCCAAAAAACTCCACCAGAAAATTTCTAGAACTAGTAAATGAATTCAGAAAAGTAGCAGGATATAAAAATCAACACCCATAAATCAAAGGCATTTCTGTATATCAGTGACAAAGCCTCTGAGAAGGAAATGAGAAAAACTATACCATTCACAATATCCTCAAAAAAAAATAAGATACTTGGAAATCAACTTAATGAAAGAGGTGAAAGATCTATACCATGAAAACTACAGAACCCTAAAGAAGGAAATCAAAGAATACCTTAGAAGATGGAAAGATCTACCTTGCTCTTGGATAGGCAGAATTAATATTATTAAAATTACCATACTACCAAAAGCACAATACAGATTTAATGCAATTCCGATCAAAATCCCAGTGGCATTTCTCATAGAAATAGAAAAGGCAATTAAGAAATTCATCTGGAAAAATAGGAGACCCAGAATAGCTAAAGCAATCCTTAGCAGGAAGAGTGAGGCAGGTGGCATCACTATACCAGACCTTAAACTATACTATAGAGCAATAGTAACAAAAACAGCATGGTATTGGCACCAAAAACAGACTGGTAGACCAATGGTACAGAATAGAGGACACAGAGACTAACCCACAGAATTACAATTATCTTATATTAGACAAAAGTGCAAAAAACATGTATTGGAGAAAAGATAGCCTCTTCAACAAATGGTGCTGGGAAAACTGGAAATCCATATGCAACAAAATGAAAATAAACCCCTATCTCTCACCATACTATACAAAACTTAACTCAAAATGGATCAAGGACCTAGGAATTAGACTAGAGACTCTGCGTCTAATAGAAGCAAAAGTAGGCCCTAATCTTCATCATGTGGGATTAGGCTCCAACTTCCTTAATAAGACTCCTATAGCACAAGAATTTAAACCAAGAATCAATAAATGGGATGGAATCAAATTTAAAAGTTTCTTCTCAGCAAAAGAAACAATTGTGAGGTGAACAGAGAGCCTACATCCTAGGAACAAATTTTTACCCCTCACACATCAGATAGAGCACTAATCTCTAGGGTATATAAAGAACTCTAAAAGCTAAAAACTGAAAAAAACGAATAACCCAATCAACAAATGGGCCAAGGACCTGAACAGACACTTCTCAGAAGAGGATATACAATCAACATATATATGAAAAAATGCTCATCATCTGTAGCAATCAGAAATGCAAATCAATACTACTCTAAGATATCATCTCACTCCAGCAGAATAGCAGCTATTATGAAGACAAACAACAATAAGTGTAGGCGAGGATGTGGAGGAAAAAGTACACTCATACTTTGCTGGTGGGACTGCAAATTGGTGCAGCCAATTTGGAAAGCAGTATGGAGATTCCTTGAAAATCTGGGAATGGAACCACCATTTGACCCAGCTATTCCACTTCTCAGACTATACCCAAAGGACTTAAAAACAGCATGCTACAGGGACACAGCCACATCAACGTTCATAGTAGCACAATTCACAATAGCTAAGCTAGTCAACCTAGATGTCCTTCAGTGCATGAATGGATAAAAAAAAAGTGTGGCATATATACACAATGGAATATTACTCAGCATTAAAAAAGAAAAAAATCATGGCATTTGCAGGTAAATGGGTAGCATTTGGGTAAATAATGTTAAGTGAAGTTAGCCAATCCCCAGAAAACAAATGCCGAATGTTTTCTCTGATATAAGGAGGGTGACTCATAGTGGGGTAGGGATGGAGAGCACAGGAGGATTAGATTAATTCTAGATAGTGAAGAGGGGTGGGAGGAAAAGGAAGGGGGCAGGGGATTAGCAAGGATGGTGGAATGTGAAGGACATCATTATACAAAGTACATATATGAAAACTTGAATTGGATGTCAACATACTTTATTACAAACAGAGTAATGAAAAATTGTGGTATATATATGTGCATTAAGAATTGTAGGGGCTGGAGATGTGGCTCAAGTGGTAGCGCATTCACCTGGATGCGCGGGACACTGGGTTCGATCCTCAGCACCACATAAAAATAAAATAAAGATATTGTGCCGACCTAAAACTAAAAAATAAATAATAATTTAAAAAAAGAATTGGAATGCAGGGCTGGGATTGTGGCTTAGCGGTAGAGCACTCGCCTAGCATGCGCGGGGCCCTGGGTTCGATCCTCAGCACCACATGAAAACAAATGAATGGAATAAAGGTATTGTGTCCAACTGCAACTAAAAAAATAAATATTAAAAAAAGAATCATAATGCAAAAAAAAAAACACAAAGTACGTGTATAAAGGCATAAGTTGCCGTGAACATACTTGATATTTAGAGATACAAAAAATTGTGCTCTGAATGGGTAATAAGAATTGTAGTGTGGCATTATGTAAAAATGTGGATGTGTAACCGATGTGATTCTGCAATCTGTATTTGGGGTAAAAATGGGAGTTCATAACCCACTTGAATCTAATGTATGAAATATGATATGTCAAGAGCTTTGTAATGTTTTGAACAACCAATAAAAAAAAAAGAATTGTAGTGTATCCCACTGTTGTCGTGTATTTTTAAAAAATAATAAAATCAATTTTAAAAATAATAATAATTTACAGTGGAATGCATTACAATTCTTATTACAAATATACAGCACAATTTTTCATATCTCTGGTTGTATATAAAGTATGTTGACACCAATTTGTGTCTTCATACATGTACTTTGTTTGGATAATGATGTCTATCACATTCCACCATCCTTGCTAATCCCCTGCCCCCTTCCCTTCCCTTTCACCCCTCTTCCCTATCTAGAATTCATCAATTACTCCCATGCTCCCCCTCCTTACCCCACTATGAATCAGCCTCCTTATATCAGAGAAAATATTCAGCATTTGTTTTTTGGGGATTGGCTCACTTCACTTAGTATTATCTTTTCTAAAGCATCAGGGTTCTCAGGAGGTGAGCATTATGCTGCTTGGAAGCAGGATGGTGGAGTGCCTACTAGGGGAGGAGCAGCCTTGCCTCTGGGGCCCAGGGTGGGTGGGGTTCAGTCCAGTCCCTGGCGTGGGTGGGTGGGGCCCTGTCTAACAATGGGTGAAGACCAGATAATGAGGTCCCCAGACATGAGGCCTCCTAGGAGGCTCCAGTGGAGGCCCAACCCAGGACAAGAGCGAATATCCACCAGATGGGGAAGAGGCCTGGGCAGTGGTATCTGGTGTCTGAGTTTTGCTTCCCTCTGCCCCCAGTGCCTGCCACACAAAAGGCTGGTGAAGCCTGCTGTGCTGTGCCCTGGTGTTTTTGCTTTTGAATTGTAACAGATTTATCATAATCTACATTTGACATTTGACCTCTTGAAGTGGAGTATTCCAGGGACATGTGGGGCAGAGCACTTGTCTAGCATCAGTGAGCTTCTACGTGTTTCTTTTCTTGTCCTGGGGATTTCCCAGGGGCATTTAACCACAGAACCATTTCCCCAGCCCTTTTAAAATTTTATTTTGAGACAGGGCCTCACTAAGTTGCTGAGGCTGGCTTTGAACCTGTGATCCTCATGCTTCGGCCTCCTATGTTGCAAGGATTGCAGGCATATGCCACCACTCCCAGCTCTTCCTCACATTTCTAAGGAAACTGGTATGCTCAGCAGCTGGGGTACTCTGCTCTGGCAGGACCTGATGCTGTGGGCAGCCTGGTCTGAACACTCCCATCTACCTGCACTGCTGGGCTGCTTACCTAGTCAGATTCCTGCCCAAGTGCCAATCTGTCTTGAGAACTTGCTCCTGCACCTCAGGACTGGCATGCTTGTCAGAGTGATCTCTGACAGATCCTGGCCTCTCCAGCTGCTCTGGCTGCAATGTACCCTTCTCACCCACCTTTTTCCTCCCCAGTACTGGGAGTATTTCAACTTGTTCATAGTCCAGTAGGATGGGCAGAAGTGGCACCTGTGGGTTCATTTATGATATCCATCAGCAGGGAAGCCAGCCATCTTTTGGGAAATGAGATAGCCACTTGTATTTGTTTTTGTTGGACTGCCTGTAGAGATTTATAGTCCTTGGGGCTGTTTGTGTTGCAGAACACAGGAAGCCAGGCCCTGGCTGGAGGGTTTGGGTGTGCCTAGGGCTCTTGCTCCTTTCTCTGGTCCTGGCAGCCCCACCCTTTTGCACTTGGCAGCTTTGTCCTCAGGCTAGAAGCAAAACAGTAGGCCAGGGTCCAACATCCAGCCTACCATTGTGGACCCTCAAGGAGGGGTGGGTGTGTCCAACTCCTATAGGAGTCCTGGAGCCAGGAATTGGGTTCCCTAGAGCTGCCTGTCTAGCTAGTGAAGCTGGAGGGAGGCCCATCAGAATCCTGGATTTATTGTTAAATGTCAACTGTGCAAAGGGAAGTGGTCTGGGAGTGGGGGGTGTGACAGAAGACTTTCCAACTTTTTGACAATGTGTTGTGTGTGGCATAGGGCCTGAGTCCTGCACGAGGATTTGGTATAGGGTTTGAGTCCTGTGCGTGGGCCTCTTTTAGTGTGTGTGCCTGAGGGTCTTCTTCCTCCAGCACTCTGGGCCCCAGGTCTATATAGTCCCTGCCTTCCAGAATGTGCAGGGAGGAGATGCAATGGTAAAAGAGCTGGGAGAAGGAAGAGAGCAGGGGTTGGGTGGGGGAATACCTAGAGCCCAACAGGACTGGGCCTTGGGCAGTCAGCTCAAAGAAGGTTCCAGGCAGAAAACCAGGCTTGAAATGGTACCATGTCATCAAGACCCAGGTTTAACAATAGACATTCTTTGAAGGGTGAAGTTCAGGCTCAAGTATGCAGTCTTGAGTGGTTATGTACATACTATGTCGGTGACATACTTGGTCAGGCGTGGTTCTTGTTAGACCAGAGGATGAATGGATGGGGTAGTGCTAGGCTAAGGGAGGCAGACCTCTGCTGGGAGATGCCTGGACTGGAGCTTCCTGCCCCTGAGGAAGGAGGAGGACTTTTCTTGTAGGAAGAAAAGTGCAGATTCTGTTTTAGAGCTGCAGAGTTTGAGGTGCTGTGGACATTGGCCCTGCCTGCCCCTTTCTTTTCTTTTCCTTTCCTCTTCTCCTATACCACCCCTTTATTTTTCTTCTTCCTTGGTACTAGTGATTGAACCCAGAGGTGCTCTATTACTGAGCAAAATCCACAGTCCCTGTTATTTTTACTATGAGACAGGTCCTCACTAAGTTGCTGAGGCTGGGCTCATACTTACAATCCTCCTCCCTCAGCCTTCCCAGTCGCTGGGATTATAGGCACATCCCAGCCTCTGTCTGTCTGATTTGCTGTCTCTTTGCTACTGGACCTGAGTCCCTGGCCACATCCTTCCTGGCAGATAGCAGAGACCACACCAGAGCCTTCAGGGATGACAGGGCTGACCTCTGCAGGGGTTTTCCCAGTGTGGCCTTCTGGTTTCCCTGCTTTTTTCCTGATCTGACATGTTCTTTATCTGTGTATATTGTGAGAACTGTAACTCCTTGGTGGCCCCAGCCCTGGAGAAAGAAATGGAGTGTGGGAAAGCACAAAAGGAAGATGGGGACCTATGCTTGTCCCCAGGTTGCAGTGATTGATGAGAAAAATGCAACTGGGCCCAGTTCTGACAACAGGTCCTGGACCATACAAAGAGTAAGTGAGTTGCACCACCTCCCCCTGTTCCTGCCCCTGCTCTGTGTTTCCCTGATGGCTGAGCTAGGCCAGCTCTGAGTCACCCTTGAAAGAATTCCCCATGCAAAGACACTTCGCCAGGAGAATTCCAATTTTATTGCAAAAAGCAGTGTGCTTATATAGAACTAAGGGGGAGATGGTAGGGTTTAGATAAATGGCAGGCAACCCGTTTATTGGCAAGTTCTTTCAGATATCAGCTCCGGAGCCCAGGAATTAGTTCTCATTGGGGCTAAGGTTCCCCGCCAGCGAGATTTGAAATTGGCGCCGGCGGGAGAGTTCACACGGGCGGGAACTTTTCGCGCCACTGCAGAAAAGAAGAAGGTAGGAAGAAGAGGTGCTTAGGCGCCATGTTGGGGTTTTTTCTCTGGGGTATGGCTGCCGTTTATACTTTTCCCAACAACCCTTACCGCCGCCATATATCCCCTGCTCCCCCAACTTTTTCCTGGCAACTTTACTGCACAGCAGTCTAGCTGGCCCCGAAAGTGCCACCACATGGGCAGTGGCCTGGCTGCCTCTGGTGTGTGGTCCGTCCCCAAAGGAGTCTACTGGCTCCAGTCCTCAGATTTTCACCTTCCTTTCCCAATCCTCAACCAGATATTAATGTGTCTCAGGAGCTGTGGCTGGGCCAAGTGTGGGTCCCACTCTCCTCTGGGTCTCCATGTTGAGGTGCGGGGCTGGGTGCTCCTCTACTATGCTGCCAGCCCATGTATGGGTGCTCGCTGGCTGGCAGATGCTCTTCCTCAGAGGTGATGCCCCATGGAAGTTATTAGACACATTATTGTTTGGTCAGGGACCTCGCTGGAGCCCAGGGAGGGTTCTGGGAGTGTTCAGGAGCATCAGAGGTGCTCCCTGACTCAGCTCCAGCTCATGGACACCCAGAGTGTGACACCTGCCCTCAGGCTTCTTCCTGGGCACAGAGGGGATTGAAACTTTCTGTGCCTGGGCTAGGGCTGGTTTGTGAGGTTCCTTGAAGGGGTGCTCTGTGGTCCAGAGCAAGGCATGAAACAGTGGAGTGCTTTGGTCCATATATGCACGTGTGTGGGCTGTGTATTGTGCACAGGTCTGGAGTGTGTAGGTGTGTAGTGTCTGGTATATGTGTTGTGTGTGAGGTGAGTATTGATTTATGCATGTGTATCAGGGTGCAGAGCCTGTGTGTGAGGAAGTGAGATGTGTGTGTGTGTGTGTGTGTGTGTGTGTGTGTGAGAGAGAGATAGAGAGAGAGAGAGAGAGAGAGAGAGAGAGAGAGAGAGAGAGAGATGTATGGTTGCATCCTTTCTCTGGAGGAGGAAGGATCCAAAGTTCAAGGGGAATCTCATCAACTTAGTGAGACCCTGTCTCAAAAAAAAAAAAGGAAAAGAAAAAGAACATAAAAAAGGACTGGGACATGAGCCCTGATGTAAAAGACACACTAGATGGATTAAATAATTTAATGTAAAACAGTTCTCCCAGAGTTCAAGAAAAGTATTGGTGAATGCTATATGTATGAAATTACGTGTTCCTAAGCCTCTTCCAATAAATACAAGGTTTCGGGTCCCAGCCAGTGACACTTAGTGTTGGTGGAAGCCACTGTGATGCACCATTAGTTCTCAGGAGGACACCAGCTCATTCCTGGAATAGTGGGCAAGAGGTACAGAAGGCAGTTTGTAGAAGAGATAAGTGGTGACTAACAGAGGATTACGGACCACCTGAGCCACTGCAGTTCTGTCCATCAGGGATTTGGNCCCAACCTTCATCCACTAGGAGTCAGCCTGCTGTCTTTAGGAAATAAGACATTGGTTCAATTGTTCTCATCTCTTCTCTATTTTTGGAACTTTTTAAAATGAAAGCCAAATGATTTTTTAAATTTTATTTTTATTTTTTTGGTGCCAGGGATTGAAAGCAGGGGTGCTCAACTACTGAGCCACATCCCTAGCCCCTTATTATTTTTTTAAATTTTGAGACAGGGCCTCACTAAGTTACTGAGAATGGCCTTGAACTTATGATCCTCCTGTCTCAGCCTCCTGAGTTGCTAGGATTACAGTGTGCCACATGCTTGGTTATTTTGTTCAGTTTTCATTTCATTCACTCTGTATGTCTGTTTCCACAATGCATTAATACCATCTTTAAAATATGAGCTTTCTGGACCTTCCCAGCCTTGCTTTTCCTTGTCTTGAGTCTGTTCAGCATTCTCACTGCTGCCCTAATCTCTGTTCCGGTTTCTTCATTCAAGAACCATGGAGAGCAGGAAGCAATTGCTGTCTGTGGATGAGCATCTCTTTTAATTCTGGTTCAGTTTGCTGCCTCTGGGAAGCCTGGTTCCCTATATGGAAAACTCCACTGAATACTTGAGTCTCATCCCTGCTCTGATCCTGGACTATTTTCTAGGGACTCATTACAGGCTGAAAGAGCTTCAGAAGATCTTTTACCAACACTTGGAGGTTTGTAATTGGGAGTAGGGTGTCAGGTGCTTGCTTAGCAAAAGCAAGTGACAAGCTGAATATTGAGTGTTTGTGGGTCTTCTATCCTGAAGGGCAGGTTGGGGGAAGTTTGGAGAAATAATAATAAGAGAATTGCTGAAATAAGAAGTCATTATTTCTTAGGGTTAAGGTTTAGTAAATAGAGCACAAGAATCTACTTCCCCAAGTAGATTCTGGTTTAGTAAATAGAGCATAAAAGAATAGTAGGCATTTGTTATTTATGACTGTTAACATATTTATGGCTGTGAACATCAGATGTTTCATAGTTGCTATCTTTCCTTTTATGCTTTTTGGGGTAAAGAAAATGGTATAAGGACTTGGGAATCAATTTAACAAAAGAGGTGAAAGACCTCTACAATGAAAACTACAGAACACTAAAGAAAAAAATTAAAGAAGTCCTTAGAAGATGGAAAGATCTTCCATGCTTCTGGATATACAGAATTAATATTGTCAAAATGGCCAACCTACTCAAAGAGCTATACAGATTCAGTGTGATTCTAATTAAAATCCCAATGTCATTCCTTATAGAAATAGAAAAAGCAATCATTAAATTAATTTCAAAAGTAAGAAACCCAAAATAGCTAAAGCAATCATTAGCAAGAAGAGGGAAGGAGGTGGCATCCCAATACCAAACTTTAAACTATACTACAGAGCAATAGTAACAAAAACAGCATGGTATTGGCACCAAAATAGACATGTAGACCAATGGTACAGAATACAAGACACAGAAATAAACCCACACAAACACAGTTATCCATGTACAATCAATCAACTAATATATAAAAAGTTCAACATCTCTAGTATTTAGAGAAATGCAAATCAAAACTACTCTAAGATTTTATCTCACTCCAGTCAGAATGACAGTTATCAAGAATACAAACAACAGTAAGTGTTGGCAAAGTTGTGGGGGGAAAGGCGCACTCATACATTGCTGTGGGGCTGCAAATTAGTGCAACCAATCTGGAAAGCAGTATGGAGATTCCTTAGAAAACTTAGAAAGGAACTACCATGTGACCCAGCTATCCCCCTCTTCCGTCTATGCTCAAATGACTTAAAATCAGCATACTATAGTGACGCAGCCACATCAATGTTTATAGCAGATCAATTCACAGTAGCTAAACTGTGGAATCAATTTAGATGCTCTCTAATAGATGAATGGATAAAGAAACTGTGGTATATATACATAATGGAATATTACTCAGCATTAAAAGAGAATAAAATTATGGCATTTGCAAGTAAATGGAAGGAGTTATGCTTAAGTGAAGTAAGCCAATCCTAAAAAACCAAAGGCCGAAAGTTCCCCCTGTTAAGTAGATATTGATCCATAAGTAGGTGGAAGGAGCATGGAAAAAAAATGGAAGAACTTTGATTGGGCAAAGGGGAGGGTGTGGAGGTAAGGGAACATGGGGGAAGGAAAGATGGTGGAATGAGATGGACATCATTACCCTAGGTACATGTATGACTGCACATATGGTGCAACTGTACATCGTGTACAACCAGAGAAATGAAAATTGTGCTGCAATTGTGTACAATCAATCATAATGCATTCTACTATCATATATAGCTAATTAGAATAAATAAAGTAATTAATTTTTTAAAAAAGAATGGTATAAAGGCTGGGATGTAGCTCAGTGGCAAAGCACTTGCCTCACATAAGCAAAGCCCTGGGTTTGAACACCAGTTTCAAAAAAGAAAAGAACCCCAACCAAAAAAAATGGTTTAAATTTACAGCATGCATTTCAGTGGTGGAAAATGAAATTTGGCCCTTGAGCCTTGAAGGCTTGTATGGAGGGAGAACTGGATGAGTCCCTGTGCCCTCCTCCCTTCTCGGCACAGATAGCTGTTTCCTGGTTGAATTTTTCATATTTCCCTTTCTCTTTCCTGCCCTAGCATGTTGGGAATGTTTTCAAAATGCTGATACAACTTACGGATATCTGTCAGGATGTGTAAGTAGAACAGCTGGTACCGCCCCCCTGTGCGGGCTCCTATGTGGTGTGGGCTGCCTCTTGTCAAAGTGGGAGGGTCATACACCATCAAGTGCTCCAGTGTCCTCTGCAGTTACCAATCCAGCCATGCAGGTTTTTTCTTTTTCTTTTAGGAAATGACCAGGGCTTTGGATGTAGTTCAGGAGTTGAGCACTTACCTAGTATGTGCAAGTGCTGGGTTCAGTACCCAGCACTTAAAAAAAAAAAAGCAAGTAACAGCTCTTAAGTGCTGAGATTTTGCTTCGTTCCCACCCAACCATTTGTCCTTTGTGTTTTCATGTATTTTTAAATGATCATTGTCATAGTGCAAATGTATCTGTCCTGCATTTTTTTTAACATTTAGTTCTATGTTTTTTTGTAAGTTGGACCAGTTTAAAACAAAAATCAAACATGGCCTTGCAGAATCATTTACTCCCACACCTGTGCATGACCTTTGCCACCTGGAGGAACAGCACATGAAATGCAGACCAGGAATGTGCATCAGGGACCTGATGTTCCTGGAGCCTCTCTGAAGACTGCTGGTGCTCCCTCCTCCAAGCCCCTGGGGTATACAGACATGGGGCACAGCACAGGTTGCATGGCAAGCCCCTGTGACTTTGCAGGGACCTTTCTCATATCACCAGGCTGTCAGTAAATGTGAAACACCAGGTGGAAGAAATTCTGTGTGCAGTGCACACTCTTCTTCTATACCCTCACTTCCTCCCTCCCTCCTGTATCTCTCTGATTTTTTCTTAAGTTATATCATATTTTAATGATTAGAAATATTTACCCCTTGCTAGTTTTGAATAAGGCAATGTATTTGCGAATATTTTAACTTGCTTTTGATAGAGTTCAAACTGCTGAGCTAAGACAAAGGAACTGTTCCCTTTTTATCTTAGTCACAGCCTTAAGACCTATTACAATGATTTTCTGGAGGAGGTCAAGTAAATGCCTTACTTGTAGTCACTTATTTTACTTTAAGTAATTAGTTTATTTGTGGGACTGGAGATTGAACCCATTCTACCACTGAGCACACTCCCAGCCCTTTTTATTTCTTATTTTGAGATAGGGTCTTGCTAATTTGCTGTGGCTGGACTTGAAGTTGGCCATCCTCCTGCCTCAGCCTTCTGAGAAGCTGTGAGTGCAGGCATACTTATAGATCTTTTAAAGAGAAGGGACTAGTAATTGATAATTGGTATTATTTTCTCATTTCCCAATGACCTCAATGATGTCTCTGGATTCCTGGTGGGTAGGATCCTTGAAAAGACCTCATTAGAGTCCTATTTGTGTGCCTGAAGCTCCATGAAGCTGTCTGCAAGATCACCAAACACCTGAGGTTTTACAAGATCCCTGCCTTGTCTGCTTCAGTCATTTGCAGAGTTGTTGAACTTAGACCCCCGGTGATGAGTGAAATTTATGGAACAAATGTCATGCCCAGGAGAGGTCCGAGATTTCACACAGCCTGATTTGGAAGGGAACTTGTGGAGTTCTGGGATGCCTGGATGAGACAGAGTGGTTGAGTCAGCTGTCAGGTATTCATTTGATACCTCCTAGATGCTGGGTTCTATTGTATGCAGGCTACTCTTTGCCCCTGGCTCACCAAGAAAACCACCCCTTCTTTTTCTTTGGTTCTATTGTTTACAAAAAACTACCACCTGTTTCCCTCCCCAAAAACACGTGTCTGCCTTGTCTTTCCACCAAAGTTCTTCTCTTCATGTCATAACACACCATGGCAGCAGAGCCCATGTCCTGCTGCCCTGCTCAGGCCCCTGTGCCCCTCAGCCACAGTCATTCTCACTCTTGTGTCCAGAAGGAACCTCACTCTTATTCCTGCCACTGGAGATCTGCTGCCCCTGGCCTTAACACTCAGTTCTCTCACCTGTATCTGAGGGCAGCGTTCCTGCTGCTGCATCAGGAGCTTTGCGTTGCTATGCAGCTTCTCCACTATGGGTCCTGAGCTTCTGCTATGGGTGACAAGAGAGTTGCATCTTTGGGCAACTCTTTTTTTAATCTTTTTGCATATCAGAACTGTGACTTTAGGGATGGAGATGCCTCAGCCTTTTGTGCTGCAAGGATTACAGGTGCTAAGAATGAATTTTATTGGTAAGGCATCTACTTTCTCCCGAGTGGTACTATTTAATCCATAACAGGTTGGTGCCAGCTCCCAATAAATGGTGCTTCAGAAGTTTTTTATTATTTAGGGTTTACTTTTCTACAGATGTAAGTGTCCTCATGGTTGGTTGGGGTCCCAGATCTGTGGTCACAAATACTCTATCTGTGCTGCAAAAACAAAATTTTGCCATGTTAAAATTGACCAAAGCAAAAACATACTGGAGCAAGTGGGAACCTCTTGTTGTGTGGTCAGCTGAGTGGCTGTCATGAGGGTCAGAGCACAGTTCAGGGCACTGCTGCTTATTCAGCCTCAGGGTTGTTCCTGCAATTTGTTTATTGACCACCTCTGCTCAGTGTGTGGCTGGGGTCACTCTTGGAGTTGGTGGAATGTTGAGGCCCTGCACAAGGGATATGCACACCCTGCTGAGGCATCCAGATTATCCTAGAAGGTGTTCAGAGATATCATGCAATGACCCCATCTTATTTTCCTTTAAGACACTCAGTGCTGTCCTGCCCTGCTCTCACCCATTCCCTGTGTTCTGTTCACCCTGCCTGGAGCCCACGTCCCCTCTCCTGTTGTTGGTATGCCTCCCAGGTTCCTTGTGTTTCTCCACCTCAGCGCTTACTGTGACTGAGGACCATGCTTTTCCCAGCTGTCTGAATGGGTCATCTCTTCCACTCTAGTTGGTTTCTTATGGCAGGAATGGCATCTACTTTGCTACCTTGTTGCTTTGCCCAGGAGAGGGCCTTGGGGTAGTTCAGTGAACCTCGAGGTGGGCAGGAGGCAGCAGATCCAAGTTTTGTGGACTCTGTAAGAACACATGCTATGCTGCCCTCAGGGCCTCGGGAAAGGCCTCTCTAAAGTGGGGCCTGACATTGGAGTTGCATGTGCTCCCTGGCAGATACCTCTGGAGTGCAGAGAAAGGGGCCAAGGGAGGGTCGGTCACCAGAGGCCTTGAGGCCCTGAAAGGGGGGTGGTTCTGTAGGTGTGGTGATAGAGGTGAGAAGGAGGGAGAGACAATGGCTGTCCCTGCAGAGTGCCCAAGGGAAGAGGACTGGGCTTGTAAGGGTCCGGCAAAGCGTCGGAGAAAGAGACCACCAAGGGACCGCAGCTCATGCAACAGCAAAAGGGGTTTATTGAAATTCCAGCATGCTGGGGCTCCGTGCCCACTCAAGAAGACAGAGCAGCCCAGAGCCCTGAGCCGGGGTTGAACAATGCTTAAGTACACTTTTTTGGGGAGGGCGGGGACTTTACATACATCACAGTCTCCTTTAACAAATCACCATACACCGCGGGAAAGTCAAACAACAATTCTTAGACTTGATTAGTACATACATTGGCGGGAACAGGTCAGGCTGGAGTGATAGGTCATTCCTAAGGAGGGGGTTACATTTAAACTGATTGGTTTGGGCCTTGAATGCCTACGTGACAAGATACACAGAGTCCTAGGCTATAAATCAACTAAATGGCCAGTAGAGCATTGTCTTAACTGCCTCAGGAATTTAACCCATGCTTTGCAGTTTAGAAGCAGGTTTACAATGCCTGGTCCTTTACATTTTAACTCAGGCTTTGCAGCTTAGAAACTTTACAATGCCCAGTCTTTTACACTTTAACTTCAATTTCTTTTACCCTTACAGGCTGGCCTTCAGGCCAGCAGAGTGGTTGCTTCACATCCCTGAGGGAGTGGGGGCTGGGAGTTTGCATGGTCCTTTGGCTCAGGGTTCTGTGGAACCTCTCTGCTCATGGGTACGTTCTCACCCAATCTGGAGAAATCAGAGGGTTCTTGTGTGTACCCCAGCTGTCGGAGACTCTTGGTGAGGTGGAATCTGCTTGGGGAACCTGTAACACCCATGCATTCTCCACTCCTCTCCCATGTTGCCCCTTTTAGGGTCCTGGGGAACCACAGTACTTGTGTCAGATGGGTTTCCAACAAGGACAGAGCTAGGAGGTGGCTTGGATATGGGGAGTAAACCTTTACTCTGGTAAACCTTCTCTCATGTGCCCACAGAATGTGGCAGATCACCCAGGAGCTACAGCCAGGAAGAGCTTGCTGACAAGTGTCCTCCAGGGTGTCCTGGCCACCAAAATATCCTGGCTGTGCTTACTGTTAGAAAAGAGCATGTTCTGGAAGGGCTCAACTGTCCTGTTCACATACCCCGAGGAGATCCAGGTGAGCTTTGCCTGAGGCTGCAGAGCCTCCACAGCACCAGGGTGGGGAATCACCAAGCACAGGGCAAACAGTGCCTCAACCTGGAGGCCTGGGCTCCTCCTGAGCCTTCCCTTGGGCCCTGACCCCTACTCTGAGGAAGGGACAATGCCCCTTTGCCTGGCAGGGGGTCGGTGGCTCTGTGGTACAGTGTAATGGGGTGCAGTCACTCTGAGGCAGGAGTTTCCAGGAGGACCATCAGTCTCTGCTTCAGGTCTAAGGCTACAAGTCAGCTGTGTAACATGGAAAACAGAAGGCCAAGATGATAGGAAGCACCTTTAGCTAGCAGCTAAGCAAAGCCATTTGACAGGATGGACTCATCCCTCACTGCCAGTGACATGGGGAGGATTCCACAGAGGCACCCAGTGCTGGAGAAGATGACTGAGACCCTATGGGATCTGGGAGCCTGAGTCCCTAAAGGGCTGCTGTGAGAGGAAGTAGAGAAAGGAGGTCCTGCCCACCCCAGGCCTGGTCTCCAGCCTAGTTACCTTATTCCCTGTCCTAGAAGTGGAAGGTTGTTCCCCTTCAGACACAGTCTTCCAGGGAGACTGTAGAACCTGCTCGTGGTCTTCTCACAGAGTTGGGGCAGGAATCATTGTGACATGAGGCAGGGGTACCCCAACTGTATGGACTAGGGTGGCCACAGGGCCAGAGGGTTGTTCATTTCAATCAAGGACAAAAAAAAAGCCTCCCCCAACTGCCTTGTGAAGTTTGATACCAACAGACTGAAATCCCAGGAAAATGTAATTGGATTACTAAATATTATTCCGGAATTCTAAGTGGTATAATCCCTAGGTATTAAGCATGAGTGAAAGGTAGCCGTGGAGCCACTGACAAGAAAGAATGATTCTAAGTGCATTAGTAATGATTTTTTTAAAAAAATTAAATTATTTAAACATCTATTTTGAGGTAGTTGCTGCTGTTATTACTGTTTTACAAGTAAAGTTACTGAGGTCTGGGGAGATGAACATGTTGTTGGTATTGTTGGAAGTCTGTGTCACTGGGAGAAGGGAGATACAAGTAAGGGAGAGAAGAGCTCTGTGGTATGGAAGGAGCTAGAGATAGCAGTAGAAACTCATGGTTTAGATAGTTGCCAGCTCTGTCCATCAAGAATCCTGTGGCAAAGGCATCCTGGGACCATGAACACCTACAGAAATAATGACGCCCTGGGACCTGAGCACACCCACATCACATCATGCCTTTTTTCCTTTCTTTTTTGTACTGGAGACTGACCCATGAGAACTTTACCACAGAGATACATCCCCAGCCCTTTTTATTTTTTTAATTTGAGGCAGAGTCTTGCTAAGTTGCCCAGGATGGCCTGGAACTTGTGACCCTTCTGCCTCAGCTTCCTGAGTAGCTGGGATTTCAGGAATGGTCCACCCCACATGGTGCATTCATGTCTTGTAACTCCCTTTTCCCACCACACAATGCTATTCCTGGAAGAAGAGCCACCTCCATTAGTCAGCAGGAGATGCACAGGTGGGCCAAGAGCTCCTTGTGCTGGAATGTCAGGAAGTGCTGAGGCTGCAGGCCCATCACAGGGATAGAGTTAAACACATGTGGTGATCCAGACTCCTCCTCAGATGGCCAAGAGGACTCCATGTGAAGTCTGTGGTTGCCATGGTGGTCTGTCATTGCTAGCTTTTCACTTTTGACAGCTAAGTTGTGGTCATGTTCATGATGGCAGAAATGGGGTTAAGAGAACATAGAAATTATCTTGACTATCTCTGCAGTGTTTTTGTAAGTCTAAAGTTATTACGTATTTTCCCAGAAAATTGTTGAAGATGCTTACATTAGTCAAATCTGGTACAATTTGATTATTAAAATGTAAAATGATAGGAATTGATTAAAATTCATTGATAAACATACTTACAGAAGAAAAAGAGAAAGAAAAAACGTTTTTATTCTTTTATTAAAGAATGTACCTGAGAAATATAGAAGAAATAATTGCAATAAAAACTGTCACTCTGTAACCAAGGTGCAGTAGCTGATGCAGGCAGGTATCACCCAGGAATCCTGAGATGGGTGGCAGTGCCAGGAGAGCACAAATTTCCAGTGTCCCACTGAAGATGCCTTTATGGAGGAGGAAAGATGACTTTCACAGTGAAGAAATCTGGCAGACCAGCCTTAACCAAGGGCCAACCTCTCTGTCAGCCCTGATGGCACCAGCAGGTCTCATAGGCCACTTGGTCAGGCATGAAGTGATGCCACACCTGACCTACACAGAGTGCATTTTTATGTGGCTTGACTTAGTAGTATCTCAACCAAACCTATTGTAATTATGGGAAAACTGAGTCAACTGGATCAAGAGACAGTCTACAGAATGGCCTGAACTTTCCAAAATTGGCAACATCAGAAAATATAAGGCCAGGGAACTTCTCTAGAAAATAGATATGATCAGTAAATGTATTGTGTGTCCCAAGGTGGACCCTGGATCCACATGTCAGGTTGACATATGGAGGCATGTGGGTGGGGGCAGCTGTTCTAGGCTCCTGTTCTCCTAACACTGCCTGTCCTGAGCAGTCACAGCGTGTGGATAGGATGCCTACCAGGGCTTGGAAATGTGTTAGGATGCTGCCTTCAAGTGGTTTAGCAAAGTGCTTCTTCTTTTTATTTTTTTTTTTCTACTGGGAATTGAACCCAGAGGCACTCAACCACTGATCCACATCCTCATCCCTTTTCTTCTTTATTTTTTTATTTAGAGACAGAGTCTCATTGAATTGATTAGGGCCTCACTAAGTTGCTGAGGCTGACTTTGAACTTGCGATCCTCTTGCCTCGGCCTCCTGAGCAGCTGGGAGTACAGATGCTCCCAACACCTGGCTGTTGCTGTCTTTTCTGTAGGATATCCCTTTGGTGTTTACTTGTCCCTGTGTCTATCATTTAACACATGGGTTTTGCAGGTCTGGCATTGGCTGGTGGGAATAAACTTTCCTGCAGAGTATGGCTAGAAGGAGTCGCTGTTAGGGGACATGGAAGGGAGGCTCAAGCAGGTACCAGACTTGGGGGACACCATCAGTATGGTAATGAGCCCAGACCACTGTCAGCACCTGGGGCTACAATCCGTGCACAATGTGTGTAGGCCCCGGGATCCACCGCAGCTTTGCACTTCCATTTCTGATCAGGCCTTTGCAATCTGACCACAGAAACATTTCAGAATTCTAGTGTGACATTCCTGAGAAGAGTCAGGGAATGGGATTGTGCTGTCACTGGGGCCCTAGACACATGTCATCAAGCCCTCCATGTACAGGTGCTCCAAGGGAGCTGTTGGTGACAGGAGCTTTATTAAACATGATGACATGGAGAAACAAAAAATACCCTTCATTTTGAATGAAGGCCTGTGACCCAGGAAAATTGGTTTCTGTATGAGGGTTTTATATGCACCTCATTAAATGGATCTTTTTAGGAAGACAAAAGGAAGGAAAAATGGCTCATTTTTCAAAATATGCATGTTTTTGCAAGCTGCTGTTCTGGCTGCTTTTTTTGCAGCATGGAAAGACAATCACAAGCTTTGATGCAGATGATCTGGCTTACTGCATCTCCAACTGCCCGTTGTGATTGTTTTCACCCTCTGACTGTGACTGTGCAGTCTAGGGACTGTAGAGTGGTTTTATTGTAGGGACAGATGAGGCAAGGCACCAAAGTTAGCAGGAAATAGTTTTATTTGGCTGCAGCCAAGTTCAGAGGGCACAGCTTTTGCTGTAATAAATCAATCCCCTGAACCCCGAGTTTAGGTAGTTTCAGAGTTTTATACCCAGCATTTAAGGGGAGGGGCTCAGAAGTTCACACTCCGCAGAATTTTACATAAAAGCAGCTTTTTCTTTCACTGTTCTGGGCAAGTTAACCCTTCAAAGACAATACCTGAGAAGACAATACCTTCTCCCTTTTCTCTCCTCCCCCTGCCAGCTACTACCATGGAGCCCAATTGGTAACTTCTCTTATCTTAGAAATGTAGACATCTCTGTGAAGCTCCAGCTCAAGGCCAGAGGCCTTTTTTACATATTTCTACAAACTACTACGCTGGATAAATGTTTGTGAAAAACTAGTAAGGGGGTGTCCAGCACTTGGAATGCTCATTTGTTTCAGGCTAGTAGCCAAGTAAAATAGGGCAACAAGAAAATAGGAAGTTTATCTACATTGAACTCCTTTGTAGAGACTCTTTTGCTTATAGTCTTAAAATCATTTTTTTTTTATTATGGTGAAGATTTCTGGAGAAGCCCAGTTAAGATTTTCTGTGGAGAAAGGGGGTGCCACTACAGTTTCTCAGGTGTCGCTGATGGCTATGACCTCGGGTACCTTTTCCTATGTTTATTGGCTCTTTCTGTTTTCTATGTCTTTGGAAAAATATCTTGTTAAAATCTTTGGCCCATTTTGTTCATTGGGCTGTATGTCTTTCCTTTGTTGTGGCTTATGAAATTTCTTTGGATAGTCAGGTGCAAATATCCTGTCAGATAAGTGATCTGCCAGTATTTTCTCCCATTTTCTAGATTGTTTTCACTTTGTGGTTTCTGTAGCAGCACAGAGGTTTTTAATTTCCTTTCCCGCCCCCTCTCTTTTTTTGTGGTAGTAGGGATTGAAACCAGGGGTGATCTATCACTAGCCCTTTTTGTTTTTTTATTTTGAGACACAGTCTCACAAAGTTGCCCAGGTTGACCTCAAACTTGTAATATTCCTGCCTCAGCTTCCTGAGCAGCTGAGATTACAGGTGTGTCCCACCACTCCTGGGAAGGCTTTTACTTTTGGTAAAATTCAATGTGTCTATTTTTTTTTCTCTTGTTGCTAGTAATTTTGACATCAAAGAATCTTGTGCTAATCCTAAGTCATGAAGATTTACCTGTGTCTTTCTCTAAAAGGCTTTTGTTTTGNGTCCAGCACTTGGAATGCTCATTTGTTTCAGGCTAGTAGCCAAGTAAAATAGGGCAACAAGAAAATAGGAAGTTTATCTACATTGAACTCCTTTGTAGAGACTCTTTTGCTTATAGTCTTAAAATCATTTTTTTTTTATTATGGTGAAGATTTCTGGAGAAGCCCAGTTAAGATTTTCTGTGGAGAAAGGGGGTGCCACTACAGTTTCTCAGGTGTCGCTGATGGCTATGACCTCGGGTACCTTTTCCTATGTTTATTGGCTCTTTCTGTTTTCTATGTCTTTGGAAAAATATCTTGTTAAAATCTTTGGCCCATTTTGTTCATTGGGCTGTATGTCTTTCCTTTGTTGTGGCTTATGAAATTTCTTTGGATAGTCAGGTGCAAATATCCTGTCAGATAAGTGATCTGCCAGTATTTTCTCCCATTTTCTAGATTGTTTTCACTTTGTGGTTTCTGTAGCAGCACAGAGGTTTTTAATTTCCTTTCCCGCCCCCTCTCTTTTTTTGTGGTAGTAGGGATTGAAACCAGGGGTGATCTATCACTAGCCCTTTTTGTTTTTTTATTTTGAGACACAGTCTCACAAAGTTGCCCAGGTTGACCTCAAACTTGTAATATTCCTGCCTCAGCTTCCTGAGCAGCTGGGAGTACAGATGCTCCCAACACCTGGCTGTTGCTGTCTTTTCTGTAGGATATCCCTTTGGTGTTTACTTGTCCCTGTGTCTATCATTTAACACATGGGTTTTGCAGGTCNTAGCTCTTAACATTAATTCCTTTTTCTTTGTGGTATGAGGTAAGGGTCCAAGTACATTCTCTTGCATATGGAGATCCAGCTGTTCCAGACCATTTGAGGAAGGCACTGTACTTCACCCCTTCAGTGATGTTGGCACTCTTGTCAAAAAGTCTTTTGACCGCAGCTGAGAGGGTTTACCTCACATCCATCCATGTCTCCACTGCCATTTCTTTCCAATAGGTCATAAAATCAAGAAGCATGAATTCTCCTGATTTGTTATCTTCTTTTGACAATGTTTGCTATTCTGGATCTCTTGGAATTCCATATGAATTTTAGAATCAGTTTGTCAATTTCTATAAGGAAAGCAGCTAGGATTCCGACAGGGATGGCTTTGAATCTGTAGGTCAGTTTGGGGAGTGTTGACCTCTTAATAATGTCATATCTCATGGTCTCTGAACCTGAAATGTCTTCCCATTTATTTTGGTCTTTAATTTCTTTCAACGAGGGTTTGCAGTTTTTAAATGGTTAGCTTTGCATTTTTTGTGTGAAATTTATTCCTAAGTACTTTATTCCTTTGTTATTTTAACCAATTATTTTCTCAATACTATTTTTGAATTGTTCATCCATCGCTATATAAAAATAGGGCCGCACCTGTCTCTGTGTCCTGCAGCTTCCCAGGCTCTTTTCTTGGCTCTAGCAGCATGTACGTGGGAGAGTGCAACTTCTTTGAGATTTTTATATAGACAACTGTATTATCTGCCTATGAGGACAGTACTTCCTTGCCAACCCCAACCCCTTTTTTTTTTTTTTTTTTTTTTTTGCTTTTTCCCGTCTAATTGCCATGGATAGCAATTCTGGGACTATGAAAGTGGTGAAATTGACCAACCTTGTCTTGTTCTTGGAGTTTTGTATGACACTTGCTCTGTGTCTATTAAAATGGTTGTGTTACTTTTTTTCTACTGGTATGATGTATTAACATTTTTTTGTGTTTGTGTATGTCTTACTGGGGATTGAACCCAGGTGTGCTTTGTCACTAAGCCACATCCCAGCCCTTTTTATTTTTCATTTTGAGACAGAGCTCACTAAGTTGCTGAATCAGGCTTCCAACCTGAGCTCCTCCTGCCTCAGCCTCACAAGTTGCTGGAATTACAGGCATGTGCCACCACACCCAGCTTAATAACTGATTTTTGATGATAAAATGTCATTTTATTCCTGGGATAAATCTGCTTCATATGGTCTATAACATTTTTAAATGTTTTTTAGTTGTTAAGTGGACACAATACCTTTATTTTATTTGATTTTTTTGTTTGTTTGTTTTTGTTTTGTTTTGTTTTAATGTGGTGCTGGGGATCCAACCCAGCACCTCACGCATGCTAGGCAAGCACCCTACTACTGAGCCAAAACCCTGGTCCAGTCTATAACTTTTTATGTGTAGCTAGTTACTGTTTTTTGTTGTTGTTGTTGTTGTTGTTTTTTTGTCCTTTAATGTCAAAAAAGTATCTGTTGTTAGTTACCCCTGTGTTTTTTACTGATTACTGAAAACATTTTTGCAAAATTGTGAAAGCAAAGAAGAAAAACCTTTTGTTTCTTGGTGAGGCATCAGAAGGAGGATTGGAGTATTTGTGGTTTTGAGGGTAGTCTTTATGAGAATCACAGCCCAGGACATAAAATGCACAATGTAGTAAAGTTTTCCTCATCTTCTTTTTGGTATTTTTTATTACAAGCATGTCTAAGAGAAATGCAGAAGGTGGCAGTGATCTCAGAGAGCATGTTACTTGGGGTTGTCAGGGTGGGTTCCTACGTGTGCATGCATCTTCAATCTCTGGCACCTAACATAAGGAGCCAGGCCCCATGGAAATGAAGACACTCTAGGAAATATTAAGTATTTTATGCTTTCTCTTCCTTTTCTTTTCTTTCTTTCTTTCTTTTTTTTTTTTTTGAGGCAATATAAAACTACCTTAAGTAGATTTCTAAAATGCTATTGGGTACTAAATTGTGTCATTAAAAAACAAATCTGGGGTTCTGGGGTTGTGGCTTAGTGGTAGAGCACTCGCCTAGCACATACAAGGCACTGGGTTCAAGCAAGCCTCAGCACCACATAAAAATAAATAAATAAAATAAAGATATTTTTAAAACAAATCCAGGGCTGGGGATACAGCTCAGTTGCTAGAGTTCTTGCCTTACATGCACAAGATCCTGAGTTCAATCCTCAGCATCACACACACACATAAAAAAAAAATCTTTTTAATTCATTTTCTGTTAGTCTCATATCAGTATTCTGGGGGAGTCTCATGTCATGATTTGCAGAAATTTGGCAGCCTTGTGTCTTCTGTGATCACCAAGACCTGGCTCAGGAACAACAGAGAAGCCATGGAAGGCCTGGATGAGATTCTCAAACACCTGGTCATGGGGCCAGATGTGAAGCAGCTCTTCAAGTTGTATGGTGAATGCAGGGATAGTTGGGGTTGCCGTCCTCCCTCAGGCAGCAGAACAGGGCAAGGTACTTGACCTGATCCTCAGCCTTCATGCGCCCTTGGAGTGGCCTCTGATGTGTGAGCTTATCCTGTTGCAGTTTATTTTGTACTACTGCAGGGATTCTCAAGACAGGTGAATTTCAAAAGCGATCATGTGTAGTCCAAGAAATATGATCAGTGTAGCATGGGCTCAGGTCTTCAACCCTGAGCACTGTGGTTCTCCTGGCTGACTTTGGCCATTAGGAGAGTCTCCTCCTCCCAGTCAGGAGATGCACTAGGGTAAAATTTTAACCTCACAGGTACAGGCACAGCTGAGTGAAGTGTCAGACATCTGGAAACACCACTGACTGCTGCTGATCCCATTTGGGCATGGGGCTGGGTGCGAGGTTCTAGCAGCAAGGAGGCAGAAGGCCCACGGGGTCACTGTACTCCTCATCTGATCAGGGATGGTTGAGAAGGTGTCACCCAAAATCACAGAGGATGCCAAAAAGGTGATGGCTGCGTGGGCTCTGTCTTTAGGAAGGTTGCTGGAGACATCCTGAGGTCCATATTGGTTGGACGGTTGGAGCTGATCCTGAAGCATGAAAGTCAGTTTCTGGACCTGAGGCAGTTAGGTGAGCTGAGGCCAGGCTGGTGAGAAGCCCGTGTTCACATGTGTGCTGGCTGTCCTCATCCATGCCACTGAGTGGAAGCCTCCTTGTCCTTCTGGTGGTGACTGTGGGGCACTCCCAGGGAGGGAAAGGGGTGCCATGAAATTTGTTTTCCTTTGTCTGACTTTATCATCGTTTTCCAGAGAGAAAAAGGTTTTCACTCCAAGAGAAAAAATGTGACATGGAAGAGACACTGGACTGGAGGATGGGTGAAATCATGTTTCGGAAGAGAGAGAAGAGACAGGTGGACAGCCTCCTGAGGCTGCATGGGAAGGTGAAGCACGTCATCCAAGGTACTGCTCCCGCAGTCACGCTGGGCACCCTCAAGAGGTGTTTTGGGAATGGAAGTGGGCCACAAATAGTGGGACCTTATCTTGTGGAAGAAGCTTTTAAAAAACATTCTTAGCCAAGTTTTCAATGTGTTTCTTGAGGAAGCAGCTTCACCTTGTATGTTCTTTTTGGTGTGCCTCCACACATGTCGATGTCCCTGATTTCCTGGAGTCAGGTTCCTTTGGTGGCTCTCCATGGGGGGAGGTGTAGATTTCTCTCCAGTCTGTGCCTGGCATGCAAAGGTGCTTGCTTCCCTGTCACTCCCAGTGGTGTTCTGAGTTACTGGCACATTTTTCAGGGTCAGGCCTTCACCATAGCATGAATACAGAATTCACAGGTGATCCAGGTGGTGGACCACGGCTACTCCACGGTCCTGGCACAAAGTTTCTGTAGCTGGTGGAATTGCATTTCTTCTTTTGTTATTTCCCTTTTCCACTGTCTGAGTGGGTGTCTTTGAAGGGTCTCCCAGGACAGGGGGCTCATCTTCCCTGGAGGGGAGGTGGTCCTCAACCTCCCCTCGCCTCTAGGGCAAGTCCCACATCCCTGGCCTGTGCTTGACTCCTGTTCAACAGAGGGTGCCATCTGCTGCTTGCTGGGCACAGGAAACCAGATACAGAACTGTGCCCCTGCCATAGGTTGATCATTGGACCAAGGACAGAATTTCTTTCAGAGTGCTGTTGAGTGCTGCATTAGGATCAGATGCAGCTTCACCACTTTACAAGCTCCTCTGTATGGAGCTTATTTGTCTTTCTATGGGTGCTCTTGAGAGCTGTCTGGTCCTGGTGTCCTGAAGTTGTCATAAAACTGTGCCTGGCTGTTGATCTCTTTTCTGTCTCCAGGACTGGGCACTGGCAGATCTTTCTTAGCTGAAGATCTAGTCTTAGAGCTCTCAGGCATTCTCCTAAATTGGTTCATTGTGCTTTCCCTCTTACGGGGTTCACATCAGCAGCTGCTGGGCCTCCTGGCATGGTTGTCTGATTCCTGTAACATCTCTCCTGTTTGGGCTTTGCTTTTTGAGCCTTCTTCTCAACCTCCTCCTGCAGCCTGGGCATTGAAGTTTTCACTTCAGCTCTCACATATATTAAATTTAAAGGCACTCCCTTTTTCTTTGAAAGATTCGTTTATATACTATGCTGTTCTCATGGTTCATGATTACAGTGTGTTTTCTTTTAGAGATTATTGGGATTTTTAAAGATTTTCTTGTTTCTTTTCCTTGCATAGTTTTCTGTTTCATCCTGTTGGCTTATTATTTTTCTTTCTTTTATTTTTTGTATGCTGGAGATGGAACCTAGGCTTTCCTTTTCTTTTTTTCCCCTTTAAATATTTTTTAGTTATACATGGACACAATATCTTTGTTTATTTTTATGTGGGGCTGAGGATCAAACCCAGTGTCTCACATGTGCTGGGCAAGCACTCTACCAGTGAGCTACAATCCCAGCCCAAGCCTAGGCTTTTGTGCTTGCCAGGTAAACACTCTGTCACTGAACTACACAAGCCCTATTGTTTTCCTTTGGCTGTTTTCCTTTTATATCTGTTTCCCACTTTAAAGCTTTTCCTATTCTAGTTGGAGTTTTTGTTTATCTGTGTGTATGAAGACAGTTCTCACAAGTGAATTGACAGGCTGAATGCTTCTGGGCCAAGGTCCATGGGGCTCTTTGGCTGCCCTTGAATTGAACTGGTGCTTCAGGGCTTCTGTTATGGGCTGGTCACATTTGCAGCCCCTGCGTGCCGCCAGGTTTCTGGAGCCAAGAGGGAGAGGAGGAGGGTGGGTCCCTACTTTTACTCCTGCTTTCCTGTCATGGTGGCTGTGTAGTCCTCTTTATCCTTAGATTGAATACTCCCTGTCCTCTGTAGCTGCCCAAGACAGGTGTATGTCTAGAAGTAGCCTCCAGGCCTGAGAGCCCTGCAGGTGGTCCTTCCTGCCCCTTGCCAGGTGGAGGACAGCCCCCATCTGCCTCCATGGTGGAGGTGGACTCTCACCAACTGCTTCTTAAACAGACTTTGAACCCACTTCCGGTTCCCTATCTGCCTCCAGGTCTAGGGTGACCCTAGCAGCTAGTGTCCTTATGTGCTAGACCTGGCTGAGTCACATCTGCTATGGCCTGAAGGTCTGTGTTCTCAAGCCCCAAGTGTCATTTGCCACTGGTGTGGCCATCTTTCCACTTCCCAGCTTATGTTGCTATCAGGTTCCTTTTCTATTCTCCTCATTCCTACTGGTTATCATCTTTTTTTTTTTAAATTTGTTTTAATTAGTTATACATGACACTAGAATGCATTTATGCACTTTGATTTATCATACATAGATGGGATATAATTTCATTTTTCTGAATGTACATGTTGCAGAATCATATTGGTCATGTAGTCACATATATACGTACAGTAATAATGTCTGTTTCATTCTACTATATTTCCCCTCCCCTCCCCTCCCCTTCCAATCTCATCACTGCCCTCCACCTAATCTATTCTTCCCTAATGCCCCTCACTCCCCACCAACCCCTACTTTATTGTAAATTAACATCCACATAATAAATAAAACATTCAGCCTTTGGTTTTGTAGGATTGGCTTTTTTCGCTTAACACAGGTATTCCCCAACTCCAACCATTTACTGGCAAATGCCATAATTTCACTCTTCTTTAAAGCTGAGTAATATACCATGGTATATATACCACATTTTATTTATCCATTCATCTATTGAGGGACACCTAGGTTGGTTCCATAGTCTAGCTATTGTGAATTGAGTAGCTATAAACATTGATGTGGCTACATCACTATAGTATGCCAATTTTAAGTCCTTTGGGTATAAACTTAGGAGTGGGATAGCTGGGTCAAATGATAGTTTCATTCCCAGTTTTCTGAGGAATCTCCATACTGCTTTCCATAGTGGTTACACCAATTTGCAGTCCCACCAGCAATGTATGAGTGTACCTTCTTCACAACATTCTTACCTACATTTATTGTTGCCTGTATTCTTGATGATTGCCATTTTTACGGGAGTGAGATGAAATCTTAGACTAATTTTGGTTTACATTTCTCTAATTGCTAGAGATGTTGAACACTTTTTCATATATTTGTTGATCAGTTGTATTTCTTCTTCTGTAAAGTGTCTGTTCATTTCCGTAGCCCATTTATTGATTGGGTTATTTGGTTTTTTTGGTGTTTTTTGAGTTCTTTATGTATATCCTAGAGATTAATGATTTTTTGGAGGTGAATATGGTTAAGATTTTCTCCCAATCTGCAGGCTCTCTCTTCATGTTATTAATTGTTTCCTTTGCCGAGAAGAAGCTTTTCAATTTGAATCCATCCCACTCATTGATACTTGATTTCACTTCTTGTGCTTTAGGAGTCTTATTAAGGAAATCAGATCCTAAGTTGACATAGTGAAGATTTGGGCCTATTTTTTCTTCTATTAGGTGGCTAAGTCTTTGATCCACTTTAAGTTGAACAATTTCTAAGTGGGATTTGGGAGGGAGCGGAATGGATGTGTATTTCCGATTGTTCTCTCCACACAAGAGCTTACAGTCTGTTCTTTATCATGAAAGCTGATGAATTATCCTACAGAAGGGTGGAGGGGCGGAGGGATGAATTATTTTTTTATGTTCATAACCTCAGTGATTTTTATATCCATTTTTAATTGCTTTTATTTTTTAAATACATGACAGCAGAACACATCACAATTCTTATTGTACATATAGAACACAATTTTTCATATCTCTGGTTCCATACATAGTCTATTCACACCAATTCATGTCTTCATACATGTACCTTGGATAATAATGATAATCACATTCAACCGTCATTAATTACCCCATGCCCCCTCCCTTCCCCTCCAACCCTTCTGCCCTATCTAGAGTTCTTCTATTCCTCCTATGCTCCCTCTCCCTATCCCAATGTAAATCAGCCTTCTTATATCACAGAAAATATTCAGCATTTGTTTTTATGGGATTGGCTCATTTTACTTAGCATCATCTTCTCTAACTCCATCCATTTACCCAAATGCCATAATTTTATTCTCTTTTATTGCTGAGTAATATTCCATTGTGTATGCCACAATTGTTTTACCCATTCATCTATTGAAGGGCAACTAGATTGGTTCCACAATTTAGCTATTGTGAATTGTGCTGCTATAAACATTGATGTGGCTGTGTCCCTGTAGTATGCTGTTTTTAAGTCCTTTGGGTATAGACCGAGGAGAGGGATAGCTGGGTCAAATGGTGGCTCCATTCCCAATTTTCCAAGAAATCTCCATACTGCTTTTCATATTGGTTGCACCAATTTGCAGTCCCACCAGCAATGTCTGAGTGTACCTTTTTTCCCACATCCTTGCCAACATTTATTGTTGTTTGGATGCATAATAGCTGCCATTCTGACTGGAGTGAGATGAAATCTTAGAGTGGTTTTGATTTGCATTTCTCTAATTGCTAGAGATGATGAACATTTTTTTCATGTATTTGTTGGTTGATTGTATATCATCTTCAGAGAAGTGTCTCTTCAGGGGGCTAGGGATGTGGCTCAAGCGGTAGCGCGCTTGCCTGGCATGCGTGCGGCCCGGGTTCGATCCTCAGCACCACATACAAACAAAGATGTTGTGTCTGCCGAAAACTAAGAAATAAATATTAAAAATTAAAAAAAAAAGAAGTGTCTCTTCAGGTCCTTGGCCCATTTATTGATTGGGTTATTTGGTTTTTGGTGTTTAGCTTTTTGAGTTCTTTATATATCTTAGTGATTAGTGCTCTATCTGATGTGTGAGGGGTAAAAATTTGCTACCAAGATGTCGGCTCTCAATTCACCTCACAGATTGCTTCTTTTGCTGAGAAGAAACTTTAATTTGAGTCCATCCCATTTATTGATTCTTGATTTTAATTCTTGTGCCACAGGAGTTTTATTAAGGAAGGTAGGGCCTAATCCCACTTGATGGAGATTAGGGCCTACTTTTCTTCTATTAGATGCAGGGTCTCAGGTTGTTTTCCTAAGTCCTTTATCCATTTTCAGTTAAGGTTTGTGCATGGTGAGGGATATGGGTTTAATTTCATTTTCTTGCATATAGATTTCCAGTTTTCTTACCACCATTTGTTGAAGAGGCTATCTTTTCTCCAATGCATGTTCTTGCCACCTTTTTCTAATAAAAGATAATTGTAGTTTTGTGGATTAGTTTCTGTGTTCTCTATTCTGTACCATTGGTCTACCAGTCTATTTTGGTGCCAATACTATGCTGTTTTTGTTACTATTGCTTTGTAGTATAGTTTAAAGTCTGGTATAGTGATGCCACCTGCTTCACTTTTACTGCTAAGGATTGCTTTACTTATTCTTGGTCTCTCATTTTTCCAGATGAATTTCATGATTGCTTTTTCTGTTTCTATGAGGAATATCATTGGGATTTTGATCAGAATTACATTAAATCTGTATAGTGCTTTTGATAGTATGATCATTTTGATAATATTAATTCTGCCTATCCATGAGCAAGGTAGATCTTTCCATCTTCTAAGGTCTTATTTGATTTCTTTTTTAAGGTTCTGTAGTTTTCATGGTATAGATCTTTCATCTTTTTCTTTAAGTTGATTCCCAAGTATTTTTTTGAAGCTATTATAAATGGGGTAGTTTTCCTCATTTCCCTCTCAGAGGATTTGTCACTGATATACAGAAATGCATTTGATTTGTGGGTGTTGATCTTATATCCTGCTACTTTCCTGAATTAATTTACTAGTTCTAGAAGTTTTCTGGTAGAGCTTTTTGGGTCCTCTCTGTATAGAATCATGTAGTCAGCAAATAGTGCTAATTTAACTTCTTCTTTTCCTATACATATCCCTTTAATTTCTTAATCTGTATAATTGCTCTGGCCAGTGTTTCAAGAACTATGTTAAATAGAAGGGGTGAAAGAGGTTATCCCTGTCTTGTTCTAATTTTTAGAGGGAATGCCTTCAATTTCTCTCCATTTAGAATGATGTTGGCCTGGAGTTTAGCATAGATAAGCTTTACGATATTGAGATATGTTCCTGTTATTCCTAGGTTTTCTAGTGTTTTGAAAATGAAGGGGTGCTGTATTTTGTAAAATGCTTTTTCTGCGTCTATTGAGATGATCATATGATTCTTATCTTTAAGTCTATTGATGTGATGAATTATGTTTATTGATTTCCTTATGTTGAACCAACCTTGCATACCAGGGATGAAACCTACTTGATCATGGTGCACAATCTTTTTGACATGTTTTGTATTTTATTTGCCAGAATTTTATTGAGAATTTTTGCATCTATGTTCATTAGAGTTTTCTTTAAAAGGTTTCTTTCTTTGATGTGTCTTTGCCTGGTTTGGGGATCAGGGTGATATTGGCCTCATAGAATGAGTTTGGAAGTGCTGTCTCTTTTTCTATTTTCTGAAATAAGTTGAAGAGTGTTGATATGAGTTCTTCTTTAAAGGTCTTGTAGAGTTTGGGTGTATATCTGTCCAGTCCTAGGCTTTTCTTGGTTGGTAGGCTTCTGATGGCGTGTTCTATCATCACTTGATATTGGTCCATTTAAATTGTGTATATTTTCCTGATTCAATCTGGGAAAGTTGTATGACTTAAGAAATTTGTTGATGCTTTAAATAACTTCTAATTTATTGGAGTATAAGTTTTCAAAATAATTTCTAATTATCCTCTGTGTTTCTGTAGTGTCAGTTGTGATATTACCTTTTTCATCACTTATGCTGGTAATTTGAATTCTCTTTCTCCTTCTCTCATTAGCATAGCTAAGGGTCTTTCAATTTTATTTATTTTTACAAAGAACCAACTTTTAGTTTTGTCATTTTTTTTCAATTGTTTCTTTTGTTTTGATTTCATTGATTGCAGCTCTAATTTTAATTATTTCTTGCCTTCTACTGCTTTTGCTGCTGATTTGTTCTTTTTTTTCTAGGGCTTTGAAATATAAAGTGAGGTAAATTATTTGTTGACTTTTTCTTCTTTTAAGGAAAGAACTACCTGCAATGAAATTTCCTCTTAGAACTTTCATAGTGTCCCAGAGATTTTGATATGTTGTGTCTATGTTCTCATTTACCTCTAAGAATTTTTTAATCTCCTCTTTGATGTCTTCTGCAACCCATTGTTCATTCAGCAGCATATTGTTTAGTCTCCAGGTGTTGGAGTAATTTTTATTTTTTATTTTGTTATTGATTTCCAACTTCATTCCATTATGGTCTGATAAAATGCGTGGTAGTATCTCTACTTTTTTGTATTTGCTAAGAGTTGCTTTGTGGCATAGTATATGGTCTATTTTAGAGAAGGATCCATGTGCTGCTGAGAAGAAAGTGTATCCACTTGATGCAGATTGAAATATTCTATATATGTCAGTTAAGTCTAAGTTATTGATAGTATTATTGAATTCTGTAGTTTTTTAAATCAACTTTTGTTTGCAAGATCTATCCAGTGGTGAGAGAGGTGTGTTAAAGTTGCCCAAGATTATTGTGTTGTGATCAATTTGACTCTTGAACTTGAAAAGAATTTGTTTGATGAACATAGCCACACCATTGTTTGGGGCATATATTTATGATTATTATGTCTTGTTGGTGTATAGTTCCCTTGAGCAGTATGTAATGTCCATATTTATCCCTTTTTATTAACTTTGGCTTGAAGTCTACTTTATTTGATATGAGAATGGAAACTCCTGCTTGCTTTCACAGTCCATGTGAGTGATATGATTTCTCGCAACCCTTCACCTTCAGTCTGTGTATGTCTTTTCCTATCAGATGAGTGTCCTGGAGGCAGCATATTCTTGGGTCTGTTTTTTAATCCAGTCTGCTAGCCTATATCTTTTGATCAGTGAGTTTAAGTCATTAACATCAAGAGCTACTACTGAGACATATTTGTTTATTTTTGTATTCCTAGCCATGTTTGTTTATTTTTGTTATTTAACTTGACTTGATTTTCTTCTTTGATTGGTTTTCCTTTAGGGTCCTACCTCTCTCTGGTGATTTTCATTGTTGTTTTTGTCTCCTCTTCATGGAATATTTTGCCAAGGATGTTTTGTAGTGTCAGTTTTTTAGCTATAAATTCTTTTAGCTTTTGTTTATCATGCAATATTTTTATTTCATCTTCAAATCTAAAGCTTAATTTTGCTGGATACAAGATTCAGGGTTGGCACCCATTTTCTTTCAGAGCTTGATATTATGTTGTTCCAGGATCTTCTACCTTTCAGGGTGTGTGTTGAAAAATCTGACATTATCCTAATTGGTTTTCCCCTATATGTAATTTGATTCCTTTCTCTTGTGGCTTTTAAAATTCTCTCCTTATTCTGTATGTTGAGCATTTTCATTATAATGTGCCTTGATGTGGAACTGTTGGGATTTTGTACATTCGGCGTTCTGTAGGCTTCTTGGATTTGGATTTCCGTTTCATTCTTCATGTCTAGAAAGTTTTCTGATATTATTTGTGATATTATTTCATTGAATAGATTGCTCATTCCTTCGGTTTGGACCTCTATTTCGATAACTCTTAAATTTCATCTTTTTATGCTATCCAATATTTCTTGAATGTTCTGCTCATGGTTTCTTACCTTTATCACTGTGTGGTCTATATTTTGTCTTCATTGTCTGATGTTGTATATTCTAAGTGGTCTACTCTGTTGGTGATGCTTTCATTTGAGCTTTTAATATGTTTTATTGTTTCTTTCATTTCAAGGATTTCTGTTTGGGTTGTTTTCTTTTTTGGAAACTCTATCTCCCTATTGAGGTATCTTTTGTTTCCTGTATTTGTTTATGTAGCTCCTTGTCAAAGTGACCTTTCACTGCTTGTATTTGCTGTATTATACCTTCATTGAGTTCACAGAACATTTTTACCTTGTACATCGTAAACTCCTTCTCTGTCATTTTTCTGCTGTGGCTGCCAATGATTCTAATGATGTGGTGTCCTCATTTGTTTGGGCACTTTCTTCCCTTGTCTTTTCATGTTGCTCCTTTGTCTTCCTTTCCAGCTCTATTGGTCTAGATTGTTATTGTTTTTACTCTGTAAGTTTGTAGTGCTCTTGTAGGGTTCCAAGACTTCTCCTGGCCACTGGAGATTCAATCTTGGAACTGCCCCCGCCTAATATGGTGAGCATGTTGAACCAGGATGGCAGCGGTCTGCTTTCAGCGCCTGGGTGTCTGGTGAGGTGGTGGGGGAGCCAGGCGAAGACATTGTGCTGTGAGTAGGTAGCAGCTGAGAGACTTGAGTGAGAGCAGAGCTGAGTCTTGGTGATCTGCAGATGTGTTGATAGGTGATTCTGCTAAGGCACTCACTGAGCCTTGCATGGGCTAGAACTTCGGGCTTTGGGTCCTGCCCAAATGCTGAGTATCCTGTTCCAATGCTGAGGCCCAGAGTCTTGCGTGGGGTCACAGCGCTGGTGTTTTCTGTGGAGAGCAGCTGTATAGTGGTCCTCTAACACTCTCAGAGATGCAGTATTCCGACTAGGTGAGATCTGGATCACAGAGCAACACAGAATGCTATCTCCCTCTGGACCGCCATCTTGAGCTCTGAGATGAATTTTTACTGAAACAAAAATCCCAACAATGGTGTTCACTTATGTTTTCTTAAGGAAATGATTAGAAATACTGGGAAAATAAAATAAGATGCTACTTATGACTAGCAGTTTAACTTCCATGTTTCCTTATGGTTTCCAAAGTGGATTTTGGAGAGATTGAAGTAAGACACTCAGAAGACCTGAACCACAAAAGACTAAATAAAGCCATGAGGGTGAGCCAGTCAGTGTCCTTGGCCTGCAAGCAGATAATGCACTACAACCTGGGCCCCGAGGTCCAGGAAATGACTGGAAGGGTAGACTCACTGATGGACAGCCACATCTTCCAGATCTTCTGGGAAGCTGCAGAGTCATTGAGTGATCCCAAAGGGGAATCTGAAAGGTAAACCCTTGTGCTTATAGCCTATGAGTACCTGTACTCACCTAGTTACCAGAGGTTCATGAAACTGTATTAGAATCTGAAGTCAGGAGAGGTTACTATTATAGAAATCAATGTCATGATAGATAAATACAATGACCTGACTTTAGACCTCCAGATCATGCATGATTTAGACCCCCAGTCCTAGAGGGGCTGGATCCCTGAGCATGTTGAGCAGATCAAGGAGTACCATAGCCTGCACCAGGCAATCAGTTTGGCCAAGGTCATCTTGTAGATCAAAAAGAATTTTTGATTGACAGTGATTTCAGTATTCTTTACACTTCAATAAAATTTGTAAATTGTATGCTGGGGACTCCTGTGTGGTAGAGGCCTACCTCAGAGTCTTTGGAAGCCCCAGGGCTTCTGGGAAGGATGGTGTGGTAGCCCCCTTCAAGGGCTCTCATCGGTACTGCACTAAGGCTGGAACATTTCATGGCCTATATTTTTACTTTTGCTTGAGATAGTGTGACTGTTACTTAGTTAGTTAGTTTTCTTGGGTTGATATGAGAACCAAAAATTCAGGGTAGAGAAACCATCCCCTTTCCAGAGGAATCTCATCTCTTTAGGTTAGAAAAGCACAAAAGGAAATATTTTGTCAGCTGCCCAGGTACCTCTCCTAGTTCCAGTGGAAATGCCAAATGGTACATTGTTCCTATTGTATCTCAAGAGTGAGTCTCTTTTTCCTGTTTCTTAGCCTCACGTTTCTTTTTTCTTTTCTTTTCTTCTTTCTTTTTTTTTTTTTTTTGTTGTTGTAGATGGACAGCATGCCTTTATTTTATTTGTTTATTTTTTGTTTGTGGTGCTGAGGATCGAACCCAGTGCCTCACACACACTAGGCAAGTGCTCTGCCACTGAGCCACAACCCCGGCCCAGCCTCAGGTTTGTAAGGTGTGTGAGGCCCATGTTTCAGTAGAGACAAATGTGATCATGCATAAAATTTAGCACACAGTGTGGAATTGTCCATACCTAAACAAACCTTTTGGTACATCTTTTGGTGAGTAACTCCAGCAAACAGAGAAACCAACAACATGGACTTGGTGGGGCTGCTGTGCAGAACAGGTTTCAAAGCCCTTAAAGGCTTCCTCATGGGACCTTAGGTGCTAGGGACACTAGCTCCTGCAGCCCAGCAAGGAGGGCCATGGAGTTTATGCTATCCTTGGTGCAAGAGCATGTTATGCTATTTCCGTAGCAACTGCTGGTCCAGGCACATGGGAGGGCAGGCATGGGTTGTGCAGCCCACAGCAGAGCTTCGTCTTGCAGATTGATGATTTGAGGCCTCCCACCTTTCGAAACTGGACCAGATCAGCCCACAGCTCATCCAGGCCAAGAAGCTGCTGCAGGACATCAGTGAGCCCTGCCGCCAGTATCTGGAGAAGCTGGTCCTGCAGAAGGTGCTGGTAAGCTGGCTGCGTGAGGGCGCTAGGAGGTGTGGGGGATCTCGGCTTCACGTGTTTGCCAAGTGTGGTTCTTGAACTCAAGGACATCCCTCCTCAATCACGTGCATGGGTTAGGTGGAGGGTAGTGTCTGCTTCCAGGCCGGCAGTGGAGTTTGCATCAGGGCCGCTCTTCAGGGTTCTGATTAAAACTGTTTCCTTTGCTGCTCTCTCCATTTGTGGATGCCAGCATTGTTTTCATAACCATCCTAATTCCTTTTGCTCCTTCTAGCTCATTCTGCCAGAGGCTCTTGCCCACAAAGGGGCATTGCTGCAGTATTCTTGTGGAAGTTATGCATTTCTCTCCCAGCCTAGGGCTGGGAAGCCTAAGTGGTTGTGCAGATTAGATAGAGCAGGGGAGGAGAAGTGAGAAAGAAAGTCCAAGGAGGTGGAGCAGAGGCAGCACTCACACACCAGAGAGGCCTGGAGGGCCACCTCCTGCTGGCACTGAGACTGCAGTGGCTCCAGCTCTCATCCAGAGTTGTGCTGCTTCCACCTTGTACTCCTGAGTCTGTTTTGATATACATTCTTTGATTAGCAATTAACCCCAGGAAAATTATCTGAGTTTTTTTAATAATTGTCAAATATGATTATTAACCAACTGAACCTGTTTTGGTTGAAGTGATGATGTTTGTGGATTAAAGGAAATAAGGTCCATGCAAGCCTAGTACAGTGCCTGGGACATTGTTGGGTAAAAGTTAGATGTTGGTCAGTGGTGTCATCATATCCTGCAAAAGAAAAGGTATCCTGGAGTCCTAACTTAAAGCAGGAAGTGTAGCAGGCCCTAAATGTTTACTTAGTGTCTACTGATGGCCTCACTAGAGATTGTGCCCAGGGTATGAGTTGTGCAGCATCATGGAGTGGTCCTGTGCTTACCCGCTCTCTGCCCCAGGCAGCACCGAGCTCCAGGTATTTGTGGATCTGGCCTCCATCTCAGCCAGAGAGAACAACATTGACGTGGACCGGGTGGCCTGCTTCCATGATGCTGTACAGGACTATGCGTCTCTGCTGTATAAGCCAGACAAGAAGGCAGGCTTCAGAAAGTTCATGGAACTATTTAAAGAACTCTGGAAGGCTCTGCAAAATGACCCCCATCAGCCCAGTAAGCTAGTGAGTTTTGTTCCATGTTCTAAGAGGTGGTGGTCTTGCAGCCCTGGGGAGTGGCTGTGCTTTGAAGGTGCACAGGCATAGAGGCATGTAGGCAGCCATTTAAACTGATGCTTAAAATCAGCTTTTTTTTAATACATGGAAATGCTTTCTTTGTCTTGGTTTGGAAGGGAGCTACAGAACTGCATGTCAAGAGCAGCCTCATTTTAACATTACAGGGAAATCTCTCTACATGAAGAGAGTGCATAAAAAACTGAAAAAGAAGTTAAACAGTGAAAAAGTGCCTTTAAAGATTATTCGGTTGACTAATGCTCAGGTGGATGAGGGCTGTAACCTGAGCTCCTACCTGTCTTTCTAGGATGCTCAGTATCAGAACATACCTATGATATTCCACTTTGATGTAACTGCCTCGGTAAGTTCCCATATGGCAACCGAATGGCCACATCAGAAGGCATAATTTCTAGGGCCCCACCTATTTCTCCCTTCTATGCCTACCTGTGGTCAGTACTCTTCTCTCAAGAAAGAAGACAGGGTCCTCCCAACCCCCAGGACCCTCCTTCTCTCAAGACAGGGTCTGTGTTGGGACCTGGTAGAAGAAGAAGGAGGGTCCTGGGGGTTGGGAGGAATGGTTGGCAAATGGTTTCAAATCCATGCTTCTGTCTTTAGGTACAGACTGGAACTTGGGTCTTTCTTTTCAAACTCCTCATTTTACAATACATAATGGATATAAGTGGGAAAATATGGCTTCGGAACCCATGCCACTTATGTATCATTGAAATTCCAGAAGGAAATTAAGTACTGCCAAAGAGGTCTTCAAAGCTGGTATGCACACAGGGCATTTGCAGGTGGTCATGGCACCCCTTTGATTCTGTGGCCTGTGGCCTGGGGTGACACATCTTAGTTGTTTCCCACTTTTGCCTTAGAGGAGCAGTGCGTATATGAAATGCATGCTTGGACTTAGATCTTAATGATGTCTGGGATGAGAATGTTCTCATGTTGATTGGTAGCATCTTGGATTTGTCTGGATCCAACAGATCAGTGCTGTGTGTTTGGATTGAGTCCCAGCCATGCTGAGTGTGGGAGAGTCTTCTGTTGATGGCCAGTCTCCCTCATTGCCAGTGAAGATGGCAGGGAGACTTCACACACGAAAACGCATTAGCAGGTGGTAGTTCTATCGTTATATGCGTGTTCATGCTTGGTAGAGACATGGAGCCACAGGATTAGAAATGGCTTCCTGGGTTATAATGCAGCTGCTGTAGTTGAGCTTCTGTAATACCCTAACCATGCAGATGCTAGCCTCTATAAACAAGAGACTGCAAAAAGCCAAGTGCATTCAAGTGACTGTATTCATAAAAGCCTATGCACAGTAGACCGTGGGGTGTTAACACACACAGGCATCTTCCAGGAAATCAAATTCTAACTTCTATTTATGTCTCTCCTTTGCAGAATCCACATGCCCCCCAGTTCAGTTTTCTTAACATCTTCCCCAAAGTCACTTGCAAACCTCCCAAGGAAGTGATAGCCATGGAGCTGAGCCCCGAGAGGAGCTTCATAGAGCCTGGAATGGACGAGAGAGAGTTCTGCAGTGCCACTTTCCAAAGACCTTACCAATATTTAAAACGATTCCATCAAAAACAAAACCTGGACACATTTCAATACCAAGAAGGCTGTGATGAAGGCAACCCAGGGGAGCGCATTCAGTACCTCCTCATATATTGTGGGGTCATCAACCCCTCCTGGTCAGAACTCCAGATTTTTGCTCGGTTCCTCAACTGTCAGTTCAAGGACTGTGAGGCCTCTCCATTCTGTAATCCAGGATGTACTGGAGACACTCTATGGGGCTTCAAAACTTCATGGTCACCTTCATGATTTTCATGGCAAGAAACTTTGCCACATCAACACTCAACTTCTCATCAGAGCCCAGGGAAGCACACAGTCACCATGGATAGTGTTGATGAGGAAGAGCTCGCCCCCTTCACTCTCCGGAGGAGGTGGGAGTCAGAGCCTCACCCATATGTGTTCTTCAGTGGTGGCCACAAGACCATGACATTTATAGGCTTCCATCTTCAGCCCAATGAGAATGGCAGTGTTGATGCCATCAACCATCTCAATAGGAAGATAATCAAGAAAGATGTCATGACAGAAGAACTGTACAGATGGCTGTTGCTTCAGGGGGTGCCCTTCAATGTTGACTTTGATAACTTGCCCAGACATGAGAAACTCTTGAGACTCTGCTGGCCACTAGGAATTCCTCAGACCCTTAACCCTGATGAAACATATGAGCTTACAACAGACAACATGCTCAAGATTCTGGCCATTGAGATGCAGTTCCAAAGTGGGATCCCATTTACCATCATGGGAGAAACTGGCTGTGGGAAAACCAGGCTCATTAAATTCTGTAGTGATCTGTGGCATGCTGGTGCCCAGGCTGAGACCATGAAGTTGGTCAAGGTTCATGGAGGAACAACCACAGCCATGATCCACTCCAAAGTCTTGGAGGCTGAGAAAACTGCCTTATATAATAAAGACCAACACCAGTTGGACACCATCTTGTTCTTTGATGAAGCCAACACAACAAAAGCCATAAGCTGTATTAAGGAAGTCTTGTGTGACCAGACCGTGGATGGCCAGACCCTGGAGGAGGACTCAGGCTTGCACATCATAGCTGCCAGCAACCCTTACAGGAAGCACTTCCAGGAGGCCATCTGCATTTGGAGTCAGCTGGTTTGGGATACAGGGTCAGTGCAGAGGAGACAGCAGACAGGCTGGGCTCCATTCCCCTCAGGCCGCTTGTGTATCATGTCCACGCCCTGCCCCCGAGCCTGATTCCTCTAGTGTGGGACTTCAGGCAGCTGAATGACACTGCTGAAAAGCTCTACATCCAGCAGATTGTGCAGAGACTGGTGGACCATGTCAGGACCAGCAAGAATGAGACTCATGTGATCATGGAAGTGCTCTCTGCCTCTCAGAGGTTCATGAGGAACACTAAAAGTGAGTGCAGTTTCATCAGCCTCCGGGATGTGGAGTGCTGTGTGAAGGTGTTCACATAGTTTTTTGACTGCAGTGAGATGCTCTTGGTGAAGCTGAGCACCTTGCTCTATGACAACAGTGTCAGCAAAAATAACTTCAGGAGAGACCCTGTCCTCTGGTCCCTGGTGCTATTACCATGCCTCCCTAAAGGAGAAGGAGTCCTACCACAGAACCATTTGCAGGTACTTTCCAGAACCATATGATGACAGCAGGGTCATCCTGGACGAGATCACGCACACACAGGATCTTTTCCTAAGTGGGGTGCCTCTGAGAAAAACCATAGCCAGGAACTTGGCTCTGAAGAAGAATGTCTTCATGATGATCATCTGCATTGAGCTAAAGATACCCCTCTTCCTGGTGGGAAAGCCTGGCAGCTCCAAATCTCTTGCCAAGACCATCATGGCAGGGCCAGGCTGCACACTCCGCTCTCTTCCACAGCCTGAAGCAGGTCCACCTGGTGTCATTCCAGTGTAGCCCCCACTGCACCCCACAGGGCATCATAAACACCTTCAAGCAGTGCGCTCGCTTCCAGCAGGGGAAGGACCTGCAGCAGTATGTGTCTGTGGTGGTGTTGGATGAGGTTGGCTTGGCAGAAGATTCTCCTAAAATGCCCATGAAGGCTCTGAACCCTCTGCTGTAAGACGGGTGCATTGAAGATGATCCTGCCCCCCACAAAATAGTCAGCTTCATAGGTATTTCCAACTGGGCTCTTAACCCTGCCAAGATGAACAGGGGCATTTTTTTTGTCCCATGGCATCCCCAGTGAGAAGGAGCTCATAGAAAGTGCCAGAGGGATCTGCTCTTCAGACAGCCTGGTGCAGGACAGGGTCCAAGGGTACTTTTCTCCCTTCGCTGAAGCCTATGAAATGATGTGTCACAGACAGAACAAGAAATTCTTTGGGCTTTGCGACTATTATAGCCTCATAAAGATGGTCTTTTCCAGTGCCAGAGCATCTAAGAATAAGCCTTCATGTCAGAATATTGTGTGGGCAGTCCTTCAGAATTTCAGTGGCAAAGATGGCATCCCCACTTTGGACATCTTCATGGTCAGTTTACCTGAGGCCAGGTGCGTAGGAGAATTCAGCACCCTGGAGCTCATCAAGGACAACAATTGCAGGGATATGAAGAGGGTAGCAGTAGGGGAGATGGATGAAGCTGAATCCCTCTACTTGCTCATACTGGCCAAAAACTACATGACCCTGCAGATCCTGCAGCAGTCATTCTTCAGTGAGAACCAGCAGCCCGAGATCATCTTTGGTTCCAGTTTTCCACTGGACCAGGAGTATGCTCAGATCTGCAGAAACATCAACCAGGTGAAGATTTGCATGGAGACCTTCAAGATGGTGGTGCTGCTGAACCTGCAGCACCTCTATGAGAGTCTGTACAATGTGCTCAACCAGTACTACGTCTACCTCGGGAGCCAAAAGTACGTGGACCTCGGGCACCCATCGCGTCAAGTGTCGGGTCCACCCTGACTTCCGCCTGATTGTTATCAAGGAGAAAAATGTGGTGTATGAGCAGTTCCCTGTGCCACTCATTAACCAGCTGGAGAAATACTACCTGGTGCTGTAGGGGTGGCAGAAGAGCATCGTGCAGGAGCTCTCATGGTGGGCAGAGGAGTTCACTGACGTGAAGGCCCATCAGTTCCTACTGGGCACAAGTACAGCCCTGCTGACGTCTTCATTGGCTACCACACTGATGCCTGTGCCTCTGTGGTGCTGTAGGCCGTGGAGAGGCAGGGCCACAAGGAGCTGATGGAGGAGCTGTACCACAAGGTGTCTGAGGAAGCCAAGCTGATCCTGTTGGACTGTGCCCCACCAGATGTTGTGGTGCATCTGAGCACCTCCACGCTGGGCTCATTTGCCATGCAGGCTCTTTTGCAGGAATACTGTTACAAGCAGCAGCATCACTCATTTGCAGATTTCCTCCAGGCCCAACTTTGCAACATGGACTCAGAGCAGCATGCCATCTTCACAGAGGTGACTGCCCCCACAGCCTTTCTGTCTCCTCTTTTACCCAAGAGCCCTGATCCTTGGGGCGAGGAGGTCTCAACTCTGTTCAAGCCAGTGTGCAGTCTGGGAAATGGGTGTGTCCCCTCCATGTTAGGCACAAGGAGGATAAGTTCAGTTAGGTTTCTCTTGCCTGTTTGTGAACAGAGCTCTGTTCTGAGAGCAGCACTGAGCACAGTGTTCACTTCCCTAGGTGTAAGTGAATTGGCCTTCTTCTCATCCTTGGATGATGTAGGAGTAACGGACGAGGATGCCTCCCAAGCAGGTGCCCTTAGTGTTTTAGGTGAAAGCTGTGCAGCCAGGTAGGGGCACCGATCATAGGTGGTGTTAGCACAAAAGAACCTGGCTAGGTACAAACTTCACAGATCAGATCAGTTCTTTATTCAGGAATGACGTTTCATGCAGGAACCGGGTGATGCCTCTGATGGATCCACTCTCCTGGTGGAAAATGAGCCACCAGCCAAAGAGGAAGCTTGTGCTTATATAGGTTATAATGAGAGGTAACCTAATTACATGCCAGAGTGTGTCTAATGGTGGTTCCGGGGTTTGCAGTCAGTGGACCAGATGGAGGGTCGGACGTCTGTGGTCAGTATTTATCTCTTTCCCTCTGCTGTCTTATTGTACTATCACTGAGGAAGGACTTATTTTGAGAAGGGTCACTACTTTGGCTTCTTCCCAGAGACTGCCAGTCTAGGCTTGGATAAATATTTCCTCCCCAGGGCTTGTCTTGTCACTGGGAAAGAATGTATGGGGAACAGATCAATGCTATCAATGTATGACTTTCTTTTTTATTCCCTTTTTCCAGGCCTCACTATTTTGAGGTTTTTCATTTTCCATATCCAACAGGTGGTTCTCCTTAAGAGAGGCCCCTTGGGCTAGTTGAGAGGGCTGGCTGGTAGGCATCAGAGCAGAGGGCTTTGTGGGGCACAGGTATTGAATCTGAATCTGCATCTGTGCAGGAGACCAGAAGAGGACCATTGACAGAGTGTGAAGTTCAGGCTGTGAGCGCTGGGTTGTGGGGATGGGTTAAGTGGAGAGACATGTGGAGGGCCTTGTCAGCAGCCTTGAGCTTGGTCTTGCCTGCACAGAGAAGAGCTATGGAGGAAAGTGTACGTGGACATGCCCCACTCCTGGGCAATGGAAAGACAGTGGAGGAAGAGACTGACATTGAGAGGATAGACCTGTCAAGAAACTGCTGGCATGGTGCAAACTGCGTGGCTGGGCTGATCAGTGACTCCATGGATGGGTGGCAGGAGGTGGAGGATAGCCTTTCTGAGCTCACTGCATCCTTGTGCAGTCATCATGGAGACCCAGGAAGGAGCAATGGGTTTGGAACCAGTGGTGACATCTGTTTGGGATAGGTTTGGATGTCTGTTGTGTGGTTGGATGTGGGAATTGGAAGCTTGTCAATAAGGACAGGCCCAGAGAAATGGTCTGGAGCCAAGTGCAGTGATACATGCCCGTAATCCCAGTGACTTTGGAGGTTGAGGCAGGAGGATTGAGAGTTTAAAGCCAGCCTCAGAAACTTATGGAGGCCCTAAGTAACTTAGTGAGACCCTGTCTCAAAATAAAAGTTAAAAGGACTGGGGATGTCGCTCAGTGGTTAAACACCTCTGCATTCAATCCCTGGTACAAAAAAAAAAGAAGAAGGAGGAGAAGGAGAAGATTTCTGGAGAGCTGAGATCCTACATATCCTTCATGCCAGGAACATCTGGATTTGCACCATGGGGTGTGGTCCATGGCAGAGAATGGAGAACTACTGAGGGGAAGGAGAGTTGCCAATGGCTAACTCTATCTGATAGCATAAAGCCATATTACAAGAAGAAATGGCATTTGTGCTGAGCCTTAAAGCATCAGCAGGCTCTCAGGAACCAAAGCAGGAAGAGAGACATTGGCATCTCAGAAGGAGTCGAGGCATCTTCAGATCAGGGCAAGTCGTCTCTCTACCATCTGTTGACCCTGGAGGTTCTGCTTATCTCAGCCACTCTATGTAAAAGCTGTTCTGGGTCAGGCTTCTTTCTGTCCGAGTGTCCACTAGCCCTGGGTATTGACCAGTGCTCAGTGCTCTTGCTTGTGCACCCATGTTGCAAGTCACCACCTTCTCCAGACTGCTAATAAGCCATGACTACAGGAGAAGAGGTGAAGGGCTTGGCCCCAAAGCCTGTGAACCTGACACTGCAGCAGTTCAACACTGAGTACTCATTCCTGAAGGAAGTCAGGTGAGGTGCCCTGCCTGCCATCACCCTCAGCCTCCACCCTGGGTACATGTGTTGTATCCTGGGGCATGGTAACCATGTGTGAGGAACTCTGAGCACTGTGAGAGGGTCATTGCTCAGCCTCCTGGAATGCCCCTCTGGCGCCAGTTGTAAGTGACCTTCTCCACAGCCATATCCATCTGTCTCCTGAGCATCACATGCATTAAAGCTTATGTTTGCAGTCATTTTGTTGGTCATTTTGATTTTGAGTTGCATAATTAGAACTAAAGTTCAGTCTGAGGTGTAGCCTGGTAGTAGAGCACTCACCTAGCATGTCTGAGGCCCTGGGTTTGATTCCCAGCACTGCATAAAAAGAAATAACTTATAGGTTTAAGGGCAGTAAGACTATATAAATGAACTAATATTTATTGGACATTTTTATGGTGTCCATAAATCCGATACTTTCAGAATTAGCTATGTTCTGTTACCTCATGTAATGTAAGAGTGATATCTGCCCCTTTAAAGCACTGGGAGGTGGTCTTTGATCACTGGGTGTGCAAGGGGCACTGTACCACACCACCCTCTCTCAAAATGGGAAGGCCAGCAAGCCCTACACTACAGCAGGGCCACTGAGAAGTGCAGGGTAGTGTTGTAGGGAACAGATGAAGAAAATCACTGAAAAGGAAAACAGGAAGCAGGTTTATATATTTGTTGGTTGCAACCAGGTTCACAGGGAAAAGCTTTCGCTGTAATCAATCAATCCCCCCTGAACTCCAAGTTCAGAAAATTTTAGAACTTTATATCTAGTGTATAGGGGGAGGAACTCAGAGGTTCACAATCTACAGAAGTTCCCATGACAACAGGTTTTTCTTTCACTATTCTGGGCAAATTAACCACTGGGGCTTTTCCATGGAACCCAATTAGCAACATCTCCTCTTATCTTTGAAATGTAAATATCCCTGTGAAGCTTGCTGATCTGAGGACAGAGACCTTGTAAAAAGAATCTGTCTTCCTTATCACACTCTGCATATGTAAACACACTTTTTGCTCAAAAACCTTTACAAACTATTATTATATTCTGGACTAGAGAATCTATGACACTAGATAGCCCATAAGTGTTGTGAAAAACTAGTAAAGGGGTGCTTAGTGTTGATCTGCTTCAAGCCAATTTTAGTTATTTGTAAGATAGAGTTACAGGAAATAGGAAACTTAACTACATTGAACTCTTTTGCACAGATTATTTTGCTGATAGCTTAGGATCAATTATGGTGAGGATTTCTGGAGAAGCTTAATTAAGATTTTCCGTGGAAGAGGAGGTGCCACTACAGTAGTGATTCTGGTAAGCAGTGAGAGGTAGAAAATGAGCCTGCCAACAGGAAGCTCCCCTCCTTCTCTCACAATAAATATGGTGGCCCCTGGCATTATGTGGACATCCATTTCATGTATTGGCTTTTTCTCAGTTGCTTGCTTTGTTTTGATTTTTGTTTTCAATAGGTATTGTGCTAACAATGAAATTAACAAAATACAAGAAACTCAGGACTGTGTCTTTGTCTATTTCATCACAAAACTGTCCCAGATGGGGAGTGGAGCATCCTATGTGGGATTCCATGGAGGTAGGGCCAAAAGATGAGTGACCATCTTTAAGTATGTCTGGGCTACTTCTTGGGGTTCCCTGCTGCCCATGTCTAGGTCAGTCACCAACCCCAGCTGTCTCTGGGCTTCTCACCCAGGTTCACCATTCACAGCCTGGGATTTGCTGCTGTGTCAGCATGGCCTGGCCTGCCTCAGGAGTGCACAGGATGCGCTCCTGCTCCCACTATTCATTGTACAAATAACTCAAGAGATCTTCCCCTTGCACACCAGCCCTAGTGCTGACTTCTTGTGCCTGTTCCTCAGGGAAATGCTATCTTCACATCAGTCCAACTCTTTTTCTGTGGAATGGTCACCAGCTGGATTATGTAATAAAATTGGAATTCTGAAAAGACAGAAATAAGTTTAATAATTTCACAGATGGAAAGTCAACCTGTTAGCATCTTGCAGCACTTTCTTATTATGGTACAGTAAGTATGGTAAGATGTGTGGAAAGAACCATAGTCAGGATCCATGTAGCCTTTGCACGCCAGTTAATCAGCCTTAGCACCCACATTGATGGTGAGCGTGCTGATGTGATATAGTGGGTCTGATGGGTTTTGGTATATTCAGGGGCATAGACTTTGAGGTACCGATATCCCTATGGCAGTAGTGTGATTAAACATCTGGACAAAGGTATGTTCCTACTCATGACTGACAAGAAGAAAGCAGAAAAGACTTGGTAGCTTTGTTCTTCACAGGGCTGTGTCGGTCTGTGCATGTTGATGACCTGCAGAGATCCACAGTTATGACCTCTGACGTGACTAAGCTGCAGAGTGTCACCATCAGCCAGCTGTTCATGCCAGGAGACAGCTCTGAGCATGAGTTGTGAGGTGGCAGTCTGGGGAGGTATGGGCACAGAGGCAGGTGGAAGGTGCCAAGTTAGGCAGCATCCTATGGGGCTGGAGTCAGGGCTGCCACACTTGAGTCACCTTTGAATCTCAGCACCTACCCTTAGCATATGGGTAGGAACTCAGGATATAGCACTAAACTGCCTGGCTCACAGTCAAGATCATCAGGGCCATGGGAAGGTCAAGGAGCAGAACCCAGTATATCAGCTGGTGTGCTGTGGGTCATGTGCCAGCCCTCAGCCCAGGCTGTGGGGGCACCTGACCAGTGGATTTTGTGCTGATCTGGATGAAAGATGTCCTCTTGACTGGAGCTGCCACTGAAACTTGGGACAGGAAACCCTGTCGAGTTCCAGATTAAGCACAGACCTGGTGCTACCCACCCCTTCTTTCTCAAAGTGGTGACATGATTGTGTTTCCTTTGCTTGTAGCAAAAGACAACCAGGAAGAGGGGATGAAGGCAGAGACCAGCAAGTCAGGGGAGATGGCCGAAGTAGATTTTGAAGAGGAAGGTCCCTAGGAGATGGAACAGGAGGCCATGGTCCCGAAGGCAGTGATGTGAATTCCGGTCCTCTGCTCCCCATTGGCTGCAGGTGGCTGAGCTGGAGGAGCCCAGGCAGCTGTGCCAGGGTCAGGCTGAGCCCTGCCTTCTCTTTATGCTGGAAATGTGAGGGATTTACCAGAACAAGATCTGCCATTCCCTTCTTTATGAAGGCTCCTAGTTAGTTCTGCCCCTTCCCTTGACCACTGACCTGATGTCAGCCACCACCTTGCCAGTGGTAGTCTGGGGGTTGGGCAGCACACAGGACCAGCCAGGGGAAGTCAGTAGGTCAGCTTCACTATGGAGACTGGCCACTGTTACTTTGTGCATGTGGACATGAGGCCATCTTCTCCTATGTGTAATGTAGCTTTTACCCACCATGGACATGGCAGCAGCAGATGACGTGCTGTCTCCCTTGGCAAGCACAGGTCCTGGACACCACCAGATTGCTGAGGAGCTGTGTGCAAAGTGCCATGCAGATGCTCAGGGACCAGGAGAGTTGCACACACAACCATGAGGAGAGTCACTGTCCTCCTCAGCCTCTTGAATGAGGACAGTGTGTGCAGTAGTAGAGTCATGTCCCTGCTTCTCATCCTATCCCAGGAGGCCCTTCCTGAACAGTGGGAATCAGGTGGCTGAGTGTGGTGAGCTGCCCTTCTGGGTTTCTGTGGCTTGGCAGATGCAGCTGGCATAGTGGGAATCTCAGGACATCTCTAGAATTCTTCTCTAGAGTTGGCCTGGCCAAAGGACCTGTGGCTTCCTTCTGTGGGGGAACTGGTCAAGCAGCACAGCAGAGCCTCCAACTTGGTACCCACAGGTGGACCAAATTATGTCCCTTCTGCCTTTTCACAGCCTCGTTCTTGTAGATATCCAATATGCGCCTCTCCGTCCTTCTGAAGAAACAAGAAGAGAACCAGCTCTGCAGTCTGAAGGAGTGGGTGGGGTGAGAGAGGCTGCGAACCAGGATGTGCTCCAGGAGGCTGGCACCTTCAGGTACTGTGAGCAGCAGGCAGTGCAGGGGCCTGCTATACCGTCCCAGGGGAAGGAGCACACCAGGTGTTTCTTTCTTCACCTCTGAGGAGGGCAGAGCTGTGTTTTTGCTCCAAGAGCCCAAAACAGACCTGGATGTTGACTATGCAGGTGGGGGTCCTGGGGTTTTTATTGGCCACCTGGATGCTGGTCACAGGGGTTAGCCACCTGAATGGTGGTCATGGGGATGGTTGGCTTCCTTTCTCTGCTTTTGTGTGCTTAACATTTTTATAATAGAAAATTTTAAAAAATGTTCTTGTGGGATGTTTTCCAGCATGTCATAAACCACAGCCAGGGTTGTCATTCAAGGTTATTAAAATTGAGATGGTGATATGCAGGGAAGTAATAAATTATCTTCCCAGGCCTATGGCTTGAAGTTAACAGCAAGTACAAAAATAGGACCCAGGACTGTCATTTATTATCCATGATCCTTTTTCTTACAAAACCATAACCCTTTTCTTTAGACTTGAGACAACTTTTGAAGAGCCTGTGCTATGGGGTCAGGAGGATTGCTCAGGGTCTCAGATGGAGGGCCTGAGATTTCTTGTTGATGGGTTGATCGCAGGCCCCTGAGGTCATCCATGGTCCCTCCAAGTCTGCCCTTCTCCTGACTCCATGGCTGTAGGCCTACTGACCTGTGTGCCCCACAGAGGGAATATGGGAGATGGCAGAGTCCTGGGATACCAGGGACTAAGGGTACTGGCTTCCTCACTGCAGTAGCTTTTCTGTTTCAAGTTGTCTCTGCAGTGCTCCTTGACTTCTTTCCTATTTACACCTTCTAAAGGAAGTTTGCTAGACCAGAAATTGAACATGCTTTTGTTTCTGCGCCATGTTCCCATTTCTCCTTTGCCACTGGTGCTCTGGCCTTGCTGGGTTTGCTGGCCTCCCTTTTCACTATCCCATTATCTCCACAGCACTTGGGACCAGCTTCTTCCCCATGGTCACCAGCAAAGTTCAGGAGCAACTGGACCTGGTGCTCGCTCGTTTCTGGGGTTGGCAGAGCCTCAGGAACCTGCTGGTCTGTCACAGGATGTCGTGACACTTCACCAGCACTGTTTTGCGGGAACTTAGCATTACGTACCTTTGGGGCTAGATAGCTGGCCTCCTTGGAATTCTTTACATCAGGAGTTCTGAGTGTGTGTGTGTGTGTGTGTGTGTGTGTGTTTACTTTGATGTTCTTTTTGATTCTCAAGTTGTTTCAAATTTTGTCTCTTGGAGGCCCTCTGAAGTGACTGCATTACTCTTGAGCCCTTTCCAGGCTCTCAGCTGCTCCTGGCCCAGGCCCCCTTTCACCTCCCTGCTCCCATCCTCTGTGCATGTTCTAGTTTGAGGTCCTAAGTCAAGTGATATCCTTGTCTAAGGGGATGTTTGTTTTCTCAGTGGGTGTTTTTAAATTCTTCTAGAATCCTGTGTACTAAATACTTAGAAAAAAATTTATACACTTCACTTTTCTTCCCAGCACAATTACTTAGGTTAGCCAATCCCCAAAAAAACAAATGCTGAATGTTTTCTCTGATATAAGGAGGCTGACTCATAGTGGGGTAGGGAGGCGGAGCATGGGAGGATTAGATGAATTCTAGATAGGGAAGAGGGGTGGGAGGGAAAGTGAGGGGACAGAGGATTAGCAAGGATGGTGGAATGTGATGGACATCATTATCCAAAGTACATGTATGAAGACTCGAATTGAGTGTCAACATACTTTATATATAAATAGAGATATGAAAAAATGTGGTATATATGTGGTATATAATAAGAATTGTAATGCAAAAAAAAACAAAGTACATGTATGTGTAAAGGCATGACTTGGCGTGAACATACTCTATAAACAAAGATATGAAAAATTGTACTCTATATGTGTAATAAAAATTGTAATGCATTCCACAGTCGTGTATTTAAAAAAATAAAATCAATAAAAAATACTTAGTAATTCTTGTCCTTTGCCACAAGAAATTGTAGAATTTTGTTATTATATAAAAATATATCATTTTAACATGAAAGTGAAATGTAGTTAATTCAACCAATTAACCACTGTCAGTCTAAAGTTCTCAAGGTTACTTATAGAAACACCAACAACAAAAGCTGAAATCTAGATAAACGTGATTTTTTTAGCAGATACAATACTTTTTATACCTTTATTTTACTTATTCATTTTTATGTGGTACAAAGAATCGAACCCAGTGCCTTGTACATGCTAGGCAAGTGCTCTACCCCTGAGCCAAAAACACAGCCCCATAAATAAACATGTTTTCTTTTCTTTTCTTTTTTAAGAGAGACAGAGAATTTTTTAATATTTATTTATTTATTTATTTTTAGTTTTCGGCGGACACAACATCTTTGTTTGTATGTGGTGCTGAGGATCGAACCCGGGCCTCATGCATGCTAGGTGACCGCGCTACTGCTTGAGCCACATCCCCAGCCCCAACATGTTTTCTTATTTAACTTTATCTAGATCAAATTAACTTTGGTCTCTTCATCTTTATTATATTGTATCTACAGCTGATTTTTTTTCTTAAAATATTTATTTATTTATTTTAATGAAGTTGATTATTATTTGATTTGTTCATAGAACCTAGATGGCTTGTTCTGAGGAAACATTATATACAAAACAGTGAATATTTCTTCTCCTTTTCAAGGCACTAGTTACTATTACTAGTTGTAGAATTAAGTTTCTCCAGTCCTGCTTCTAATCTTAAGTCAATTGCATTTGTGAGTCTCTTATACTTAAAAGTGATGAAAACTTCAATTTTCGGCACTGGCTTATAGGCTAGAAGGCTTGTTGACAGAGAGGAAGGAGGTGTGGAGACCTTGGGGCACTGGCTGTGGTGCTGAGCCACTGTCTCCTGTCCCCTGTCCCCTGTCCTGCCCCTGCTGCAGGCACACCGTTTGGAAGTGGGTCCAAGGTGCTCTGCTGGCAAACATGATCTCTCTCATTGATAGAGATGGCAACCTTGAGCTTCTGATCAGACCAGACTCACCAGCCTGGGCTTAGGACCTTTCGATGTTTATTTTCAGTGACACCAAATTGCTGAACATTCCGCTTGTGATAAATAACATAAGGTAAAAGAAAATCCATATGGAACCCTTAGTAGCTCTCCTATGCTTGAGAACATAGACTCTGCTTTCCAAGAAATGTTTGTGCCACCTCCTTCTATAGCCTAGAGGTCGTGGCATCCTGGCAGGCCTTTGTTCTACCTCCTTTCTCCTCATTTCCTTCTCTCAGGGCACCTGTTATAGTTCAGAAAGCCAGGTTGGACTCCATGTACAGTGGGAACACTGCCCTTTGGAGAGAACATGTCTTTAAGCATGCTCATATTCCCTGATGCTGTTCCCAGTTCTATGGGGGCCTCCCCAGGCTTCCTTTGCAGATTGCAGGGACTTCAATTCTGGAACATAGGCCAATAAGGGGCAGGTGCAGGCACTGGAGACTTGGTTCTGTCTAAGACTTGGGCCCTCCAGTTCCTGTACGCATGAACCCTAGCCAGGAAGGCAGATAGCAGCTGACTGTGCAGCTTCAGCACCTTGTCTTCTTCTTCTTTTTTTCTTTCTTTGTTCTAATCAGTTGTACATGACAGCAGAATGCTCTTCTATTCATTGTACACAGTGGAGCACAATCTTTCCACTTCTCTGGTTTTACACAAAGTAGGGTCACACCATTCATGCAATCATACATTTATCTAGGGTAATGTGTCTATCTTTCCTACTCTCAAGCCCCCTCCCCTCTTCTCCTTCCCCTTTGCCCAATCCAAATTTCCTCCACTCATCCTATGCCCCTGCATTATGGATTAGCATCCACTTATCAGAGAGAACTTTCAGCCTGAGAACTTTCAGCCTTTGGTTTTTTGGTTGAGCTTACTTCACTTAGCATAATGTTCTCCAACTCCCTCCATCTACAAATGCCATAATTTTACTCTCTTTTAATGCTGAGTAATATTCCAATGTGTATATGTACCACAGTTTCTTTATCCATTCATCTATTGAAGGGCATCTAGGTTGCTTCACAGTTTGGCTATTGTGCTGCTATTATAGGTGCTGCTATAAACATTGATGTGGTACAGGTGATGGAATCCAGGGCCTCATGTCAGGCAAGCACCCTACTGCAGAGCCACTCCTGGTTCACAGCACCTTCTGAGCACATGTCCTCTGGTGTTCGGAGCACCATATCAGGAACTGATTATCAGTTCACCTCACCTCACTGCAGATCCAAGAATGAGATGTCCTCCATTGTGGTGAGAACCATATGAGCCTTCCTGAGGGTGCTTGCAACAGTGTCCCCTTCAGCGGGAGAATCAGGAACTATATGGAAGAGCTCTGGGTCCAGGCCCAGTACATCACGGATGCAAAAAATGAGCCCTGCTCAAGGTGGGCCTGATTCAGCCCTGGTGAAGCAGCCTTTACCCACAAACACACTGCCTGACCATCAGCGGGCAGACAGCAGCTAGTACCTGGTAAATTCTGTATTTTTCACACTTTGCTGTGAATAAGCTCAAATTCATGTCCTGCCTTCATTTTGAAATTTCTGCTGAAGGAGTGAGATTCTCCAGGAAGTCAGAAGCCTTTAAGTCACACCATGAAGGGAGACTATGAGGTGATTTCTGGTGTCACACTGGACAGCAGGCTGGTGAACTGGAGCATATTCCAGCAGGGACAGAGATTGCTACCTGATACAAGTTGACTATCCCCCTCCTGAGGCTCAGACCCAGGAAACATGCCCTTTAAGCTTTCTCAGCAAATGCTAGCAATGAAAGGAGTGTGTCCCCTTTTTCTACACTGAGCCGTTGGTCCCTCCTGAGTCACACAAGCTAGACACTATGTGCTCTGTTATCATATGCTAGGGGTGGGGTTTGGCCAAAATCATTCCAGAAAAGCCAGCTGCAGAGCAGTGTTTTTGGAAGTCATCTTTCATGTACATGTGAAATCATCTTTTCAACATTTGCTTAGAGAACCAGTATGTTCAAAGTAAACTTGTTTTCCTGGGTCTGCATTCTGCCACTTGTCCTAAACCAAAATGAAGCAATCTGTCTCCTGCTGAGAGGGTGTTTCTTCACCTGGGGCTACGCCCTGCCTGGCCCTGCTTGTCCAGCAGAATATGCAGCTAGGAGCCCACTCCCCATCTGCTGGAAGGCAAATCTCTCTGGTTGGCATAGTCTCTGACTCCAGCCCTAAAGAGAACCCCACTCAGTCCTGATTGCTGGAAACCCAGGGTTACTGGGGCTTATTACACCAAACAGAAGTATAGGACAAAACTCAGGCTACCTTAGAAGTTTTTTTCCTGTTGGGCTAGTGTGGCTTTTGTGATCTAAATTGAATGTCAATCCTGCCTTCTTTTCCATGTCCCCTAGTCTATACATCCACCATTCTCTATTCCCATAAGACAGCCAATGGCACTTTGTCTCTGAGACACCCTAGGGTGCTGCACTAGCCTGTGGCTCCTTTCAAAGAAGTGAGCTTCTCTCAGCTGTGGCTTCACGAGTCTCAAGCCGCTCTGGCTTCCTCCCTGCAGGATGGTCAGAGTGTAAGGGTCAGGCAAAGCGTCGGAGAAAGAGACCACCAAGTGACCACTCATGCAATTGGCAGAAGGGGATTTATTGAACCAGCATGCTGGGGCTCTGTGCCCACTCAAGAAGGGAAAGCAGCCCAGAGCCCCGAGCAGGGGCTGAGCACTGCTTAAGTACCCTTTTTGGGGAGGGCGGAGGGCTTTGTATACATCAGAACAAATCATCATGAGGCGCGGGAAAATTGAACAACAACTCCTAAACATGATTAGTTCATTCATTGGCGGGAATAGGTCAGGCTGGAGTGACAGGTCATTCCTAAGGACGGGGTTACATTCAAACTGATTGGTTTTAGGGCCTAAATGACTACGTGACCAGTTACACAGAGCCCTTCATGTATTAAACAACCAAGTAGTCAGGGGAAATATTTACTGGGCAGTTCCAAGCATTGTCTTAACAGCTACAGAAACTTCAGGTTTTGCAGGTAGCATAGAAACCTAACAATACCTAATCCTTTACATTTTAACTCAGACCTTGCAGCTTAGAAACTTTACAACACCCGGTCTTTTACCCTTTAACTTTTATGCTTTAACTTCAATTTCTTTTACCCTTACAAGAGAAGTTAGTGGTAATCATCCAGCAAACTCCCCTGGGCATGTTTCTTGCCCAGCTCCCTGGAGATCAGCAGCAGGAGCTTGTTCAGTGCTACTTGAGGTGCTTCCTGCTCTTGACCATGAGAGTGTCCACCTGGGAGGATCTGAAGGTAGGTATCCACTCAAGGTCAAATGTGGAAATTGTGCAGTATGGACTGGGGACACACATGGGAACTCAGGTTCCAAGAGCTGGTCCTGCTGTGGGGAACAGAATGAGGCCACAAAAGACGCTAGGCTAAGAACGTCCTCCAAGCTACTTAGAACACAGGGCCAATCCTCTTTACTCCCCAAGGCCTCCTTGAATGGGACATTTCTACTATCTTGAGAAGCTCTCCAGGTTCCTTGTAGCACCTTCTAAATGGTTGAGTTTCTCTTTTTTTTTTTTAGAGAAAGAGAGAGAGAGAGAGAGAGAGAGAGAGAGAGAGAGAATTTTTTAATATTTATTTTTTAGTTTTCAGTGCACACAACATCTTTACTTTTATTTTTATGTGGTGCTGAGGATTGAACCCAGTGCCCCATGCATGCAAGACAAGCTTGCTACCACTTGAGCCACATCCCCAGCCCCGGTTGAGTTTCTCTTGACAAAAAGAAGGTAAATATGTAACTGACCTCTTAAGGTAAGAATAATAAGTGAAATTCAGTGGAAAGGTTGATACTTTTTGTTTCTGGAGCTGGGGAGAAAACCAAGAGTCTCAGGCATGCTAGGCTAGTATTGTCAATAGAGCTGCAGCCCAGCCCAAGATGGAAACTCAGCTGCCTGGTAGTCAAACACAGCACAGAAAAAGAAGGTGACAAATGTGTGAGAACATACTCTAGCCAGCATGACGGAAGGTTAGAAAAGTGTTTTTAGGAAAGAGCAGAATTTACCCTGATGTTAAAAGTGGGTAGAAATTATAAGCCAGCTTAGGGCTGGGGATGTGGCTCAAGCGGTAGCACGCTCTCCTGGCATGCGTGCAGTCCGGGTTCGATCCTCAGCACCACATACAAACAAAGATGTTGTGTCCGCCAAAAACTAAAAAATAAATATTAAAAAATTCTCTCTCTTTCTCTCTCTCTTCTCTCTTTAAAAAAAAAAGAAAGAAATTAAGCCAGCTATACAGGGCATAATTGTGTAGGCATCTAGAAAACTTTGCTCACATGCTCAGCCCCACCAGTAAGTCAAGAGAATGTAAACAGTCTTCAGATGCCACTTTTATCTGCTCATCTGGCAAAACCAAGTTTTCAAAAAGAAGGGCAGGCTCATAGGCCTCTTGGGCAGGTGTTGAGCAGCAGTCACATGGCAGGGTGGTTGAAGAGCCTGCCCCCATAGCCGCTGACCATACTGTGAGTGCTGGGCAGATGCTCATAGCAAGGTTTTCCAGCTTCGTTTCTGATCACAAAGAATTAGAAATAATTTAAGTATCCAAGTAAATGAAAAAGGGACAAAGTATGACTATTTTAAAATGGTTGCTTGCAACAATTGAAAACAATATTTTCACAGATAATGAGTGATAAAGGAATACTCATAATCTAATCTTGAGTGGAAAAAATCAGGAACACAGTGATCCTGATTTGAGGATGATTCTGAGGAAAGGCATGACTTGGAAAATATCTAGAGGCTCTACTGAAAAGTGGTTGGGAGATATGAAGTCTAATTTGTAATTTTTTTGTGTGGTTTTTGAATAGTTCTGAATTCCCACAGGAAAATATCTCTTTATGATTCAAAATACATACTGAAAACCCCAGTTTCTACAAATGGCCCTGTGGTCCTGTGTCTGAGCTATGAGCAGCCTCAGGGAGGCCCGAGGATGGACTCTGCTTGCCGTGGGTGCACCTGGCCTATCAGCATTTCAGGACCAGCTGCACAACTTCTCCAGAATCTTGACCATCCACCCACAATTTCTGCAGAGCCTCACTGAAGCTGTACAGAAGCACAACATGGCTGGCAGTGAGATGGTTCAGCCCCTTGGGAAGCCCAGGCCCTGGCCTGCCCTCAGAGGAGACCCCCTTCAGGGGGATGGGAGCTAGCATACCCAGAGGTATTTGGAACAGCTGGCTAGTGCTTCCTGTATCCCAAGACCCAAAGGAGCAGGTTACAAGCCTGGAATATAAGGACACAATGCCTCTGCCAGGACCTCTGGCCTAAGGGAGCCATAGCCAATGAAGAGGGTGGATGAAGGGGCAAAAAACCTATGGGGTCATATGATCACTCTCCTCTTCCCAGACACTAGATGTGTTGGCTGCAATGGCCTGTCCTGAAATGCTGACAAGAGACACCCTGAAGCCGAGTCTCCAGGCCTGGCTGCAGCTGGTTAAGAAGCTGTCTATACCGCTGGAGCTCATATGCTCAGAAGGGTAGTTTCAAGACAGCAGGAGCACAGCCAGAGCTGTCACTGCAGAGGTCAGGTGAGATCCAGAGCCGGCTCTCCCTGGCATGCTCAGCTTGTGCTCATCAATGGACTCCGGGTCGTGGCCCACCTGGCAGCAGGATGAGCAGGTGCTCCTGCCATGGGAGGGGCTCTTTATACACTCACTCTGCACTTGATGAACACTGTAAAGTACCAGGCATCTTGTTAGATGCAGGAGAAAGAGGAAAACCACATGCAGGGAGGCCATGGTGCCCCAGGGCCACAGAAAGGCAGGCAGGTTATTAAGCTGCACCTTGAGAACCACTGTGGTGGCAGGGAGTCACTAGAAAGGACAGGGGTGGTCAGAGCAAGCAGAGAGGCAGGCCTTCAGGCCTTGGGAGGGTCCCAACCTATGCTGGGCTATGAGGGTCAAGAGGGACTCACTGTGTACAGGATTGTGAGAGTGGACACAGTGGCAGAGGGGGCACAGTGGCAGTGCATGCTGAGTTAGCAAAGTGAGACCCTGGGTCCTACCTGCATGGAAAGCTGGGGGAGTGCCAAGGGCAGGGCTGGTGGATAACTCCTTCTGTCACCTCACCTTCCCATGCTGCCTTGCACATGCCCTCTTCATCCCCTCTTCATCCCCTCCTCCTGTCTCAGACTCCTTTGTCAGAGCTGAGTTCTTGACACCCTCCTTTGAAAGAACCCAGTGGAATCAGGTTTTCTCCATTGCACTCTTTGTGGAGCACGTGTTCCTGGGGACCAAGAGCCAGATTATTGAGCTATGCCAGCTGGTGACCAAGTTTATCTTCTCACTAGACAAGGTAAGCACTGGGACACAGAGTCCAAGAGCCCACTCCACCCTCGCCTGTAGGTCAGTGCTGGGCTCTCACCCAGTCACACAGGGGAATGTGGCTCAGTGGCCAGCCATTGCATGGATAAGCTCAGTTGTTTAAGAGTTTGCCCTCCCTGATTGCTGAGTCAAGGCATGTCACTTAGGGCTAGTAATGACTGTACACAGTGGGACTTCTGCAGGGAACTTGCTTATGGATGCTTTTCAAGGGCTGGAGGAGTGGGCTCCACCCACCTCCAGTATGACCTAGAACAGGCCAGCAGCCTAGCCCTCAGAGGCAAAGTCACCACCACCCTAGGCAGGATGACAGTGATGCAAGAGAGTGCCATTGAAGCCTGGGACTTCAAAATACATGCTGTACATGGGACCACAGGAACAGAAAACCACTGAGCCTCTGCCCTCAACACCAGATAAAGCTGACGACATTGCAACTAGTTCCCTCAGAGAAAGCCACCATCTCTGTGGCCAGGATGTCCAGCCAAAATAGCCACTCAGCACAACACCATTCCCACCTATTTCACCCTGTGACCTTGGGCTAGGGTGACTATCACATAAGCACATCCTGTGGGTAGAAGGCCATTGGCCTCCAAAGTGCCCACTCTCAGGGTATCTGAGAAAGGCCACTGTAGACAGGTGTGCAACCTTTGAAATGCAGGCAGGCACACCAGACAGAGATTGGCATAGATACCAGATGCCAGTGTATCCAGACTTGACTAGAATATCAGAGGCCTTGTGTAGGATGGTCTATACAGGCCAGGGCTTGCTCACAGCTCCCAGGGGCCTGGTACCCACACTGCTTCTCACTTGACCTTCTGTCCTCTTCAACAACCACCTTCCGACTACTTGTCTTCAAAGTCTATCCCTGTTGTCACAGCCTAGGGAGCAAAAGAAGGAGGTGGCAGTGCCAGGGATGGACCCTAGGGCCTCATGCATGCTAGGCTGGCACTCTGACATTGAGCCACACCTCAGCTCCTGCACACAATACCTTTAAGAACACATCCCAGGCTGGTGACACATGCCTGTAATCCCAGTAGCTTGAGAGGCTGAGGCAGAAGGATTGCAAATGTAAAACCAGCCTCGGCAACAGCAAGGCACTGAGCAACTCAGTAAGACCCTGTCACTAAATAAAATACAAAATAGGGCTGGGGATGAGGTTTAGTGGTTGAGGGTCCCTGAGTTCAGTTATCAGTTTTCACATGTACACACATACACACACACACACACACACACACACACACACACCAGCTCATATTTCATTGCCCTAAACTAAGTCCCTTGGCCTCATCTAGTTGAAAGGCAGTGGGAAAACTTTCACAGAGTGTGCTTATGTGCCATGGAACTTAGAGGGGTTTTGTTGTTGTTGTTTTAGAAAAAAGGAAAAAGAAGTTTTTTGCTTTGCTAGCAAAGGAGAAACACAAGAGACTCTGTCCCAGAGGCTGTGATTCCCCTATCATGGGGGAAGAGAGGGTTGTGATTCAGGGGAATCCTATTTTCCCAGAGATTAGGAAAGAGAAATTAGGGAGATAAGGGAGGAGAGAAAAACAGGTCTGCTTTAGAGCAGCAAAGCTATATTCAAAGCATGAAGTGGACCACTGTTACAGAGGTTCTTTAAGGAAAAGTAGAGGAAAAAAATGGTGGAAAGGAGTGTGTGTCTGTCCCTGTGGTCACAGGCATCCTGGACCACCTTCCCACATGGCCTGGACACAGCTCTCTCCAAGTCTTTCATGTCCCATCCAGGACCCTCAAACCTCTGGGGATACACTGGCCACTCAGCCAGGTCCAGTGTGGTCTCCAGTAGTCAGGTAGCTTGCTAGCTGAGAGATGGGTTTTCTGGCCCTGCAAGCTGGCATGGGCATGTTTGTAGGCAGTGGGAGACTTTTTCCCCAATGTAATGACCTCAAAAATTTCAAAGGTTTCTGGTTCATTTCCTTTTAATTAGATCCCTGTGCAAGTAACCACAGCCACAGATGCTACCCAGTTAGTTCCCAGGCTTGAAGCCTGTGCAATACACTGGTCTCTGTTCTGAGTGTCCCTTCCAGCTCCAGGGAAGCCCCAGGGCCATTCATTGGCTATTATGCCTGGGAAGGTTGCTGCCCTACATTGATCTTTGCTGCTATCCTCCTGTGTTTGGGAGCTCAAGTACAACTTCAGGGGATGCCAGGGGCCTCAAGACTTACCTCCTGCAGGCTGCCACTTCAGAGCTGCCTTCTATAGTTAGCCTACACTCCCTGGATATTGGTAAAAGATGAAAGTAGTCAGTACATGATGGGTATTTGAGTCTTCTTGTCAGGTCTGACAGGAGGGTCAGACATAGCAACCAGAGGTGTTAAACAGGTAGGGAAGCTACAGAGGCTAGGAAGGCCAATTCTTGTGGCTTATATCTGTCATGAATGTTTTTACACATGTCACAGGGAACTGGCTTTCCCTTCTGTCCTATCCCTAATATCCCTAACCAGCACCCCACCACTGGGCCACTGGGCTTTTTTTAAAGTGTGCTAAAATATACATAACACAAAATGCATTGTGTAACCACTTTTAAATGTGTAGTTGTCAGCATCAAACACTGGGTGCTGTGCCACCACCTGATCATGCTCCAGAGTGTCCTCACCTTCCCCACCCAACACAGACTCCCCAGCCCTGGGAGACCCCCACTCTACTTTCTGTCTGTCACTCTGACTGCCACAGGTACCTCACATAAATGGAATTGTTCAGCATTTGTCTTTGTTTTCTGGCTTGTGTAGATTTGATCCACATAAACAAAAAGTCTCTGCAGTTCTCAATAAGTTTCAAGCCTGTAATAGGGCCTGAAACCAAAATGTTTGAGAACAGCTGGTCTGCAATATGGAATTTCATATTCTTTCAAGACTGTGAAAACATATTTTAATGAAAAGTGTTAAATCTATGTACCTACATATGTTCGTATTATACATTTATACACAGAGAGAAATATATGGGCAGATGATTGGTTAATAGATGTTCTTTTGTGTAGGGTGATTCTGCCATCCTGACATCACCAGGAATAATATTTCTCTTTCCACAGTTTCCATGCAGTAAAAGATTACATCCAGGCCTACTTGTCCCTGTTAGAGAAGAAGGTGTTCATCATTAAAGATAAGACCAAACTCTTCACCAACTGCCTAGAAGTAAGCTGGCTGCCTCTTTGTTGCTTTCTTCTGCAAACCATCAGAACCATACAGTTTAGGCAGTGGCAGAGTTTCTGAAAACTGGCGGAATGCTGCTTTATTCAGTACAATTAACAGATGCTTCTTTTCCATGTGGAAAAGAAAGAAGTTTCAAAGACATTGCTTTGCCCTTATATGTCACACACATAGTCACAAGCCACTTGGTGATGTTTCCATCACTGCATGTCTGGTGGTGGTCTCCTGAGATACTCACCTAGCATCTGAAGCTGTCTGATATTTGCATGAGAGTGAAATTCCCTAAGGATGCATTCTTGCAGGAGTCCCTGTTGTTAAGCAGTGTGTGACTATCTTGACAGTCATGTGCATGTAAGTGCAAAGCAGAAGAAACCACAGCCTGAATGAGTAAACCACAGCCTGGATGAGTACACCACAGGGTTAGCAATGGTCATTCCCAGCTGGCAAGATGATAAATCCTTTTTATTTTTAATGTCTTCATATTTTTACTTCCAAAATTTTAAGGTTATTCAAATTTTTTTCCTTATAGGTTTGTTTTTTCCAGTTGTTTTCTATGATTCAAAAAATTTATAATCAGATTTACAATGATGGCCTTTATTTTCCCTTTATTTTCTCACTGGCAATTTTAGAAGGTTGGGGACTTGCCTGTTACAAATAATAATATTCTTTTCTTTCTTGTTCTTTGTTCCTTAGGATTCAATTCATGAGAAAACCAGTGCTTTCTGCACAAGGAATGAACTAGACTGCCTGAGGGAGGAAGGCCATTTCCTACAGACCTGCTCCTCAGGGAGTCTTTGTGCGTTGGTCGAGTACCTGCAGGAAGTGGCCAGGACCCACCTGTGTCTTGTCAGAGCTTCTGACCTCCTCTTGGAGCTTCAGGAGGGCACAAGGCAGGTCTTCTCTACCTTGAAGAAGTTAGCTACAGGTTCAGAAGGACAGGAACTCTCCTTAGGGTCTTGCTGGCCCTTACCATGTTCCCCTCTTCTGAATGTTTTTTACTGAGTTCCCCAGAAGCAGGCCCTCAGTCCCCAGTCACTGACCAGCTTTCTCCTTGCACTGTCAGAGCTGGCTGTGGAGGAGCAGTACTACCTGCAATGTGTAGAGCAGTTCTGCACCCAGGCAGGGAACGACTGGCACCGCGTGTACCTGGTCCGGAGGCTCGCGAGACTGCGTGGGATGGAATTCCTACAGAGCTTCTCCAGGCAGGGCCAGCGGTGCCAGTGGGTGTTTCCCAAGGGGGTTGCACAGCACATGAGACACAGGTCCCTGGCAGCCCTCATGACAGGCAGGACACAGGCAGGCATATGGTCCTTGGTCTCTGCTTCAGGGTGAGTTTAGGCCACCTGCCAGAGGGCAAAGGTAGGCATGGACATATGTGTGTGCACACTCATGTGTGTTTCTGGTTTGTTGTTTAACCTGCATTTTATTTAGGCTTCACTTCTAATTGACTTGGACACAGGGAAAGTGAATGAGTATTATTTCTTTCAATATTTGTTTCCAGAAAATTAAAAGGTAACAGCTTGCAGGCTGTGTCTTGGCCTCTCTGCCAGGCAGAGGCAGGTAAGAATTGAGACAAGTGCAATGAGTTTGGCTTTCAGGCTTCTACATTCCCAGTGCTCTGAAACTGGTAAATTCTTACTGTCCTGAGGTTTAAAAAATGGCATTCAAAATCCTGGCATTTTTAAGATGACCAACTGGGACCCATAGATGACATGATTTTGTCACCTTGCTTAGTGTGGTACCATGTGTAGAGAAAGCAAGCAGCTCCAGGGTCAGCCTCCCTGCTCCCTGGGCTCTCCATCCCTGTTGAGCCCATGCTCTTGAAGACCCCCAGGATTGTGAATCCTGGGCCCCACAGGGAGTCCCAGCTCAGTTGTCTCTAGCCTCCAATGGTGTCTGCTGTCTTTCTTCACTTAAGGAGAAAGGTCTTTGCAGAACACTCCACCCCACCCCACCATGACTAACCCTCTTCTCCTGTGCTGCAGAAGGACCACACAAGCCAGATGGATTGATACGTGGTGCATGGGGACGAGTACAAGGCACTTTGTGATGCAGTGGGCAAAGCCATGCTTGAGTGCAAGGCCTCCGGCCTTGAGACTGCTCTGATGGTAGGATGGGCTCAAAGATTCTCCCTGATGCCAGGTGGCACCCCTCACACCTGCATCTTCCCTGATATGTCAAAGGATACAGGTGTTGTGGAGAGAGCCTCTGCCATGAGGCAGATTCCCATGGCCTCCTTTGTGAATGAAATATGTCAGCACACTTAGCAAAATTTATAACTATGTAATTCACAATCCACATATATGCTTATGTGTCTATTTTGATGTTGATACAGGGTTTTAGTATTCTAATCTTTTAAAAAATATTTTTAGTTGTAGAGGGACATAATACCTTAATTTAATTAATTTTTTAAAGTGGATCTGAGGATCAAACCCAGTGCCTCACATATGCTAGGCACTGAGCAACTCCAGCCCCAGGATTCTGATCTGTAAATTGTTCTGGTCTTGCTTCCTTTTTGAGTCCCAGGTTATCTGGGGCTTTACTCTGGAAAGAGGAAATGGAAAATCCTGACTCTTCTCTGGAAACATTTCTAAGACCAGTGAAGTAGTCAGAGAAGAACAGGTGCTGACTTCTGTTTCTCCATCATGGCTGCCTGGCCCCTGTGCACTGAGGTTAACCTGAGCATGTCTCATGAACTTGTAGCCCCAGTCATATGCATGGAGGCCCATGGTGTATGGCCCAGGGAGGGTTGCTCCAGTAGTGCTGTCTAGCTTCTGAATGCCTGGTCCACACTCCGCTCGCAGGCCTGCAGAAGCCCTGAAGCTCAACAGGCCGTCTACCTGCTGCTGGCACTGTTCAGAGAAGTGGCTGCTCTCCTCTGCTCCCACAATGTGAACTTCCATCCTAAGCCAGAGATGAATGACACATTGGGGCTTGCGTTCAGTCTTATGATTGGGAGGGACTTTCTGAGCACAGTAGAAGTCACAAACTTTTATTTCCTATCAGGATAATATGACCTCCCATAATTTCCTATCTAGGATAGAGGGTGTACCCTTGTAATATGGGAGCACTGTTTTCTGTTTAACCCAAACCTTACAGATTCAGGAATATTACCTAATGTTTACCAAAACAGAGTATCAAGATCTATACTCAGGAATGTGGGTGCTGTGTTTCTATATAAAAATTCTCTTTCCTGAAGCATTTCCCCTCCATTGGTGATCATTTAATTATATCTACCTTGATATTTGATGTGTACTCAGTATCAAAATGTGTGACTTTCAAAGAGAAAACCCTAAATTCACACAGTATTCCTTTTTTAAATATCCTAATATGAAAAACATCTTTTGTGCCAGCAATGCAAGGCTGTGAGCAGATTACTTGAATTCAGCAGGGTCCTGTCTCCTCCGGGGGTCAGGCCTTTCGCAGCATCCCTTGTGGCCAACACTCTGCCTTTGCTGAGCATTGGCCCTGGTGCTGACAGCCTTGAAGGAGAAGTGACAGAAATGGCCATTCACACTGTGGCTGTCCTTCTATGTGGACAGAGTGAAGTCTTGGTGCCCCTGAGGAACTTGGCCTTCTCCCCTGCCAGCATGGCAGTAAGTTGCACTAGGATAACTTTGTTTTTGCAGTGAAACTTTAGTGGTTTTTCATGTTGAGACCTGGCCTATGGCTGTGGGAACTCTCAAATCTGTCCACCTTCTAGATTCTCTGCCCTGTTGCCCCATTTGATCCTTCAGTACAGTCCTGGTGAAAACGTGCCCTGCCTTTTGCCATTTTACACAGAGGTATTGTACATCCTCTATAAATAGCTCTCGAGCTGAGAAGAAACTTCCTCACTCTGTGCCTCTTGCTGGGCAGCAGCCACAACCCACAGGCCCACTCAGCAGGGCCATTTCTGCTCTTGGTCTTTCAGAAAGCTTTTCTTCCAACAATGCCTGAAGACCTGCTGGCTCAAGCCCAGAAGTGGAAGGGTCTGGAAGGCGTCCAATGGTATAGTGAGTATGGGTGTAAAGGGAGGGGTTGCACTCCTTTCAGCTTGGAAGGTCATCCTGTGGTCATGCCAGACCTGGGGTTGGACCTGGGCTTCACAGTGTTCTACTGAAGGCTCATGTCACCTGCCTCTTCCTGGCTTTAGCAGTTGGCAGAGCCAGATGTCTCGAGGGCCACATCCTTTGCTGGCTAAATGATGAAATCATTTCCCTGTGTAGTCATGGGACAAGACCCTTTGGGCTGTGCTGTTGCTCTGCAGAATATGCCACTGGGGATCATGCTGAGGCTCATTTAAAGGCCAGTCACAATCCAGGGATTTTTGGACCCAGAGAGAAGTTCCTATAGTCTATACCTTGGAGACAGCCATCTAACCCATGACTACATGTGCTGTTGCCTTGAGTAAATAATATTCTAAAACTAGTTTTTAAAATTGTTCTAAAACATGTTCTTGCCAAAAAAGAAAAAAGTAAAAATCCAAGATAATAGAAAGATATAAAACACTATCCCTCCTGCCACCAAGTTATCCCTGGTATGTGTCTGGAATCTAACCTCTGTCTGCTATGTAAAGCCAAATTCAGACTCTTTTCACTGGTGGCATGTGTTCAGTTAGCTCCAGGAACATGTCAAGTAATTTAGCTGATGGCATGGCTTGAGGCTTCAGGTGAGGTGCTGAGGATGTGGGCTGTGTGTCCTGTTGGTCAGGACCAGAGAGGAGGGCAGCAATTTCCCTTCCCACATAGGTCATTTGGTGGACTTGTTAACTAACATGCGTCCTGTTGTTCTTTGAATAGTTTGTCCCAATGGTCATCGTGTTCTGTGGGAGAGGCGAGTCTTGGTGTTTGGGGAGGTTCAAACTGTGCATTCCCATTGGGGGTGGGAGGGAGGGCCTGGGGAAGGAGGGTCTCAACCTTTCCGGGAGACAGAAGTACATTCTGAGGGCTGCTCAGGTGTTCCAACTGAGTATCTAAATGGCACTGTAGAAATGATCCTTTCCTGCAGACTGTCTGTGCATTGTAGGATATTTAGCAGCATGCCTGGCCTCAGCTCACTGGGTGCCAGTAGCAGCACCCCCAGCCCAGTATGATGCCTGAGAATGTCTGCAGGTACTGCCCAAGTCTCCTGGGATGCCAAGGTGCTGGTGGCTGGGAGCCCCACACCCATCCCTGGTCCTGCAGCAGGGCTCAGCCACACAGACCCTCAGCTGGTTCACTAGCCAGAGAGGAATGTGGGATAGGCACCAGAGGACAGGAGAGGACAGGAAAGACTCATGGGTGACGAGCCCTGAGGGATGAGCAGATGCTGCTCATCTGGGACTCCAGGGCATTTCCTAGGCTGCTCATAACATCTGCACTTGCTGAACAACATGCTGCTGGACTGAAGGTGACTGCTCCATAAAGTGAACAGGAGACAGGGATGGAGCCCTGATTGACTTCACCTTCCTGAACCCCACTCACTTCCTTGTCCGTAAAGTGAAATAGGAAGAAATTCCAGGATCCCTCTTAGTGCTGAGTTCTGTGGTCTGAGCGCTGCAGCTGGAGGGGCCTGCTGTGGCTGTGATTCACAGCATGCAGTGGGGTGCCATTTGACTTGGAAACCTGGGCCCATTGGTAACACCAAATCTTACAGTTGGATTTTTTGTTTTTGTCCAGTGGATGTGAGGAGCTCTGTTTGGAAGCTATTAACACCATCATTCCTGTGTTATATAACAAAGCTGTAGAGGCTGGTGGGCTAAACACAGTGATGGAGAAGGAGTAATGTAAGAAAGGAAGATGGGGCTGTACACATTTGTCACTCTACTTGGGAGTAAAAAACTTTATTTGGGGAAAATAAAGCCATCTTTTGTCATGGATAGTGCACTTGGTTAAGTGCCCACCCTCTCTCCAGGGCTTCTGCTGCTCCCTGACACATGCTTGCACCAGATGCAGTCTGTGGCACAAGCCACCTCCTATGCGTGGTGGCTTCTGCCTATGCAGCAATGCTAGCTGCAGTGCTGACTGCGGGTCCCCCTTTGTCCCAGTGTGGCATGCCAATGGAGCTGGGTACCTGTGTTGACTGCAGTGCTGTAATTGGAGGTAGCAACCACAGACCTCACACAGGCTTCCAAAACATCAGGGATATGGGCTCGGCTTCCCTCTCTTGGAGCCTGAGGCTCTGGGAGGTTCATTCCAGCAGATGAATCATACCAAGTATAGGATCACTAACATCACTGCTGTACATCTGGACCTGCATCATGTTGGGGATCCACATCAAACACACCTGTAGTCATGTGGCACTGAAGCTTTTTTTGGTTTTGGTTTTTTTGCTTTGTTTTGTTTTTGTGGTGCTGAGGATAAAACCCGGGGCCTCACACATGCTAGGCAAGTGTTCTGCCATTGTGCCACACCCCACCCCTATTTTTTTTTCAGTTGTAGTTGGACACAATACCTTTATTTTATTTATTTATTTTTATGTGGTGCTGAGGATCAAACCCAGCGCCTGACATGTGCTAGGTGAGTGCTCTACTGCTGAGCCCCAGCCCCAGCCCCTGTTTTTTGTTTGTTTGTTTGTTTTTTAGAAAAGTAAAAGATACATGTAATCAGTTTTATCAAGTACATCCATCGCTCCATATCTTCAGGAACTATTTCCAGGACACTGCCCTCCACAGATATTCGGATTTAGATGTTCAGTTCCTTGTTGTGGCACAGTTCGCATTTGTGATCTACAAATATCCTCCTATAGAGTTTTATTTGTTTATTTATTTAGGTAATGGAGATTAAGCCTAGGGGTCTTAACCACTGAGCCACATCCCCAGCCCATTTTTATGTTCTATTTAGAGATAGGGTCTCGCTAAGTTGCAGAGGCTGGATTTGAAATTGTGGTCCTCCTGCCAGCCTCAGCCTCCCAAGGCACTGGGATTACAGGTTGTACCATTGCACCCAGCCTCCTATACATTTAATATATATATATATATATATATNACCCGCAATGTAGAGTTGTTGTAGTGGTATCTGACTGAGAGCTGTCCCTGGTCATCTTCATTCTCATCTGGCTACTCACTCATTTGGCTATGATTTGGGAGCCACCCAAAATCTCAAGGTATAAGACGCTACCGCTAGACTCTCTTATGTTACCATAGGAAGAACTTACTGTGTTTGCAGCCGGTCCTTTTGTCTACAAAGTCTTAGCCACCTAGGGATTTTAACTAGTCCAGAGGGTAATACAAAAGTTATAGATCCTACTTTTCCCACTTTGACATATGATGCAATGGGGGAACTACTCATCAGATTATGGAAAATCCTCTTCATTTTTAAAATTTTTAAAATCTGTTTTAACTGACACAAAGTAATTACACATTTATTACAGTATGACATCTTAGCATGTGTATACAAGGTGTAACAATCAGATCATAAAGTCTACTCAGAGTATACAACTCTGTCCTTGCCCACACCTGGGCATGGGGAGGCAGTGGGACCCTGTCACCTGTGCACCTAAGCAGCTCCATTTTAAAAACTCCAGTTTGAAACTTGCAGTCTCACAGATCCCTCCAGTATGGCCTCAGTCAATTACTTCCCCTTACTCTGATAAACAGAGTGAAGCTTCTGGCAGGCTGTCCTCTCCTGAAAAAAGGATAAAGTGAGAAGATAAGGGTGGAGACCACCAGACCAGATGTTGCTGACCCCAGGGTAAATGATATCCTGAAGAAATCTGGTAGGAGCTGATAAGGATTGCAAGGGGGGTCATAAAGCCCCCAAATTTAGTGTAAAAAATAGAGCTAATGAACAGAGATTCAGCCAACTGAAACAAGGATGCACTCGAGATAGAGAGCCTGATGAGGAACTGGACTGACATCTAATTACTTGTCATCATTCTCCTGACCCTCTGTGAGATCCTCATCTCTCTCAAACTCTATAACCTCATCTGGACCTTGGTGAGAGCCTCAACTTCTTCCTATGACCCTCTACTCAACAGGGCATCCACTCCATGCCAGGAAATCCTGCCTTGGTTCTGGACCTGATTACTGTGGTTTGAGTGAGTGTGTATTTGCTAGACATAAAGCCTAAGGCTTGAGACTTTTGAACTTAGCATGCAGAGGAATGTCTGTCACTAGCCTGTCATGATTAAGTGTGTTTTGCAGTTCTTAGAATAAAACTGCAAAATAATCTAGAATTGTTTGCTGTGATTAATTAATCTATTTTTTTTTGCTGTGAATTGATTATGTCTATTGCAGTGCCTAGCAATAAGAATTGCTGTTTTTTTATTAAGAACTTATAGAGTGAAATTATATCTGTCTCTTATACACATCTGTGCTATGTAATACTCATTATCATATTTTTAGGAAATAGCAATAAGAAAAAAAGCTGCTATTCAGTATAAATGCAGTTATTTCTGAATATTTTTCATCCACAGTTGGTTGAATCCATAGGTGCAGAACTGCACCCAGATTCAAAAACCAGATAAGAATCTGACCTCTAGATAGGCATAGTACATGCCTATAATCCCAGCTACTTGGCAGGCAGGAGAATGGAAAGTTTGAAGCCAGCCTGGGAAACTTTGTGAGACCCTGTTTCAAAGTAAAAATACAAAGGAATTGGGGCATATCTCAGAGATGGGGCGCTTTCTTAGCACATGTGAGGCCCCAACTCAATTCCCAGAATTGAGAAAATTTCAGAACTGAAAAAAAAAAAAACAGAAATAAAAATCTGATCTCATAATCCCATGCTTGATCCTGAGATGAGTGTGGCTGGCAGTGCTCCCTTAATATGACAGGACTTTCTACTGTCATCACACATCTGACTCTTCTGTTACAAAGCTTAAAATAATCTAGCTTGTTATCTCCATAAGCCATCAATGTCCTTGAATCTCAAAAATTGTTGCCAGACTGTGTATCCCAGTTTTTGATTTGGGAAAATTGAGAATAATGTGGACAACCCCCATGTGGATGCAAAGATGCTCCCAACTCACTGTCCTGAGGGAAGTGTTGGCCTCCATCCTGACACCCTGCACTAATGGCCACATTAGTGATCTGTAACAAACAAAGCATAAAGTCTACTTGGAGTGTACAGGCCCACTACAACCACTTAACACTGAGAATGTTGCAGGATTTGGCCAGCCAGCAGGGAGGGTCTGAAGAGAAGGACTTGGGGTCAGGTGGTCTAGGCTTGGAATAATCAGTACTTTTAGTGTTTTCTTCAAACCTGGAAATGTAGCTGGGTATGGTGGTGCATACCTCTAATCCCACTGGCTCCAGAGGCTGAGGCAGGAGGATCACAAGTTCAAAGCCATACTCAGCAGAGTGTCTCAAAATAAAAAATAAAAAAATGGGGACTGGGAATGTGGCTCAGTGGTTGAGCTCCTGGGTTAAATCTCCGATACCAAAAACAAAAACAAACAAAAAAACTGGGAACCTAATTGTTAAGATGTGAGGCCCCTGGTAAAGACATCTCCAGTCTTTACCCTGTTTCCTCTCATCCTTTCCAGAGCCAGCACAGAGAAAACCAAGACTGGCCATGTGCTGGGCCACCCGCAATGTAGAGTTGTTGTAGTGGTATCTGACTGAGAGCTGTCCCTGGTCATCTTCATTCTCATCTGGCTACTCACTCATTTGGCTATGATTTGGGAGCCACCCAAAATCTCAAGGTATAAGACGCTACCGCTAGACTCTCTTATGTTACCATAGGAAGAACTTACTGTGTTTGCAGCCAGTCCTTTTGTCTACAAAGTCTTAGCCACCTAGGGATTTTAACTAGTCCAGAGGATAATACAAAAGTTATAGATCCTACTTTTCCCACTTTGACATATGATGCAATGGGGGAACTAATCATCAGATTATGGAAAATCCTCTTCATTTTTAAAATTTTTAAAATCTGTTTTAACTGACACAAAGTAATTACACATTTGTTACAGTATGACATCTTAGCATGTGTATACAAGGTGTAACAATCAGATCATAAAGTCTACTCAGAGTATACAACTCTGTCCTTGCCCACACCTGGGCATGGGGAGGCAGTGGGACCCTGTCACCTGTGCACCTAAGCAGCTCCATTTTAAAAACTCCAGTTTGAAACTTGCAGTCTCACAGATCCCTCCAGTATGGCCTCAGTCAATTACTTCCCCTTACTCTGATAAACAGAGTGAAGCTTCTGGCAGGCTGTCCTCTCCTGAAAAAAGGATAAAGTGAGAAGATAAGGGTGGAGACCACCAGACCAGATGTTGCTGACCCCAGGGTAAATGATATCCTGAAGAAATCTGGTAGGAGCTGATAAGGATTGCAAGGGGGGTCATAAAGCCCCCAAATTTAGTGTAAAAAATAGAGCTAATGAACAGAGATTCAGCCAACTGAAACAAGGATGCACTCGAGATAGAGAGCCTGATGAGGAACTGGACTGACATCTAATTACTTGTCATCATTCTCCTGACCCTCTGTGAGATCCTCATCTCTCTCAAACTCTATAACCTCATCTGGACCTTGGTGAGAGCCTCAACTTCTTCCTATGACCCTCTACTCAACAGGGCATCCACTCCATGCCAGGAAATCCTGCCTTGGTTCTGGACCTGATTACTGTGGTTTGAGTGAGTGTGTATTTGCTAGACATAAAGCCTAAGGCTTGAGACTTTTGAACTTAGCATGCAGAGGAATGTCTGTCACTAGCCTGTCATGATTAAGTGTGTTTTGCAGTTCTTAGAATAAAACTGCAAAATAATCTAGAATTGTTTGCTGTGATTAATTAATCTATTTTTTTTTGCTGTGAATTGATTATGTCTATTGCAGTGCCTAGCAATAAGAATTGCTGTTTTTTTATTAAGAACTTATAGAGTGAAATTATATTGTGTAATTTGAGTGAATAAAGCATTGAAAGGGGCAGAAGTATGTGGACATTCTTTATTTCTCTCCCAACTTCATAAGTCACAATTTTGTCCCCTCACGACAGGTTGATACTATTTTTAAAGTATCAAATTAAGGGATTCTTATCACTAAAGATTATTGTTGTCTCCAATTCTAAATCTTGACTTTATTTTTGATAGTATATCTGTCCTTTGACTGTTATTGTGTTACAGATGATTGCTGGGAAATATTTCCTAAACTTGTACATGATGGGTTATGGGGAATATTTGGCCATGTGTTTGCTCTCAAAGCAGAAAAAATAAAATGCAGAACTTATGATATAAGAAACACAGACAGACAGAAAGACATCACACTGGCTAGAATAATACTGTCTTGGCTTCCAGGCACCCACTTGAAGGAATTTTAGTGTTTTATAAGTAATATAGTTAGTTTTTAAAAAATCTCAGTATTTGAATAATTGTCTTTGTTTTTCTGTACATCACTGGAGTAACTACATTTTTGTTTTGGTGAGAATCATCTCTGGTTTGGATATGTTATAAATGAACTAGGAGTATACAGAGACTTTATAAAATTTATGTAAAATATAAGGATATGAATACAATTTATAGGAATATAATTCTAATAAAAATTGAGATAAAATAATTTTGATGTTTACTGTAATGCCTCTATCTCTTCCTGTAGGTAATTCATATTTTTTATATATCACTTAATTCAAGATTTATCACAGTTATTTATACTATGTATAATAAACTGAATAAAATAACAAGCTAAACACAATAGCTTTTATATGACTGATAGATAGCAATTTTGTTTTCATTGCAGAATAGCAAATGTGACTGTGTAGAAAGATGTAGTTTAGTCTTGGCCTTATTTCATTATGGATTTAGACTTAATGATGTGGATTGATATACACATTTGTTTGTTGAAAATCTCAAATTTAGAAGTAGTTAGTCCATATTATTTGCCCTGGCACTCACAGTCAGCTATAATACACAGAAACTTAAAAATTACCCACTAGAAATGAATTTGTGGCTCAGTGGTATAGTGCTCACCAGCATGTGTGAGGCACTGCGTTTGACCCTCAGTACAACATAAAAATAAAATAAAGATACTGTGTGTCCACTACAACTAAAACATAAATGTTAAAAACAATTATCCAATAGAAGCATGTGAACTCATGGCAGAATATAGACGATCCTCAGGGAGACTCCCATGGCAGTTGTACTGAGAAACTAATGTGACTCCATTTTTGAGAAACCAGCCTCCAGGTGTCCCTGATTCAGTTAGGCTAGGTGAGGACCCATAGCAACCCCCCTAGCAACCTCCAATCAGCATGAGACAGTGAAAATACTTGGACTGCCAGATGACCCCCCAAGTAGTTTATGGTGGTTGATGACATGTTGGGAAACCATGTAGTTTAGCACATACACCCCTCATGGCTTAAACCAATCAGTTCAAAGGAATCCCCCTATTGTACTAAAAAATCACCCCTACCCATCTTGTTCCTGCCATTGAATGTGCTAACCAATGTTAAGAGTTGTTGTTTGATTTTTCCCGTGGTATGGAATGATTTGCTGTGTGATGTTGTGACGCACAGAGTATCTCCCCAAAACCTATAAGATGTCACTGAACACAGCACTGAGACTCACTCCCTGGGACCGCTGCATTTGGAACGGTTGAGCTTGCAATAAAGACTCTTGTGTGATTGCATCAGATTCGGCTCCTGGAGGTCTATTGGGGTCCCACAAATCTGGCATAACAGTACTTATCACTTCAAGTCTTCAATTTTATGACATTTTTCCTGTTTGTCAGTAAATCAGTGACAGTACCAGTCAGACCATGTCCTTGGCAAAATAGGATGCAGCATAATTACAAAAGAGTGAGGAGGGATGGAAAAGGGAGGAACTGAGGGACAAGATTGACCAGATGATGTATGTACATGTGTGAATAGACCCCCAGTAAATTCCACCTCCACATATATCTATAAAGCACCAATTTGATAAAATAACAAATACATGTTAAGAAGACAAATAAGGGGCAGGGAGTAGAGGGAAGAAGGAAAAAAAAAAAGCAAAGTAAAAGTACTAGGAATGAAATGTAGCAAATTATATCCCATGCATGTATGCATGTCAAAATGGACCTCACTATTATGTATAACTAACATGCTCTAATAAAATATTTTGACATTAAAAAAATATACATACACTGCCAATTAACTGGGACTTTGTCAACCAAAGATTAATGTAATTGATGTGCATAGTTCCATAAAAGCTATAAAATAATTTTTAAATAAATTCTGATTTGATTAAGAATAAATTTTGGGGGGTGTGGGGATGGGGGACCACATTAGTGGAGAAGCAGCAAGCAGCACTCAGAGAGAAGAAGAACTCCAAATTTTAATTTACTCCAGAGGGTCCCAAATTTACTCTAATTTGTGAGCACCCATTCACACTTTCTCACAAGATTTATTGGCTATCAAGCATCATAAATTTTCTAGTCTACCCAATATATGATTGTGCACAGTGCTTCTAATGGGAAACTTGTTTAGAGAAACAGAATGTGATTAGGAGAAAAACTGGCCATTCTTCTAGAACTTTGATAAACATCTGACCTTGGGCCTGAAGCTTCCACAGGTTCATTTACACTTCAAAGGGGAGTACTCAGACTCCCAGGAGAAGTTATCTACAATCCAAATTGTTGGGACCTACAGTCAATCAGGCTTCCTGGAGAAAGACTGAGAGATGGGAATGGAATTGACCCCTGCCTTAGGAGTAGGTTTCTTACCATAGTATTTTTACAATTTCATTTCCCAATCAAGTCTATTTTTGCCATCACAATGTAACAAATAACTTAGTGGTCTAAACACACTTTTCAATATTTTTTTTCTAATGCTTTAACATTGAAAAAAAAAGAACCATTAAAACATCAAAGAAAACAGGTAATTAAGTGCACTTGGGCTCCATCCCATCAGGCTCTGGACCCTCCCTCAGCATTCCTACTTATTCCCTGCCAGGTTCACAGAAACCATGTGAGGTCATTGTGTTAAAATGATGAGAGTCACAGCCTCAAGAAAAGGTACTTCTGTACAGTGATACTGTATAAAATAGAGAAGGAGAGAGCTGGGATCACAGCTAGTTTCCCCTCAGGTCTCAGGGCCAGGAGAAGCCCAGCCCTCATTCCTAGCTTTTTTTTTTTTTTTTTTTTGTATTCTCACTACAGCTTTCCAGAGTTGTGCTAATTTGCATTTCCACCACCAACATATAAGTGTGTCTACCCCAATCCTCACCAGCATTTAGTATTATTTGTATTCTTTATGTTTGCCATTATAACTAAACAAATATGAAATTTCTCTGTAGCTTTAATTTTCATTAACATGTTTACAGAAACTTTTTTATGTATTTTTTGGCCATTTTTATTTATTCTTTTGAGAAATGACTATTTATTTCTTTTGCCCATTTGCATTGAGTTTTTTGTTACTGATGATAAGTGTTTTGAGTTCTTCTTTTATCTGGATATTAATATGTGGTTAGAAGAGAAGCTGAAAAAGATCTCTAATTCTGTAGACTTTATTCATACTTCTATTACTTTTGCTGTGCAAAAATCGTGTTACTTTAAAGTCATGACACTTATTTATTCTTAATTTTATTGCTTGATCTTTATGGGTATTTTCAAGAAAGTTGGAGCCTGTGACAATATATAGAAGAATCAGTTTTCTATGAGCCCAATCTGGCTTTTTTTTTTTACTGACTTTCACATTCATTTTTAGAAGACCTTTATTTTGAATTGAATCACACAGAGTAAATCGCACCTTAGATTTTGCTTTTCAAATGCTCTACAGCTGCTGCCAAATAGTTCATTGTCCATGAGTATTAAAATGAATGAAAAGGATGAAGAAAAAGAAGGCTGAAAAATAGAAAATGACTTTAAAATAGCCAAGCATTCCTCCCCCCCCTTTTTTTCTTTTTTCCATTCACTTATTTGTTTGTTTGTTTGTTTATTTTCAGTAAAGGTGAGTGAGTCCAGGACCTCATGTATCCTAGGTAGGTGCTACTCTACTGAGCAACATTCCCAGTTCTTTTTTATTTGGAGACATAATCTTGCTAAGTTTTCCATGCTGGTCTCAAACTTGCAATCTTCCTGCCTCACCCTCCCTATTAGGTGGATAACAGGCATTTGTCACTGTGCCTGCAACCTCTCCTATTAACATTATGCAATGAACACCTGTCACTTCCTTGGCATCTTTAGGCAGCTAGAACAGTATAGGTAGTTTTGATTGGTGGCTCAGGGAAAACTTTCCCTGGATTCAGTGTGGCTGCAGATGTCTAGTTCTATGGCAGGTGGTGGGTATGGCATACTCTCAATGTCTCTGCCCAGCTTCAGCCTCAGTTTAACCTAGGGTGGGATTTCAGGATGGAAGTTTGGAGATTGAGATGCTCTGAAAGTTAGTGACCACCAAGGCCTCTACTCATCATCACCTCCTTCCCCCTCTTGCTCCCAGCTCCAGGCACCCAGAACCTCCTCCAGATCACGCACCCCCATCAGACCCTTTCCTGATCTTTCAGATACTCTCCCCAATTCTCCACCTTCCTCCATATCTTGTTCCTCCTACAGACACCGCCCCCATTCTCCAAGCCCTACCATTTCTTTAGACCCCACCTTTTCTGCTGATCCTGTTGGGAAAAGTATAAACAGCAGCCATACCCCAGAGAAAAAACACCAACATGGCACCTAAGCACCTCTTCTTCCTACCTTCTTCTTTTCTGCAGTGGCACGAAAAGTTCCTGCCCGTGTGAACTCTCCCGCCGGAGCCAATTTCAAATCTTGCTGGTGGGGAACCTTAGCCCCAATGAGAACTAATTCCTGGGCTCCGGAGCTGATATCTGAAAGAACTTGCCAATAAACGGGTTGCCTGCCATTTATCTAAGCCCTACCATCTCCCCCTTAGTTCTATATAAGCACACTGCTTTTTGCAATAAAATTGGAATTCTCCCGGCGAAGTGTCTTTGCGTGGAGAATTCTTTCATTCTGGTGCCGTGACTGGGATACGGGTGAGCTCTTTCCAACAAGAGCCCCGTCCCCCGCTCCACCGAGACACTCCACCCTGGTCCGCTCTTTTCAGACTCTGGCTTCCTGCACTCACCACTGATCTGGCTAGGTAAGGATCCCCTGACCCTGGCTCACCAACTCCCTTTGGGCTATCGCTGGGTTTGTGGCCGTGATCGTCCGGCACACTCCTGACGCCCGGTGGGGGGAGGGAATTCCTCCCACTAAGACCTTTATTGGCCGAAGTGGACCTTCTGGTGATCCGTTTCCCTTTGGGGCATGAGGCTTCTGAGTTTACACGAGAGGCTCTGTGGTTTTTTCCCTCCTCTGCTGCCGCTGCCTCTGCCGCTGCCGGCTAAGAGTTGCTGTTTCCTGCGGGGCTGCTGTGTCTGGCTGAAGCTGCCTCTCTGCTCGGGAAAAACTGAACTCCCGGCCTGGAACTGAGTTCTGCCGGAGCCAGAGTTCTGTTTTCATTACTGACTTCTTCCACTGCGGTCGAAAACTTTCCTGACGTCAGGTTGCCCGTGGCTCCGACCCCATTGGGTCTCACAGATCGCACTTCACTGGT
>NW_026000244.1:2370838-2384733 GCF_001458135.2 Marmota marmota marmota | reverse complement strand
CCAACATGGCGCCTAAGCACCTCTTCTTCCTACCTTCTTTTCTGCAGTGGCGCAAAAAGTTCCCGCCCGTGTGAATTCTCCCGGTGGCGCCAATTTCAAATCTCGCTGGCGGGGAACCTTAGCCCCAATGAGAACTAATTCCTGGGCTCCGGAGCTGATATCTGGAAGAACTTGCCAATAAACGGGTTGCCTGCCATTTATCTAAACCCTACCATCTCCCCCTTAGTTCTATATAAGCACACTGCTTTTTGCAATAAAATTGGAATTCTCCCGGCGAAGTGTCTTTGCTTGGGGAAGTCTTTCAGATCCTCCCCCACTCTTTCATATTCACCTTTTATTATGATCCTGTCAAATTTTCAGTCCCTGTCCTTCTCCCAGACCCCATCCCTCCTCAATTTCTTACACCACCTCCAGAGAAATTCCCTGTTTCAGGATCAAGCCCTTTTCCAGATCCCGCCCTCCAGACCCCACCCAGATCGAGCCTATTTCTCTCTACCCTACACCCCTCCTCTGGACATGTCCCTTCCTACAGACCCCAACTCTCCCATGCCTTGCCCTCCTCTAGACTCTGCCTCTACTTCAGACCCCATCCTTTTCCAGGCCCTGGTCATTCTAGAGACCTCTCCTCCAGATGCACCCCCCCCTCCTCACTCCACCAGATTCTAGTCTCCTTCAGAATCCGCCCCTTCCCAGGCCCACCTCTCCTCTAGACCCACAGTCCTCCTGACTCTGCCTTCCCTCCAGGTCCCACCCTGCTGGGCCAGGTGGAGCAGCTTCAGGATGTGTTGCCTCAATGCACTAATTGGCAGTTTTTGCAGTGGTACACAAAATAATGCCTATTTAATGAACGTCTTGTTAGGTGCAGGACAGGCTGAGTAAGCTGTCTGCAGGGCATGCCAAACAAAGTTAGTTGCAGGATGACCTGGCCACTCAAATCCTCTGTCTGATTCTTTATCACCTGTTTGCTTCAAGCCCAAAGGCCCAAGCCCCTACTCAAGGCTGAGCGCTTTGCCCCCCTGCTCAAGGCAGAACACTTAACCCACTTGTGTGCCAACAAGGCAGCTTGCAAACCCAGAGACCCTGTTAGATTTAGGCAGCACAGCAGAAGGGCTATAAAAGCCTTCCCCAGTTGCCCCCCTCCTACTTCTTTCCTTCTTTCTTTTCTCTTTGTTGCACTGCTGCAATAAAGATCTCTTGGTTGCTCCGAGTGTTGCGGTCACTTTTCTTTCACATCTATCCTGCATTGGATGAAGTATCTCAGGCTTTCATATGCATTAAACCAAATTTAAGAAAATCCTCTCTTTCTCTTTTTAAATATTTATTTATTTATTTTTGTACCCATGATAGAACTCAGGGATGCTTATCCATTGAGCCCTTGACTCAGCTATTTTTACTTATTTATTTATTTGTTTTTTAAAATTTTGAGATAAGATCTTGCAAATTTGATGAGGCTGGCTTTGAACTTCTGATTCTCCTGCCTTAGGCTTCAAGCCACTTGGTTGACCACAGATATTAAAATAAAATCAGTTGAGGTTGTGACTCAGTGGTGAAGTGCTTGCCTAGCATGTTTGAGGCACTGGGTTCAATTCTCAGCATTGCAATAAACACATAAATAAAATAAAAGTCCATCAACAGCTAAAAAACATATATTTTACAAAAAATAATATCAGAATTTGTCAAGGGTCAGGTAACACTCATGTCTGATTCCTGATGATCCTGTGGTCTTTTTCAGTGGGAGATCTCTTAGCATCAGTTTAGGTTTTCTTTGCTAATTGGTCAGTTTATAGTTTCCTCATTTTAGAGTCATTTTGCAATGTCTGTTTTTACTCAGACATTTCCCATGTCAAACAGGATTCTAGTCAACATTTATTTTTCTTCTCTTTCTAGTTTTCAACAGAATCCTGTGAACTTCTGCTGTTTTTCATCAATAACATTTTTAAAACATACTTTTAATTTACTTTATATTTGATTGAAGGAATTTTTTGGGGGAGAAATTCTTATGGTACTATTGACTTATTTTAATTAAGTTGTGCTTATTAAGACATTTTGAGGGCTGGGCATGCAGCTCATGGCAAAGCTTTTGCCTAAAATGTGAGAGGTTCTGGGTTGAACCCCACCACCACTCACTCACACAGAAGATGGCTTTGAAAGGACTCAAGCATCAGAAGTATCCACAGGCATGGCTAAAAAGATCATGTACTTATACATATGCTCATAATCCACAATATATCTTCCATATTTGGGTGAAATTATTCTAAGCAAAATTTTCATATCACTTTTAGAAGATAGAAACAGGATGATTGTTTTTTAAATTTTTTTTTAAAATTATTTACGTGTTCTAATCAGTGATACATGATAGCAGATTGTTCTTCAATTCATTGTACACAAATGGAGCATACTTTTTAACTTCTATGGTTGTACACAAGCTATGATAATGACATTCATGCTATCATACATGTACCTAGGTTAATGATATCCATCTCATTCCACCAACTTTCCTACCTAGGATGGTGATATTTTTCATGTCAACTATTATAATGCATGATACTTAAAACCACTATAGATTAAATTTCCTCAGGACTCAAACTATTATAATATGCAAGAGATAAGTCACTATCTGCATTTTGTAATTTAAATATATTTTCTAAATAATCTTAAAATTATTTTTTTCTAATTTTCAAATTTAAAAGTATATTCTTATATATTATTAAAATCTACATTCATCAGAAAGTTAATCATTTGTTGCTTACAAGTAAGGGGACAGGCTTTCTGATAAGCATCAAACCTTATGATATCAGGAATTATTGTTAGAGAACTCTATTATGCTTCACTTCTGTTCAAAGTATTATTTTAAAAATGTACCAATGTACTTTTGGTGTCAGAAGTTTGAATTTCTTCTTTGAGATTGTGTGTTTATTAGTCTTAGGGTTATTTCTCATGAAAGTTCCATGATAACATTTTATCTTTATGTTGGTGCCTCCATGTGCTTAGAAGGTAGCTTTAGAGAAGAGTTGAGTATACATACATAGTATTTGGTGGATTCATTAGAAAAGCACATACAGTTTTTTTATAATAGTTGTGGTTGGACACAATACATTTATTTTATTTATTCATTTTTATTTGGTGCTGAGGATTGAATCCAGTGCCTCACAGATGCTAGGTGAGTGTTCTACCAGTTATCCACAACCCCAGCCTCAATATATATTTTTATAATATTTAAAAGATTATCTTTTTTGAATTAGTGAAGGCAGCATTTAGACATGTTAAATGTGAGCTGAACAAAGTGCTGGTATAGTTTAATAAATTTTTTGGAAGTTGACATAATGGCCTCTGCCCTATTCTACTTCTTCCCTGGTTGTCTGTGATCAGATATATCAGCTTAAAAATTTTTTGATTGGACCCTAGGCCTTACACATGCTAAGCAAGCACTGAACTACATATGTCCCCAATCCTCTTATAAAGTGTATTTTGAGACATAGTATTAATAAATTACCCAGGTAGTTCTCAAATTTGTGATCCTTATTCCTTGGCCTCCCAAGTATCTGGGATGACAAGCAAGTGTCAAAGTTCCTGGTTTGTCCTGGAGGATTTATGTCAGTATCCTGTTCCTAGTGTATTAATAATTTTCTAAGCTATATTATGCCTATTTTTTTTATTTCCCAAAAGTCAATAAAGCTTTTTGGTTGTTTTGGTGGTATGCTGTTAATGTAAACATACTCTACAATGTTACACTGCAGTTTCTTATAGTATAGCTATGCAATTCAATGTGAGGAAAGTATTTTGATTCTGATAATGTCAACTATATTTCAGGTTCAACATGTTTTCCTAAAAGTAGTGATTATTATTTTTTAATTTAATTATACAAATATGGCCATTTTTTTTTCTGTGCTGGGAGTTGAGCCCAGTGCATTCTTAATGCTTCTAACTGAACTGCATCTACAGATCCCTAAATCCTTTAGTTATAATGAGCTCCTTGACTAGTTAGATTGATAATAAAATCACATAAAAATTTAATTGACATTTGAACCATTTAAGAGTTACAGCATCCAGTAATTCCTTGTGATTTTTTAAATATAAATTCTTCTTTTTTTTTTTTTTATAAGACAGAAGTGCTGTGCCCCTCCCTTGACTCAGGGAAAGGCAATGCCCTACTGAGGTGGATGGCACAAGGCGTTCATCCTCCGGAGGAATGCAGTATGTTTCTGGAAATAGGCTCGTTTGTTTTTGTATTCCTGTTAATAAGTATAGTTGAAACTTCTAATATGACCATTAAGTATAAAAAAAAATGACTTTCCCAATTAATGCAACTACTTCTAAAGAATAAATTTGTTTGCCCTAAATGCAATGATTCAGCTGTGGAATGTAAATTATTAATGTTTAATGAGAAACCCCCTGTAGGAAAAACAGTCAAGGAAGTTTTTGAGAAATTAAATTAAAATCTAGAGAAGAAAAATTAATATTAAGAAGACAGATTACGGCTAGGGATGTGGCTCAAGCAGTAGCGCGCTTGCCTGGCATGCGCATGGCGCTGGGTTCGATCCTCAGCACCACATAAAAATAAAATAAAGATGTTGTGTCCACCAAAAACTAAAAAATAAATTATTAAAAATTCTCTTTCGGGCTGGGGATGTGGCTCAAGCAGTAGCATGCTTGCCTGGCATGCGTGTGGCCAGGGTTCGATCCTCAGCACCACATACAATCAAAGATGTTGTGTCCACCGAAAACTAAAAATAAATAAATAAATATTAAAAAAAATTCTCTCTCTCTCTCTCTCTTATAAAAAAGAAGACAGATTAGTGCTTGGTATTGGGAAACTTGTTCTTGTTCCTGAGCACAATGGTTTGGTGCTCTTACTCTTGTTTGGTTAAATTCTTAGTTACTATTTTCAAGTTAATCACTCGCCATAACCGCAAAACCGGTTCTAGTCAAGAAAGAATAGTCAAGATATAGGCCAATAGTCGGGGACATTTCTAACTCTTATTAAAAGCTAACTAAGAAGAAACAGCTCAAAGCAAAATGGGAACTGAAAGTAAAAATGCTTGCTTATGCATAATCCAAGATACATTCTTCTTATCTAATTGTAGCTAAGTAACATTTTTTTTCTTTGAATAATGATTCCTGCTTTGTAACCACAAAATACTGTGAGCCTGCCAAAATGAAAAGTACATATGATTAACTCAACAAGTAAAGTTGGGATTCAGCACCTTCACTCTTGTGTCTGTGTTGTTTCTCCGCAGCTTTTCGCTGACTCCTCACCATCCATTTGTCTCCTGAGACACCCTGCCAGAGCTGGACTTTTACACCCAATCATGATTGGCAAAGATTATAGGAAAATACTTTAAACAATGTGTTCAATATCTAAGATAATTAATATATTTCAGAAAAGATTGCAACTCTTGAATATTGGGTAAATCAAAAAAGTTTTGGGCTTTGCTGCTGTAAAAGGTAAATACCTGTAAAAAAGGTAAAAAATAAAGGCCTCTCTAGGGGCAGCAGATCCTTCTGAAGGCTGTTTGTAACTTGCAACTTATAATCCTGTCTTTTTTTCTTTCACTGAGGCCTCTTATCCTTCAGTACCCAGTGCCACTCATAATTCAGGACCCCTGGATCCCTCCTGGGGCTAGACCCTGGCAATAGTAATTTAATTTTTCTTCATTAAAATTTAAAGTTGACTCTGTTGATGGTCTGTATTGAATTACATAATATATATATATATATATATATATATATATATATATATATATATATACACACACAAATATGCTTGTGATTTGTGCTAATATTTTCATAGTACCCCATACCAAAAAAAAAAAAGAAAAGAAAAAGAAAAAAAACATATATCATAATCCTATTATTAGGCTCATGGCAAAATCACAAGTTATTTTTTAATTGCTTATACTCTAGGTTCTGGGATACTGAGAGATCTAGAGACCTGGCACCTTTCACCTCTTTTTTATTTTAAATGTTATTACTAGAAACTTTCAAATTTTACTTGTGCCTCATTTGTTGTAGGGGAGTGGGGACATTGCTGCCTCAGGGAATTACTTATGAGATAAAATCTCAAGCTGTTTCTCATAAGACCAGAGAACAGAAATATTAAATAAAAATTTCAAGTAATTGTGATATTTCATTTTTATAAAAATATATACATATGTATTCACAAATTGATTTAACCTTCTATACAGTGACAAATATAAATTCACTTCTGTCTGGGCTACATCTATGTGTTGGGAGGAAACTTTGCCATGAATAATTCCATCCTGAGGAACTTAATGCAATTCACAGGGGAAAAATAAGATTCCAGGGCTGTGGAGCATTCCTGTAATATCAGTTACTTGAAAAGCCATCAGCAAGAGAATTTGAGACCCTGTCCCAGAACTCTATGTTTTTATCCATTTATTAATTCATTCATCTGTTGTTGTGGGGCTCTGTAGTGAATACCCATGTGTCTGATACCCAGTGTTTTTTTGTTTGTTTGTTTGTTTGTTTGTTTGTTTTCTTACTGGGAATTGAACTCAGGGGCACATGACCACTGAGCCACATCCACAGCCCTGTTGTATTTCATTTAGACATAGTGTCTCACTGAGCTTCTTAGTGCCTTGCCATTGCTGAAGCTGGCTTTGAACTCACCATCCTCCTGCCTCAGCCTCTCCACTTGCTAGGATTACAGGCATGTACCACTGCACATGGTTGATCTCCAGTCTTTTATCAACAAAAACAGAGCAGCCCAAAACCTGTTTTTTTGTGACCTTATTTGTTTCTGGTCTGGATGCAAATTACTGTAACTCAAACAGTAGGCTACCAGGCTCAATTTTGGAGGAAGTGCCTGAAGCCCTTTCCAATCTGACACTTAGGTGAGAACTGTCTCCACACAGGCAGTGATGAGAGGGCGGGCTTCCATAATCTTTGTTTCTGGAGGCTGCCATTCTTTGAATCCATTTCTATGCTTCCAGTCCTACATCAGGAGCCCCAGGTTTCTGTGGTCCCCAGGAGCTGGAAGAACACTAAGGGGGAACACTAAGCATCCTGAAAGCCAGAAAATGGTGTGTGTTCTTATTTTGAGACTGGGTAGGGAGGCTGTTTGAAGCCAGTGGGACTGGCAATGGCAGGAACTGGAATTGTTGGCCAGAAACTCCTCATTATTGTCTTCAGTGTCTGGTGGCCAGTGGGTCTCTCCATGGTGCGTAGGCCTTCAGTTTTCTCTGACTACTCTAGTGGAGCTTAGATCAGTATTTGAGACCCCAGGTCTTTTGTTCCAATATTGTATGGTGTTTTCAGGGACTTCCTGAATTCCTATGTGGGCATCTGTGTGCCATTAGCTCAGCATGTCCTCAGATTGTGTGGTGAAGACTGGAATAATCATCAGAAGAGGACCAACTCCATTAACTGTTTTCCTGCATGAGAGAAGCTAGGGACCCCTGTTTTTGCTCTTTCTGGCTTTTTATTTTTATTATTGTTATTGTTTATATGTTTGTTTATTTTAGACCAGGAATTATTCCCAGGGGTGATTATTTACTGACCCACATTCTCAACCTCTTTTTATATTTTTATGTAGACACAGGGTCTCACTGAGTTTCTTAGCATCTCACTAAGTTGCTGAGACTAGCTTTAAACTAAACATCCTCATGCCCCCTGAGCTTTCTAAATGTATGCTAAGCAGTATCTCAAATCCAGAATGGCTATCTGATATCCAGAACTTCAGTTTAGCTATCCATAGGCATGAGATTAAATCCCTAAATTTCCAGCTCTCTCTTCACATTCTCAAAGCCAGGGTTCCCTGCTCACCTTGATTGAGAAAAAAATAAAATAGTAAATGACCAGGCAGCTGTATAAAGGGCATCTTTCAACCACACCTGGAGGCTAATGGATAGATATGTTAATGAGCACCATTAAGGCTGATTTCAAATGTAAAAAACCTTGAGGGAACACCTTCTACAAAATTCTTTGTATTAGGGGTAAATCCAGATGAAAGTCACTGGAAGGAGGATGGGATACATAAAGGACAAACAAGAGCCCAGATGGTAGTCATGATGCCTTTTCAATACCTATTTTAAATAGATTTTGCTCCATGCTCTTCCAAATACCATATATAAACTTTGAAGATGACACACAAAGATGGTTTTTCAGCTATCACACCCTGTCCCACATTGTGGGAGTTCTATTTCTTAGTGCTAAAATAAATCATGTTCTTTTTACTCTTACCTTCCCTGAGTGTCCATAGATTTTATTCTTCAAAATTTGTGAGACAAGATCCCAGAGAAAATTGGTTAAATGGTGTAAGACTGGAAGATGCCACACCACAGGACACAGATCACCAAAGAGGTTTCTGCTTTATTACAAAAGGCTGTGTGTTTATATAGGTCTAAGGAGAGGTAGCAGGGGCTGAGGTAGATAACAGGTCACCCGTTTATTGGCAAGCTCTTCCATATGTCAGTTCCGGAGCCCAAGAAGTTAATTCTAATTGGGGCTAAGGCTCCCCACCAGCAGGGTTTGAACATTGGCGCCAGCGGGAACGTTTCACGCCAGTGAAAGAAACAAAGAGGGAAAGAGGGTCATTAGATGCCATGTTGGGGTTTTTTTTCTGGGGTGCTGCCACCGTTATATGTTTTCCCAACAAATGGGAAATTTAATTTCATCTCAAAACTTTATTTATTAATTTGTTCTAACTTGTTATTAGAGCAGAATGCATTTCACTTTATAGTTCACAAATGGAGCACAACATTTTATTTCTCTTGTTGTACAGAAAGTATAGTTAACTCTACTTTTTGTACAAAAGATTTCCATCTCATTCCACCATCTTACCTACCTCTACATCATCTCCTACCACCTCCCTCCCCTTTGTCTTATTCAAAGTTTCTTCATTTCTTCCATGCTACCTCCCACTTCTCTCATTGTGGATCAGCATCCACTTAGCAGAGTAAATATTAGGTCTTTGGTTTAGTGGATTGGTTTACTTGCCTTAACATGATATTCTCCAGCTCCATTCATTTACTTTCCAATTCCATAATTTTATTCTCTTTTAATGCTCAGTAATATTCCTCTGTGTATTAGACCATATTTTCTTTACCCATTCATCTATTGAAGAGCATATAGATTGGTTCTATAGTTTACCTACTATGAATTATTTTGTTATGAACATTGATGTGGATATGCCACTGTATTATGCTGCTTTTAGCTCTTGTTGGTCTAAACTGAGAAGTGGGATAGTTGGGTCAATTTTGGTTCCTTTCCAAGTTTTCTAAGGAATCTCCTTATTCTTTTCCAGATTGGTGTCACCAATTTAGAGTCCTACCAATAGTGTAACAGTGGGCCTTTTTCCCCACATCCTCACCAACATATATTTTTGCTTGTATTTTTAATAACTGTCATTCTGATTGGAGTAAGATTAAATTTTAGAGTAATTTTGATTTGCAATTCATTAATTGTTAGAGATGTTGAATATTCTTTTATTGATTGATTGATTGTTTATCTTAGTTCCTTAGCTCATTTCATTTAATGATTGGGAAATTTGTTTTTTGGTATTAAGTTTTTTAAGTTCTTTATATGTCCTGGAAATTAGGGTTCTATCTGATGTGCATGTGGTAAAAATTTGTTCCCATTCTCTTGTATCACTTTTTGCCTCACTGTTTTAAGTTTGAATTCATCCTATTTAGTGACCCTTGTTTCTATTTCTTGTGTTTTAGTAGTATTCTTTAAGAAGCAAAATTTCAAATCACCTAATTACAGGTGTATGACATCATGCATAGCAAAACAATTCATCTTAATTTCAAGCCCATTTTCTTAAGGGGCTTTCATCCTAGGAAGAAAAAGAAAATGTTATAGAAAGGCCATTGGGTCTAAGGCCATGTCATAAAATTAGGAATATGCCATTAATCAATTTAAATAATAGACTCAAATCTTTGGATCTGGGGAAAAAACAAATACACACACACAAACACACACCATACACTTTCTGGTTAAATCTCCCTGCCCTCAGAACAGTTTCTCTCTAGTTTTTTTTTTTATAACTCAAGAGAAATATTGGTAAAAAAAAAAATGTATCTTTCACCTGTAGCATAAAAAGAAGTGGTCATGTCCTTCATCTTCCTGAACTCAGGACAAGCATAACTCTCAAATATGGTTCTGTGAACTAAGGTTTTCTGGAGTCTCGACAGTTTTGAGGGTGCTATTCCAAAAATACATATACTTCATTAGTAATATTTTAGTAACATAATGGTAATTTTCTCATAGTGGATATTTTGGGTTATACTATAAAATTCAATTTTTACTATTTTTATATGTATTCTTAAAAAAATAATTATCTTTCTACATCATATAATTTTAATGTTCAAACTGTTTCCATACAAGAGAAGTTAACTGAAATTTTACAGGATTGTCACTGTATTATTTCCATCCATGAATTATATGTATACATATATAATCTACAAATTCAAAAGGCCTCATATGCAAAACTAAATGCAAATGCTTTTCTGGGTTGGCTGGATTTTACTTCTCCAAGGATACCTTACCTTAAATTAGCTGCAGCCTGAGGATCTGGATTTCAATTCCTAGAGCCTCAAAATAAATAAATAAATAAATAAATAAATGTACAGACAAGACACTACAATTGTGGCATCATTTATTTGTGGATTTGAGGTTATCTCCTGTCACTAAAAAACTTCACTAGGCTCAGATTGAACATATGAAGACATAAGCTGTGTCTAATCAGGAGCCCTTATATAAGCATTGTCCAATCCACACACATTCAGTAAAGAGAAGCAACTTTTGACCATCTGGTGTGAAGCCTGCCAGTGTGTGTATCCATTTCTAGGCTCCCTCACTTATGTTCAGTGAACCTGATTTTTTTCTTCTGTATAGGTACTTTGTGGTTTATAGGGAGGACACTTGGTTCCTACAAATACAGTAAATGATGAGTGTGCAGAGAAATCCTGAGACTGGATGGTGAGTGTGGTTGAAACTGGCTGCACTGACTCTGGTGGGAACTGGCAATGGTTGGCTAGAATCCCTGGTGTAATCTTTAGTTTCTGCTGTCCTGTGTCTTCTTCTGAGAAAGGTCAGCCATGAATCTCCACTGGCCAGTCAACTGGAGCATATATTAATAAGTCCTATAGTATCCTATAGAATATCTTCAGCCCCTACCTTAAGTTCTATCTGAGAACATTTGTGGCAACATTTCAGAATCTTCTCAGATTTTGTTGTGGATTCTGGAGTGGGGATATCATCAGAATCACAACTCCATGTATAATTTTCCTCCAGGAAGGGGGTGAGATACTCTATAGATATCTCAGTTTTTCATTCCTCCTTAATTCATTATCCTTCTTTTTGGAGATTGTGGTATTGTGGATTGAGCCTGAGGTACTATACCACTTAGCCTCATACCTGGTACTTTTTTATTTATTTTTATCTTCAGACAGTTGCTAAGTGTGATTTTAAATTTGTTCCCCAGTATTGTGGGTTGTATTTATATATAAAATTTTAGTTTCCTGTTCAATGACAACTTCCCCCTTTCCCAGTATTATCAGTTACTTTTTTGCAGTATTATCAGTTACTTTACCCATATTATATTTCAAATGAACATGGTATTTTCAATTGTTATACCAAAAAACTGGATGAGACTTTTAAAGCATTTTTTTTCTCTCTGGGTGCAATGATACATGCATATTAATTCCAGAGACTCAAGTGCCTAAGTCAGTAAGATTGCAATTTCAAGGTAAACATCAGGAACTTAGTTAGACCAATTAGACAATTAGAAAAACCTGTCTCAAAATTTTAAAACATGGCTGGGTATGTATCCCAGAATTAACATGCTCCTGTTTCAAATCCCCGGTACCATAGAAAAAAATCAAAAGCAAAATTTTTTGTTGTTGTTGTTTATGAGCATTTTACATGATTGAAAAGTAAAGAAGAATCCCTTGATCTTGGCAAAATCATGTGTTTCTATTCTTCTTTTGTGTCTCCAAGGGCAGACAAGCTGTCAGAGTGACTTTATGCTCAGAGTTTCTTTTGTGGAATGTATATGAGAGCATTCTCACTCTCTACTCTGGTATTTTCCTGGAATTGTGTTTCAGAAGTATGTAATATGAGCATCCCACAGCTGGCATATCTAATGCCTCTCATAAGTCCAGACCAGTACCTGGGGCTTTTCTCATTCAACAGCTGTATAGATGTAGAGGGTTTTGTTTCTCAAAGAAGTAACTGAGAGAACTCTCAACTTCCATTTTTTTAAGTGTCTTCACTAATTTTATAGTCTAGCAGAGTGTTTCTTTCTTCCATATCCATATAATTGGAGTACTACTTACTATTCCACTTTTTGAGAGTAGCCATTTTAACAGTTGTGCTCAAGCTGCAGAAGATCTTATATTTGGCTGGTGCACTAAAATTCTGATGCAAACTTTTTAGATTCTAGGGTGCCTGATGCTCACTGGAAAAAAATTGGTGTACACCTATTTTAGAAATAAAGAGGGATCTGTGATTGTAACCATTTTTCTTCACTAATATTCGAGACTTTAGCCCATTACAGTGTTTGTATACCAATGTGAAACCACTCTTTTTTGATCTAGGGAGATTTGCATCTGCATAGTTGCCAGTGCTTTCAATGCTTTGAGGTTTCAGATGTAGCCCATTGACTGGAAAAAGTTAATATCGGGACAAATTACTTACAGAAAGAATTGGTTAGGTCTGGTGTTATTAGTTAAGTGAGCTGGGCAAGAGAGCTCAGGAAGTGCTAAACTGCCACTTCGGCTTTCAGTGGTGGTCTGTATTTCCCTGTTAAGTTTTTGGTACTGTCTAGACAAAAGTTGAACTGTCAGCAACAGCTATTTGCATTTTTAGAGAATGTTGGCAAATCCCTCTAAGGGATTAAGGGGTTCCTTTAAGATTTAACACCTCTTCCACTCTGGTCTAATGGAATAAAGCCCATGGATCTTGCATGACCATAGAAAACCACTTATTTTTTTTCCCCCTGGAATTTATACTTATGTATATCTTATTCCTTCCTCTGTGGGTACAGATAAATTAGCATTCAAACTACAGGCAATTTAGAGTTAAATAATATATTTCAAACCCTAATCAATCTTCCTTTGTTCATATTAACACTGGATTTGGGCATTTTGTTCCAGTAATATGGCATATTTCTCAAATCAGGAATAATGCTCAAGTGCATTCTACTCATCCTTGGTATATATATATTTTTCGGTTTTCCAATGTGTGTGCCTCGAATTCCTTTACAGTTTTAAGAAGGACTCAAAACAGGAGTAAATATTTATTTGGTGTATTCATAAATGGAGGGAGGCTTATATTCTGCTTTTATTTTTTTTTAATTATCTCTCTTTATATCTGTTGTTTGGTGGATGCTTGTGTATAATTCCAGTGTCACACACATTCTGCACACAAATCCTTACTTGTGATCTGTGCCTATGATTCTAACATCTACCTTGAGGTTGGATTGTAGCATTCACTCACATTAGATATTTTATTGATATGTTTTGATTTATATACTTATAATACTTAACAATAAAAGATATTTGCATACATATGAATTACCCTATGTTATTTTCTGTATTGTGATTTCTTTATCTTAAGATTACTACACTGTTGTAATATTATAACATGTATTAGTGTCAGGTAATGATCACTAGTACATTTGCTCTTATATATGAGAGAGTTCTTGGCTAATTTTATATATATTTAAATTTCCAGGAAAATCTTAGAAGTTTTTGCTTTGATTTCTTCTTTAACAAAAAGTCTGTTGTGATATTGCCTTTTTCATCCCGTATGCTAGTAATTTGAGTTCTCTCTCTTCTTCTCTTCGCTAGTATGGCTAAGGGTCTGTCGATTTTGTTTATTTTTTCAAAGAACCAACTTTTAGTTTTGTCAATTTTTTCAATTGTTTCTTT
>NW_026000244.1:2366724-2369762 GCF_001458135.2 Marmota marmota marmota | reverse complement strand
GGAGGATGGGAAAGGCAGCGGAGCACAACAGACACTAGGATGGCAATTTGTAAATCAATGGATGTGTAACTGATGTGATTCTGCAATCTGTGTATGGGGTGAAGGTGGGAGTTCATAACCCACTTGAATCAAAGTGTGGAATATGATATGTCAAGAAATTTGTAATGTTTTGAACAACCCACAATAAAAAATAAAAAAAAATTTAAAAAAAGAATTTATTCTGTTTTTCTTTTGCAATATGTTTTATTTTTTCTTCTTATAAGCATTTGATTATATGTGAGGAAATTAGTTTTTTTTACCTTGTTACTTTTTTACCTTTTAATGTAATCATTTAATGAATAGATTTTTTGTATTAATATTTTGTAATTCATAAGTTTAAACCTATTATATTGTATAATTTTGAAAACAAATAAACTATTTTTTCTTTTGTGATATTAAGGATTCAACCAAAGTGTCCTATTGCTGAGCATATTCTCAGATCTGTTTTAAATTTTATTCCCAGATGGGGTTTGCTTAATTTCTTCAGTTGGCCTTAAATTTTCAACTTCATGCCTTAGACTCCAGAATAGAAGATATTTCAGGTGTGCACCACCATATGCACCCTATCTTTTGTATGAAAACTTTTGAGCTTTATACTTTCTTATGTATTTCAGTATTATTTATTAATAACTTATATTCAACATTTAATGTGTCAAAATATGTTTTTATGTTTTATGCGTGAAGGGATAAAATAGCATTTTATTATCACACTGTTTTCCCAATACCCTAGCATCTTTCTTTGAAATGAATGCCATTTTTTCCCTTCCCTACACTGTAATCTTCATTATGTATCACTGCCTAAATAACAAGAGACTTATTAAGAGTTTTGTTGTTGTTGTTGTTTTCTGTAGTTCCGCCATTTATTTTATTATGAGGTTTACCCTGATTGATTTAACTTCATAACATGAATCATGTGGCATAATGATAGTTTGGTCAGCAGGAGACTTTATGTACAAAAGTGGATAGAGCAAATGTCTTAGCCATGTAATAGTCTATACCATCTAGATTCTTGTCATTACACTCAGAGAATTGGAAAATTGCAGAAGATTCTTAGGATAAGTTTTCCAGAGTGTATTTCCATCAAGTGAGAAATTATTATATATGCATATATTTGCAATTATATACTGTATAATTGATATAACTTTCATTTGTAGAATTTTCAAATTTGCTAGTGCTTTTAAAATTATATCTGCTTTTTTTTTTTATTTGTACTGAAGATTGAATTCAGTGGTGCTTAACCATGAAGCCACATCCTCAGTCCTTTTTTTTATATTTTATTTAGAGACAGAGTCTTGCTGAGTTGCTAAGTGCTCACTAAGTTGCTCAATACAATATATATATATATATGACAATATTATTGTCTTAGAATTTATGATCCTTTTTTTTAATCCTCCTCAGTCACTGGAACTACAGTTGTCCATCACTAGACCTGGCTCATTTGCTTTTTAAAAGCACCAACATTGACATTGGTAACTCTCTCTGTGCTATGTTCATCTTTAATAGCTTCTAATTTTGCTCTTTTGCTTAAGATTTTCTTTATTTTTAGTTTATAAAATTTACTTTTCATTTGGATGGATGATTTGATAATAAATTCTAGTCATTTTATGCCTTACTATTTTTTTTTTCTGTATGTTTTATTTCAACCTCAGGTTTAGATTAATTCCAATATTTTTTTGCAGCTGTATGGAGATCTAAGTGAAACATAATAACCTGTATGGATATTGTTAAAGAAATGGACCCACAATTTTACCCAGTTTTTTGACTGTACAGTATATATTCAAAGAACTTAAAATCAGCATACTACATTGACACAGCCATATTAATGTTTATAGCAGCACAATTCACAATAGCTAAGCTATAAAGCCAACCATTCAATGATGAATGAGTCCATTCAGTGATGACAGGATAAAAAATTGTTGCTTTTGAACACAATAAACTATGAATCAGCCATAAAGAAGAATGGCTTTATGTCATTTCTCAGTAAATGGATGAATCTGGAGATTTTATGCTAAGTAAAACAAACCATTTCCTTAAAACCAAAGGTTGAAAGTTTTTGCTGATATGTGAAACATAAAGCTCATAAAGCAAGGAAGGGTAAGAAAAAAGATCAGTAGATTGCACAATGAACTAAGATGGCCACTGCGTAAGGGGGTTGCTGAAGTGCTGAGCGTGGTGCTCAGAGCAGCGGCTTTAATAGAGATTTCGCACAGTCTGTTAGAGCTCCTTTCACTGTTAATCTGCAGCGGACCACTTTGCCAAGCAGCAGGAAGAACAAAGAAATCGAAAAAGAGACGCTTGGCTCCCAGACGCTTGGCTGCTCAGAGCCACGGGCGCTTTGCTCCCATCTGCTTCCTCTTTCGCTTCACTCCAGGCAGAGAAGCTGAATGTGTAATCAGCAGTGGATTGTAAGTACCCAAGGCAAAGAAAGCTCAGTGCGCCTGCCTTTTTTTTCTCCTTTTTTTTTTTCTTTTTTATTTGAATATTTTTTATACAGGGAGAGTTTGTGGATTGGGATTGTTGGCAGGGCTGTGGTTTCTGTGCCGAAAATCCACTCTGTGGGAGCCGCCATTTGCTTTCTGCTTTCTGTCTTGATGGCTCTGTATACACTGTCTGGCAGCAGCATCTAGAGGTTGGAGCTGGGCTGCGTGCCGAAACCTGTCCTCCGAAAGCTGGACTGCAGCCTCAAGCGCCTCGGTGGCCTGTTCGCCACTGCACCTTCGGGCAGAGCCTGCTCTGGGGTCGTTCTGCACCCCCCTGCCAGGGGACCCGTGCTTTGGAGGAGGGGGACGGAGAGCCGCAGGGGCAGCCGCTTGGGCCCCTGGGGCCGGGCACCGGGCTGAAGAGCTGCGGAGGCCAGGGCGGCTCTGCTACGGTTGCAGACGAGCGCAGCGCTCGTGAGCACAGCCCAGAGATGGAGGCAACGGCGGCAGGGTTTCATTTCTAGAAATCTGGACTGGAAACAGAAGCAGCAGTTTGTATAATCCCAAGAACTTGCTTAT
>NW_026000244.1:2361579-2362781 GCF_001458135.2 Marmota marmota marmota | reverse complement strand
ATGGCAATATGTAAATCAATGGATGTGTAACTGATGTGATTCTGCAATCTGTGTATGGGGTGAAGGTGGGAGTTCATAACCCACTTGAATCAAAGTGTCGAATATGATATGTCAAGAAATTTGTAATGTTTTGAACAACCCACAATAAAAAATAAAAAAAAATTTAAAAAAAGAATTTATTCTGTTTTTCTTTTGCAATATGTTTTATTTTTTCTTCTTATAAGCATTTGATTATATGTGAGGAAATTAGTTTTTTTTACCTTGTTACTTTTTTACCTTTTAATGTAATCATTTAATGAATAGATTTTTTGTATTAATATTTTGTAATTCATAAGTTTAAACCTATTATATTGTATAATTTTGAAAACAAATAAACTATTTTTTCTTTTGTGATATTAAGGATTCAACCAAAGTGTCCTATTGCTGAGCATATTCTCAGATCTGTTTTAAATTTTATTCCCAGATGGGGTTTGCTTAATTTCTTCAGTTGGCCTTAAATTTTCAACTTCATGCCTTAGACTCCAGAATAGAAGATATTTCAGGTGTGCACCACCATATGCACCCTATCTTTTGTATGAAAACTTTTGAGCTTTATACTTTCTTATGTATTTCAGTATTATTTATTAATAACTTATATTCAACATTTAATGTGTCAAAATATGTTGTTATGTTTTATGCGTGAAGGGATAAAATAGCATTTTATTATCACACTGTTTTCCCAATACCCTAGCATCTTTCTTTGAAATGAATGCCATTTTTTCCCTTCCCTACACTGTAATCTTCATTATGTATCACTGCCTAAATAACAAGAGACTTATTAAGAGTTTTGTTGTTGTTGTTGTTTTCTGTAGTTCCGCCATTTATTTTATTATGAGGTTTACCCTGATTGATTTAACTTCATAACATGAATCATGTGGCATAATGATAGTTTGGTCAGCAGGAGACTTTATGTACAAAAGTGGATAGAGCAAATGTCTTAGCCATGTAATAGTCTATACCATCTAGATTCTTGTCATTACACTCAGAGAATTGGAAAATTGCAGAAGATTCTTAGGATAAGTTTTCCAGAGTGTATTTCCATCAAGTGAGAAATTATTATATATGCATATATTTGCAATTATATACTGTATAATTGATATAACTTTCATTTGTAGAATTTTCAAATTTGCTAGTGCTTTTAAAATTATATCTGCTTTTTTTTT
>NW_026000244.1:2304293-2352964 GCF_001458135.2 Marmota marmota marmota | reverse complement strand
GTAGAGGATAGGAAAGGTAGCAGAATACAACAGTTACTAATAGGGCATTATGTAAAAATGTGGATGTGTAACCGATGTGATTCTGCAATCTGTATTTGGGGTAAAATTGGGAGTTCATAACCAACTTGAATCTAATGTATGAAATATGATATGTCAAGAGCTTTATAATGTTTTGAACAACCAATAAAAAAAAAAGAAAAAGAAAAAAGATCAGTAGATTGCACAATGGTAAACAATAAATAAATAAATAAAAGATAAGGGGATATAAATATTAAAGACATATATATATATATATATATATATATATATATATATATGATAAGGGTATATAAATATTAAAGACATATATATATATATTATGTCTTTAATATTTATATTAAATATATAATATATATAATACCATGATAGCCACCAACAAGAACAGGATTTTAATTAGGATAAGATGTATCACATGCTTGCATAATGCCATAAAAATTTTACTATCAGGTAGAACTAGAAAGAACCAATAAAATAAAAAACAAATTACATTTGTTTGAAAAGCTATATGTATATTCTATTATAAACATCATACAATATATACATCAATCAAAGTTTTTATATATATGTATATGTTATTTTGTATGTTATAAATTGTTAAAATTACAAAAAGGAAAATCCAAACAGGATTGTTTTTGCTATTTTTTATATTAGTAACATACATAAATACCATAAAATATTTGAACTTAGATTCATTGTTAAATATTTCCATTAAGTGGTCTGTCTACCTTGTTACATTTCAAAATTTCTCTTATACCATTGGTATTGGAATTACTAGAGATCTCACTACATATTCAGAACAGCCAGCTCCATCAGAGAAATAACAAATAAGATTGTACACTTTAGTAAGTCTCTGATTAGTGGTTGTACAATTAAAATTTGAGGATTCCCTTTCTTAATTACCATAATTTTCTCATCTGAACAATATGTATAATTTAGATCATAATATAAAAAAATTACAAAATATATATTTTTGTAGTAATGCTGAGTTTTATATTGTGTTTCATAAAAGCAGAGTATATATACTTTTTTGGACTTAAATCCCTTTATCTGTAGAAGTAGATAATAGTATCATTGTGTTGCAAAACACCACCTACATGATAGTCTACTAACTCTCATTTCAACTTCAATTACCTTACAGACTATGCAAATGTTCATGTGGTCAATGTGTTATTTATTTATCTATTCTTATTTCAGGTACTGCTAACATTCAGGGATATAGCCATTGATTTTACTAAAGAGGAGTGGGAATGCCTTCAGCCTGCTCAGAAAAACTTATATAAAGATGTGATGTTAGAGAACTATAGAAACTTTGCCTTCCTCAGTAAGTTTAATTTCCCTTTAAAATTTTTAATTAATAATTATTATTTAATTTACTTCTGTTATATCTTCTGGGAACTTCTCAATAAGAATGAGTTTTAGATTTGTGTTTCAAAGAAAAAGGGCATTTTTAGTATAGATATTTTACTCTTTAATATATATTATTTTGCTCTTTAATCTCTCTCTTTCTTGGTGTGTTATACATCCTTCACTTTAGATAAGTAGTACCTAGCATAATTTGGTGATGTAAACTATTGTAGCCTACACATAGCAGGGGACACAGTTGAGATATTCAAATGGAGAAAACCAAACTAAAAAATGTTGGCAGAGTAGTTATTCAGCAGAAAAAAATTTCAGAGCTTAGCTTTATTTCTTTTGATTGTAATCATTGAACACATCCTGCCCTACATTTATTACATTTTCAAATTCTTTGTTGTCCCCTGTTTTCTTCTTTACTGATGTCCCAGTTAATTCAGATTAACCACCAAAACTTACCTTTTGTTCTGAGGGCCAGCATGATCTGTTACAAATCTTGTGAGGGAAACCTGTAAAGAAGCAAACAGAAGAGAGAGACACACTTACAGTGAAAAGGAAAAAAGAAAAAAAACTGGCCACTCCTCTTCAAGGCTGCACATAGTATACCCCAAAATTACATAGCTTCTGTTACCATGACTACATTCTATCCTAGTGTTATTTTAACCCCAAGTGCTAGCTAACCAAGATAAGGTACAGTTACTATAAACATAGAGCCCCTTCTCCCTAAGGACATTACCACAGAAACTAGATAGTGCCCCTGTAGAGTTGTCTTAATGGCTTCAGGGAGAAACTGCTAGGCATTACTATTGTGGAACTCAGGGTGCCAGTTATCATCACCCCCACACTTTCCTGTCTATTTCCAAAGTCAGAATACCTACAGCCTCCCCTCCTTTCTTAAGGCCTTTTGAATAAATAATATTACTTATCTTCTTAATGCTGGTGGGGGCAAAAAATAAGGCAGCCATAGACAACAGCAAGTGCCAACATCAGTAAACATCCACGTATGAATATTTTTTGACCCAGATGAAATTGAGTAAACATGAAATTATCCAATCCAACAAGTCTAAACATCAATCATCTTGTTGGGCCTTATTAATGATATCTTTAATGTAATCTAACTCTTTTGAAATAAAATTACTATTATCACTTAAATTGAAAGAACACATGTTATTAAACTTCTGATATCCATTATGATGTAACAATACCAGGCAATCAATTGCAGCATGAATGTCAAGTATGGCTTGACAATGTTGTTTTTGTTCTTTAAGCATATTAACAGCCATGGAGGCATAGCTAATACTTTTTATGATAGCATAGGCAAGATTCATAGTAGTTTTGTAAGCCCATAGAGCTAGTCCAGGGAAACCCTCTAAGGAGAATGTCAAAGCATCAAATTCTGTCTTAGAAGGTTCACTGAATTATCACAGTTTTTATCAAGAGGAATAGATCTTTTATAAACAAATTGCCCAGGATGGTGACCTATTAAATACTATGTGGATGATAAGGACACAGTTATTCTGTTAAGACAACAATTAATACCAAGAGAAATTTTTGCAGGTATATAACAATTTCATTCAAGTGAGTCAAGATATTGTAAAGGGTTGTAGAAGTCCAGGATCTGACAGTACTGAATTTCCCACAGCTGGTGTACAAAAACAGAGCAACATTGTTATTAAGACCAAAACATTTACAGAGTTTTGTGTGAGTTTAGCAATCAAAGCAGTAACTAAGTTATCCAGAGTACATTCTAACCTATTTGAGCCAATACCTTTTGAGCTGAGGCTGTTAATGGTTTTATATCCCTCCAAGTAACTGGAATTATAGTATCCTGGGTTCCTCTTTTAATGTTTCTCCTCTATTGAGGAGAATGATTATTCTTTTCTTTGAAGGGACTCCTCTCTCCTAGGGTTAAATGAAACTTATGAATCAGCTTGTGAAGTCTCTGATGTATATTTATAATTGCAATATTTCATAAATCAAGCTAGAGTCCAAACAGGAAATGTTGGCATAAGTCCATGCTTTTCCCCAGGTGATCAAAGGCATAGGATCTTGTCATGCTGGTCAGGTGGAATCTTATGTATTACATACTTTTTTTTGGTAATGGCTGTTTGAGAATAAAATATATATTTAATGCAGATGACCAATTTTGAGTATTAACTTTATGTTGTATATTGAGCACATTAAGTGTAAATAAAACAATATTTAATGCATATTAATATGAGAGAGGCTAGATCTTTGTTTGTCTTTGTTTTAAAAGGCAAGTATTAGGATACAATTTGCTCACTCAACAAAAGCTTGTCCAAAAAGATTATGAGAAATTTCATTATTTAAAACTATATCTCATTGATTAAAAATTGTGCAAAAGGATGAGATGTAAAGGCAGGGGCATCATCCATTTTTAAATAGATAGGGCTTCTAGGAGCAGATCATGCTTGGTTTCTTTCCATGCGCTCTGCTGGAACTGACTAGGCAGTTTTTTTTTTTTTTAGATTCAATTCTGTTAGTCAATTTTTTTCTTTTGTTTTGTGACTTGCAATAATGCTTTAATAATCATAAATATTTTGAAGTGAATAGCTCATTATACTTCTACTTTGTAAGTTGTTTTCTATATTTCTTATTTTTTTCTATTTTGATTAATGATTTAATTTCTGGATCATTGCTTTTTATTGTGGCATGCTTGGATTCTTTTCACACTTCCCTTTACATATATATCTTCCTTTTATATATTCTATAGGTTTTTAATTTTTACAGTATTTAATAAGTTGCTTAGGCTTGTCTTAACCTTGGTCCTGCTTGATAAGCCTCTCCTATATTGGTAGAAATTCAGCTTTGCACACTAGGAATCCCCCTGTCATTTATTTTTAAAGAACTATTTACAAACAAAATTTGTGCCTAATTACATTAATATTTTTTTGTCTCAATTTTACTCTCTAAACTTTCTTTAAATAGTTATTTAGTGTTCTTTGAGTAATTCATAACTGTCAGTATCCTAATGTTTAGTTCTTAATGTTTTTTTTCTTCTTTTATTACTTGGATTAAGCTATGCTTCTCTTTTTTTATATTTGCTGTACTATTGTTTATTTGTTCATTAAAGAAGCCAACAGTAGATTATATAGTCCATTTGGGGGGAAAAGTATAAAAACTTTTAAATAAATAAAAATATGCAAGAACAGTGCTGTATCCTTGCAATATTTGCTAATTGGGAGGCCATGCAAAAAGTACTTCATGTTTGAAGGAAGTCTCAGAAATTTAGAAACAGCATGATTCAAACAATTTTAAAAAGAATTGTGTTGTAGTTCAGTGATATAGAATTTTGGGGCTTAATCTCAAGCACCACACATGAAAAATTAAAAGTTGGATGACCTAAAGATCCAGAAATGCCAGTACTAAATATGTATGCATGAACAATTAAATAAGAAAATTGAAGAGATACCTCTGCTTTTATGTTTAGTGCAAACATTGTTCTCAGTATTAAAGCTAGGGACTCAATGTATGTGCCCATCAATGATCAAATGAGTAAAAATATTGTACTTATATACTATTATTATTTAGTTATAAAAATATTTTGTCTCATAAAGTGTTTTAAGAAATACATGCAGGACTTTGCATTAAGTGAATTGTGGCAGGCAGAGATTAAGTTGCAGGAGCATTTGATTCACATGTGGAAGTCAGAAATTTAGTGAGTAAATTGTGTTCACCAGGTACTGTGTTTTGTGTAGGGTTCATATTATAGTCAAAGTCTCCATATTTTTATTTTATTGAGCATAAAAGGGTCAAGAGTTTTGTTTTACCAAATGGTGAGTGTATTATGTTCTTCATAAATACTAGTAGAAAGAATACAATACCTTGTAAGAACAAAACTAATAATTATATGAAATAATGATTGTGTTAATTCATTCTGTTTAGTCATTTTACCTTTTATATATAGTATAAAATACCATGATATATTTAGTAAATAAACAAAGTTGGATTTCTCAATGAAAGAAATCGTCATATCACATGAATTTAAAACTATGAAAATCAATTTATTATACTTGATTGTCATGTGTTGACTTAACCCAAGTATTATGGCATGGGCTATGCAAGGTTTTTATAGTCTTTTGAAATGTTTTTATGGAAAATTTTATAGACATATATGTGTATATTTCTTAGTAATTTTTTGTTCATATTTCTTGTTAAGAGTCCATAGCCTCTTTACCCTTGTTGACTATTTGTGGTATTATCACTCAAAATCTATTAGTTATTTTCACATCTCTATGTCATGGTAGACAAAAACTAGTTTTTGGACACTCTTTGAAAAAGCCAAAAATGTTTGTATATGTTTTACATTTTTCTTATTCTACTGAGAGTGAAGGTAGCTGGTAGATATTTCCTAAATATGTAATGCTATCTTATGGAGGACAAAAGACTGTGGATGATAAAAGTAACATACTTTCCTTCTCTTCATTATATTACTCTTCTTAATGATGTACTCCTCTTCAATACTGTGGTCTCTACAATAATTTGGGTAATATTCTCAAGGTAATTGTGTCTGTACATTTTTATTGAACTGATATATTTTTGAATTTATGATGACTTTGAATGTACTAATCTGCTACACTCCTGCTGTATTTATTTTACCTTAATTTCATGTTATGTATGCAAAGTATATTTATCCCACTCTAGTAGGTATTGTTTTATTTTAAATTTTTGTTTATTTCAGCCCTGACTCCTCAAGATACCCAAGAAAATTCACCAGAAAAGGGCATAAAACATATTTCACAAAGTGATAAGTGTAAAATATAGAAGTTGTAATATTGACTATTTACAACAAAAGAAAATATGGAAAACTACAAGTGAGAGTGAACAACAGAAGTCATATAAAAATTCAGACCTTTTTTACCACCAGAGAATTTATACTGGAGAGAAGCCCTACAAGTATAAACAATGTGGCAAAGCTTTCAGTAAAAAATCACACCTTAATCACCACAGCAGAACACACACACTGGAGAGAAGCCCTACAAATGTAAAGAATGTGGCAAAGCTTTTAGTCAAAAAGCAGACCTTATTTGCCACAGTAGAACTCACACTGGAGAGAAGCCGTACAAATGTAAAAATTGTAGCAAAGCTTTCAGTCGAAAATCACACCTTATTTGCCACAGAAGAACTCACACTGGAGAGAAGCCCTATAACTGTAAAGAATGTGGCAAAGTTTTTAGTCAAAAACCAGACCTTTTTAGGCACAGCAGAAATCACACTGGAGAGAAGTCCTAGAAATGTAAAGAATGTGGCAAAACTTACAGCCAAAAATCATACCTTATTTGCCAAAGAAGAACTCACACTGGAGAGAAGCCTACAAATGTAAAAAATGTGGCAAAGCTTTCAGTAAAAATCAAACCTTATTTGCCACAGAAGATCTCACACTGGAGAGTAGCCCTACAAATGTAAAGAATGTGGCAAAGCTTTCAGTCAAAAAAATAGACCTTATTCACCACAGTAGAACTCACACTGGAGAGAAGCTCTACAAATGTAAAGAATGTGGAAACGCTTTCAGTCAAAAAATAGATCATATTTGCCACAGCAGAACTCATACTGGAGAGAAGCCCTACAATTGAATAGAATGTGGCAAAGCTTTTAGTCAAAAATCACACCTTATTTGCCACAGCAGAACTCAAACTGGAGAGAAGCCTCACAAATGCAAAGTATGTGACAAAGTTTTTACTCAAATATAAACCCTTATTGCCACAACAGAATTCACACTGGAGAAAAGCCCTACAAATGTAAGGAATGTGGCAAAGCTTTTAGCCATAAAACAGGCCATATTCACCACAGCAGAACTCACACTGAAGAATAGCCTTACAAATGTGAATAAGTAGCAAAACTTTTAATAAAAAATAAAACTTTATTCACCACAGCAGAAGACACCCTGGTGAATGTGAAATGTAAATAAAGTGATAATACTTTTAAAGAAAAACTAAACCTTATCAACAACAGAATTTAAACAGAAAAGAACCCCTACAAATGAAAACAATGTAGCAAAGCTTTTAATAAGAAATCAATTCTTTTTCACCACTAAGCTATTTATTCTGGAAAGAAGACATAAATGTAGAGAATGTAGAAACATTTTAAATTATATATCATACATTACTAAACATCAGAGAAAACACACTGGAGAGAAGCTTTACAAATGAGACCATCGTACCATTCCTCTAAGGAAGAGTCAACATTTAATTCTCACTACAATAACCATAGAAGAGAAAAAGTTTTGAAATGTGAAAATTGACAATGTGACAATGCCTCCAAAATTCATTCACCCATACTCAGCCCCTGTGGATACATACTAGTTAGAGAGAATACAAATGGAAAAAAAAATCATTTCATAACCACATGTTTCTTAAACACTACTGATTTTTGGAGAATTCATTGTGCCCAGAAACCCTAAATAGTTAAATAATATTTTGAAAACTTATTCAAATTTTAAATTCATTGAACATCTGAAAACTCATACCAGTAGTGAACATTGAACAGATTTTGTCCAAAATGTATGCCTTATATAAAAATTAAACATTTATAATAAACACTTTGACAAATGTGAGAGTATAATAAAGTCATTGTCTATACATTACACCTTGATGTATATGAGGATCAGTAAAAGACATTACTCATTTAAATATAGAAAATAAGTAGTTGTCTTTAACTTTTGCTTAAATTTTTTAAGCATTATCAAGTTATTTGGTAGAAATATCAGTCATAAATATCATACATGGATAGTGCAGAAACCTCATCTTTGAAAGCATATAATTTTTGTATTCTAAATCAAAAAGTACTATTTTCATTTTTTAATACTGTAGAAAAGAATTATATAAAATCTATTTTTTGATGTTTAACACTGAATTGTAACATTTTAAACTGTATTTTTTTTGTATTTCAGTTTATATTTAGAGATTTTTAAACACTGAGCCACATTCCTAAGCCCTCTCTCCACTTTTTCAAATTTTGAGACTGTCTTGCTAAGTTGCTTGAAACCACACTAAGTTGCTGAGGCTGAATTTAAACTTCTGAAACTACTCAGTTTCCCAATTTGCTTGGATTACAAGCATGGACTATCATGCCCAATTTATAGTGAATTTTTTTTACCTATATTTACCTTATGTATTCAATATGTCTTTATAACTGAATATTTGTTTATATGTTAACACTCAGGTATTTTATCCTGTTGTTAAATGACAGACATCACAGTGTTCCACTTGACTGAATGTTTTGTGTAATAGTAAAACATACTAGCATCTCTTAATTCTTTTACACATTTTAATCAAACTTAAAGTGGAATATAATTTGCATAAGCCAGATCATTATATTTTTTTTCTGTTTGTACTTATGCTGAAATTAAGAGTTATAATAAGGACATAGATATAGGAAAATAAGCCCCAGATTTTCATATCTTGAATTAAAATTTTAACATTTTAATTTTTTAACACTTTAACATTTCCTAGTGATTTGAATAGACTGAATTCCCACAAACTTAAAGGTAGCTCTTGTAGGAGAGAAGAGCTTTATCTTTCTTGTGTGTGCATAATGGCCTTCTAGACTTCAGCCTCATTGGAAACATTTCATTTTTCTGTGAATGAGGTCAATGATCAGTGTTTTCATGTACAGTAGTAAATTCTGACATCACTGTTATTTTATAGGTAGTGTTATTTCAGGGCAGGAATCAGAGAAATGGACCTGGAATCAAGGTTGAGTGAGGCCTTATACTTATGACAAAATAATCAATGAGCTATGATGCATAGTCTTATTTTAGTAAGAGGTAAACTGATAAGGTTGTATGTAAAGATTAAGTTTCTTATCATTAAATGTTGGCTTACCAGCTACAATAGGGCAAAGGCTTCTTATACATGGAATCCATACAAAAATCGTATTGAATATCATTCACAATTTTATTAATATTACATATAATTCATGAAGAACTGAGTTTACAATAATATATGGCTAAGAACAAGGTCTGGGACATTGTACACTCTCTAATATAGACATATTTATACCAATTTAATTATACCTTTTCTATTTGGGTGTCACTTTTCACTGCTAATTAGCAAAGTGACACAGCAAACAAGTTGCTGTGGCCTCAATCCATGTATTGCCCCCAAATCATACAGTTTAACACCACAAATCTTATACCAGTGGTATGGAGAGGTAGAGACTGGATCTGGCTGTGGTGTCCAGAGGTAGGAACTTTTGAAAGTGGCTGCATTAGATAGGTCATCGGGGTGAAGTCCCCATGATTGGATCCTAGTGGCTGTATAAGTAGGGGGTAGGCCAAAGACCCAGGAATGGAAGAAAGCTCCTCCCATGATGAAATGCAGCCACAGGGCCCTTGGAAGCATCTGGGCCATGCTGGTGGGACTTCCAGCCTCCAAACTGCAAGGAAAATAAAACTCTCTTTTTTTATATAAAGTAGCTGCCTCACATATTTTGTTACAGTATTTGGTTATTTTCCAGGAGCAAATGCCGTATTCATTAAGGGTTTTATTCTGGGTTAGAGGATAAGTGTGAAGAGCTGTGTGTGCCCAGCTCTTCTCCCAGTGCTTATGGAGGAGGTGCGTACCATGTCAGGATCTACATGTTTTCTAGGATGGTTTTCCTGTTCAGTTTACTGACTTTGCTGCAGAGACTTGTGTTTGAATGAGACTGAGTAATATGTAGCTCACATATGGAGATTTTAACATGATGGGGTTGGGCTCTTAAAGTTTCTCATTTTAAAAGATTAATGATGCACAAAGTTAGAGAGTGAAACACCCTGAAGACAAATATGTCCTGAATACAAACTGCCCAGAACAAGTGGCTTGGTCACATACTAAAATCGCAACAGAGCCCAGTGCAAACCTTTGATGTTGGCTTTGTGCTTGGGCATCTGGGGAGGCTCTATGCAGGGTTCCTTTTACTCTGCTGGAGGGGCTGGGGGTTCTGCAGGCATGATAGCAAATCAGCCCCACATGAGTATCTAGTGTTGCAAGGGAAACAGGGTGAGCTCAGGATGGAGAGCAAGCCTGGGAAGGAGAGCGACACCATTGGTGGAGTTAAATGTGTGTAGTTCATGGCTCCTGCACACCGTCAAGGCAGACAATCCAAGGAAAGGAGGAGGGGAAAGAGAAAGGGAGAGAGAAAGGTGCTCCAGCTTCCTGATTTGGCTGAAGAGGTCACAGGTGTGGGTGGGGACTGAGGTGGATGTGTTTCTGACTGAGGAACAGGAAGCCACACCATCCATAGTTTTTCCTAAACACTTGATTTGAAATAATCCTCAATTCCCTGGAAGTTTCAAAGAAACATGGGTTCTATGGACACTTGGCTCAGCGTCCCAGAGCTGGCATCTGGATTGACCATGCAGAACATCAACCAGGCGGTTAACATCAGTGTCATCCTGGCAACTCTTTCCTTGTCACCAGTTGGGTGTGCATGTGGCATGTGCTTCCTTAGCTTCACAGTCCTGTTGGTTGTCCCCCATCAGCCACAGCAAGGTGTCTTACCTATTCAACATTCCTTCACATCACCCTCTAGAGACTCAGCTCCTCTCCATGCCCCCATCCCTGCTAGCCCAAACTGTCCCCACCCCTCCAAGTTACTTCAGTGGATAAATATATTATGTCACGGAGTCACTTAAAGTGTGTCCTCTGAGACACCTCACTGTTATGCGTCCTGGATGTTGAGATCCTCGTAAAGATCAGCAGCTCCTTGGTCTGCCTGGCACTGTCTTCTGACTCTCATGAGCCCGACTTCTTAAACCCTTCTAAAACCTCATTAGAGGAGTGCAGGTGGTTGCCAGGGGTGCATTTTGAGGCTGAGCCTCAAAGATCTTGTAATGTCTCTCTCCACAGCTCTTAAGAGAGATCTGGCATTGGCCACCTGCTGCAGGGCAGGCCCACAGCCTGCAGAGTGATTGGAGAACTCAGGCTAATGGAGTCTTTTGGTCTTTGGGTCTTGGGTTTAAAGTAACAAAAGGGCATGGTCACCTTTCTAAGCGCTTATCAAACACAATCACTTTTTAAATTTCCTTGTTAATTCTAAGAGGCAGAGACTGTCATTATTTTTGTCCACAGAGCATGAATGAGTGACAAGGCACTCAAGAATGTTGGGAACCTGCCTACTCCACCTGGTTTTTTGCTGAGTGCTGAGGACTCAGTGATGACAAGTCACTGCTGTGAGCTAACTTTGTCCCCTCCCTTCTCTCTGCTTATTACCTTCCAAAACCTCCATGTGACTGTGTGTGTGTGAGTGACAGTAGAATCATGGTCCCAGAACCAACAAGCCTCTGTCCCCTCTGCCTTCTCAGAAGTTCCATGTCTTTGTTATTACAGCCAAAAGACACTTCTGCACATGGGCAGCCCCTTAATGAACTTTTGGGAACTTGCCAGAACTGCTTAAAGGAATACTTAGAGAGCCAGTCAACTCATAAGTGTCAAAAAGCATTTACTTAAGGAAGAAGGCACTGACCTGCAGCTAGGAGCTGGGCATATGATTCTGCCCAGTGGGTTTTTTTTATAGAAGTGTTTTCTGTATACAGGGCACTTTCTTTGTATGGGCTTTGTTCTGTTTTAATTAAGGACAAGCCTGGGCCTCCATCACACTGAGCAGTTGAGCAGTTTTGTACCTGGTTTCTTATCAGGAAGAGGAATTTCACCCCACTTTTGGCTCTGAACTAGAGACAGGGGCTCACACACAGGTTTTCAAGATAATGACAGAATGACAATAATGGTGGGCTCCTTAGAGTGTCTTCCAATCTAATTCACACACCCCATCACACCACAGGCCAGATGCAGAGCCAAGTGCTATTCTTGCACTGTCTTCTCCAGGCTCAAGGGTGCTCAAGGAGAGTTCATGTCACTGTGGTGAGGACCAGCCTTTTGGCTACTACACCTCACCTTTGGCTGGGTGATGCTAGTCACCATCCATGGACTGGGGTCTGGGTGACATCTGGAATGTACCACTGCCCCCCCAGCCCATCCCTCAGCCCATCCCTCAGCCTGTCCCTTAGGCCTGCCTGACTTCCTCTCTCAGCCAGATGAAAAGCATCCAGGTCTCGGCTTGTAGGCCCAGGGGATGGCAGGATGACACAGTGGAGGAGCCTTAGTCTTGGGACTGCATGAAACCACTGTTAGGTGATCAGAGGGAGCAGGCCCAGCTCTGGTGGTTAGTTTGCATTTCACAGGCTGAGGCGCTTCCTCTGAGAACTGTTCAGTCCCAGAGGGGCTGCAGCTCTTCAGTTGGAAGGTAGGATTTCAGGGTGGCAGGACACCACAGTATGCAGTCCACTTATGCAGTACCTCCACAGCTGTGCACAGAAACCCAAACTACCACCTCCCTTTATAGAGAGGGTCAGTGATCAGAGAGTTTAAGAAAATCAGATGTCATGGCTTTCTGGTTAGCTGGGACCCATTCCTATAAATGACAACATTAACTCCATTAGCAGTGTGGCCATTTTTTCTTTAAAAACATTTTTTGTGGCCAATATCTCAATCTTTCAATATATTTATTTTAGTTATTGCCATTGAAGAAAGCAGCAGGAGAAACTCTGGATTAAAATGAGAATTAAGTTAGAAATTTTTTCCATAGGAAGGATCTGTTATAAAGTTGTTTTGACAACCTTTCCTGCAGCCGGTGGGAGGGAAGCACTCTGGCTGCAGGGATAGAGAAACTCTCTCTAAAGTCACACATATGTACATTCAATCACATATTAGAATCAATGTCAGATTGATTTTTCTCTTGTTGGCTTAATACACAATAAAGCAAATGACCCATAAAGAAGAAAGAAAAGGTTTTCTTCAATAAGAAACTGTTTAAATATGAAAACATTTTGATAATTGATAGGATTTGATACATATCTTGACTGAGGGTTCACAAGACTTTTGTAAGAATTTCGGTTAGTGCTGATGTTTAGTAGTTTCTTCTCTTGCCTCTGGGGCCTATTTCCCTGAGAATTCTTATGAATTAGTACCAACAGTCTTACAGATATTAGAGGATGTTGTGGCTAAAATGAGACACCAGGAACTTTACATACTTTAATGACCTGAGGTAGGGATGGTGAGCCTTTTTATGATTCCAGGGTTTTACTTTTTAATTTTTTCCTTACTTTTTGCAATCAGGAGCAGAATTTTGTATAGAGAATGTTGCTTCTGGAGGCCAGGTGCCTGGGAATCTCAGGAAAAAAAACCCTAGCTGGAACCCAGGATGATGTTCAAGTCTGGATGGCTACGGCCAAGGGAAATTAATTGTATTGCAGTTACTCGTTTCAACCAGGGGCAGCCAGCTTGCAGGTAGAGGCTGGGCAGGAGGCAGCTCCTTGGGGACTGGGGCAGTCAGCCTGTTGGGAGAGGCTGGGCAGGAGGCAGATCCTTGGGGACCAGGGTCAGTCAGCCAGCTGGGACAGGCTGGCCAGGAGGCAGCTTTGCAGGGACCAGGTTCCTTCCATTTTAAGGCCCTGTCCTTTCCGGGGAATCCAGAGCTCTACTGGAGGTCAGGGCCAGAGGTCAATGCTGCTGATGGGTCACCTTTTTGACCCTGCAGTTGAGTCTGCTAATGCTCAGCCATTATCTGTTCCTCTCTCTTTCTGGGGAACCTGCTTGGCCCCTTCACAGCTGCCCACTAGGACCAGGACTGCTTTTTGAACCTGAGGTGAGCGCAAAAGTGATGTGTGTCCCCTTCTGTTGAGGTGGCCCTTCCGTTGTTCATTTGAATGGGGACTGCAGGGGAGTGTGAAGGCTGTGAGGCCTGCAGAAACAGAAGACACCCAGAACTCAGGCTGCCATGACAGGGCCTGCAGCTCATTACGTGGTGTGCTGGCAAGGTCCACAGGTTACAGAAGGGAGGAGTTTCACCCATGTCCCACCCAGTGCTGGCTCACATGAAGCTCCCAGAGATGAAGCAAATCAACACTCTGAGGGTGCCGAGCCCGGGTGTGGGCCTGGAAGGGATGTGCATTCTGGGGGCTGGGATAGAGCTCTGTGATGATTGTGTCTTTGCTCCAAGGTAGGTTGACATGCTGTCCCTGAGGACAGAATATGAGCTGATTTGGAATTGGGTTGTTGCAGAGTTAGTCAAGGTGACGTCACAGTACAGCAGGGAGTGCCCCAATGCAGGGTGACCATGTTCTTATGAGGGGGGCTGTCTGGGTGAAGAAGGACACATGGGGCCCTCTGAGGATAGAGAAGGAGGCTGGAGCCAGGCAGCTGGGAGGGAAAGGCTTCAAGGTCTGCATCACCATTTGAGCTGAGAGGGCACATGATGGCACCTGGAGGTGTCCCAAGAGCATGGCCTAGTTACCTGTCTTAGTATTTTGGCCTCCAGGACACAAAGGCTGAGTCTTGAAGTCACCCAGGGTGTCCAGCTTTGTTCCAGCAACCACAGGGAGCAGAGGCTGCCAGCATGGCCATTTGCAGGTGCCCAGGCTGGCCAAAGGTGTTGGCATGGCCACCGAGGGGCTGGACCCCAAGGATTACCTGCAAGAATATCACCTATGGGAACATTAGAGATTCCAGGATTCTGAAATGATTACCTGAGGCTTTCATAAAAATTTCCCTCAGCTAGCTCCACCGAGTGGTGCCCAAGGGTGACTGAGAATCTTGGGAGAGCCTGGTTACAAAGGTGAAGGCGGGGAGTTGCAAGGTCATACTGAGGTCTGCAGGCACTAAGCACTGTGGCCTTGTCCTTTGTCTTTCCTGCCTGCCTTTTTGGCATGCAGGACCTCTGTCTGGCCAAGTGTTTTGCTCAGCAGTTTCCAGGGCAATCCATAGCAATGTTCTTGTGGTTCCTTTGCCTGCACATCTCTGCCACATGGGTTGGCTTTTGAGGAATCCCCTAGCACATGCCACAGTGGCTGTGGCACTGCCAGGTTTGCAGATCCCTGTGAGAAATGCAGGTGGAAATCAAGGAAGGCACTGCTTTGGGTTTTGCTTTGAAGTTTGAATTTTGCTTTTTCATTTTTGTCTTTATTAGTACATCAGAGTTAAACACAATAGAGGGCTTCCTTTTCAATAATCCCACAAGCAAGGAAGATCATTTGCTCCAACTCAGGCCCCCAAGCCTCCCCTTTCCTCCCTCCTCCTGCCCCATCCCTCCCTGCTTCTCTCTTTCTGTTTAATAGAAAGCGGCATATGCTCATATTTACATATCACTTTCTTTTTAGTCTCCTTCCCACATCTGTATTTCTGAGTATTGGCCTTTTCAAAAGCAAATGATGCTCAAACATTTCAGATTTTTTTTTTTTTAGTTCTGCCCTCCTGCTGTGTGCTCTCTGCTTTCTCCTCTGTGGCCAGAAGGTCATTGTGGTGGCTTCAGGAGGTGCAGGGCAGCATTCTCTGCTGCACCCAGATTACATCAGAGCCAGCAGTCTCTGGCTCCACTCACCTGCCTCCCTTCCTCTGCTTCCTGCATCATGTTGAGAGCACCCAGACCTCACCTAGAAACCACCCTTTCCCCAGTGCTGGTGCTTTGCTCCCTTAGCCTGTCACCATGTCCTCTACACACAGATCCCACTGCACGTCTTGTTTCCTTTCCCCCACAGACTGTGATAAACATCATCAAGCCTCCAGTGGGTGACCCAAAAGGATTCCTGCAGCAGCACATCTGGAAAGACTTGGAGCAGTTAACAAAGATTCTGGGGAAGAGTGCCGAAGAGACCACCCATGTGGTCCACCTCATGCTGTGCTGGCTTCTCAAAGAGCAGCACCCACTTCCTGACCAGAGTAAGCAAGGAGTAAGGGCTGGGTATGACTGCCAAGAGGCCAGGCTTCCCCAGCTCCTGGTGAATGGCATGACAGGAATGGGAGCAAGCACTCTGCTCTCCTTGTGGGGGCTGGAGGGGCTGCTGAGCTCCTCCACACAGCACCTGCCTGGTGGGGGCCTACAGCACTTATACCTGGTACTTGTGCATACAGCATTAACCTGTGCCCTGGGAGCATGTGGCTCCCCAACAGGTGACATGTGTCCCACTTTTGCTTTTCAGAGATGTCACACTTGTACCCTGACCTAATATGTGCATGTCCACAATTTGTTACATAAACAAAGGAGGCTAAAAAACACTGTCTGCCGAGCCAACTCTTCTACTCTAAACATTTAAATCCATGCCAAAAGCAAAGATCTGTGAGGGGACTCTGTAAGTGGTTATCTGAGTGGCATCAGTAGGGATTTCAGTTTCTTTTTGCTTACCTGCAAAAAATCTTTTAAAACAACCATTGTAGAACAATATTACTTAAAAGCATACAGATAATAGCAGTAACAATAAAATGTCTGTTACTACCACCAAAGAATCTGTTCCCCTTCAGGTGTGTCTTCATCAGAAACCAGCATTAGCATGTATTTCCATCTTAACACTGATTTTGTTAAATACCTCTTATTCTGGTGTAATTTCCCCAGCACCTGGACTTGAGAGCCCTAAACTGCTGCCAGCTCCCCAGGACCACCTCTTCCTACAGGCTTGGGGTCAGCAATGAGGTGGCTCTGGGTAGCTGTCAGCATTGCTGTGCCCCTAGGCTTTTTAGTTCATGTCCTGTCCTTAGCCATTTGTTTAAAATACCTTCAAGACCACAGCTGTGGGCTGGAGGGTTGTCAGTGACTAAAGTATCTTCACAGAGTCTGGAGGCTGGTGTTAGCAGTACCTGATTAACTTAGGAACTTATCACCCCAAAAGAAGGACTATCTCTATTAACATTATTCAGTGTTTACTGTATAGAGAGCGCTGTTTTTTGTTTGTTGGGTAACAGACACATTTTGATTTTCTTTGTAGGGCATTAAATTTTAATGCAAGATTGTCAACCATAGGACAGAGAAACAATTGGGGAAAACATGTCAAAGCTCTTCTTCTACCTGAACTGGAGGTAAGTGGTGAGTAGTGGCCGCTCCTTAGCCCTCTGTCCAGGAGAGGGTCCCATTCATCTGTGAGCACTGTTGGCCCACTGTCCTTAGGAGGGATGTCAGAGGCCTCATCTGGAGAAACCCCTCCTTCTGCTATCCTCAGGTGTCCCTCCTGCACTGGTCATAAGTCAGGCCAAGATTATCAGGAGTTCTCAAAGGGCAGGTGGCCACTTGCTCTCCACTGCTTTTTACAGTGGGATGTGAAAGTAAGAGGCAGAAACCCTCCAGAAATACATTGGCAATCTCTCTGGAGTCATTACTGCTCTGCTGAGAACATCACACAGCTGACTATCCATAACAGGACAGGGAAGTCAGGAAGCGAAAGGGCAGTGAAATAAATGCCCCTGAGTCTTGCTCTGATTGGGGAGGCAAAAAAAACCTATGAACAAGGAACCCCCCAATCCAGTGACAAATAGCAAAAGCAAGCATCCAGGTTGTGCAGGCAGATTCCTAAGGAGCCACCATGGGGCCATGAGCTGCCCAGTTGTCTGTGGAAGTGTCTCATTTGCAAAATGCTGTATTGTTTCTTTATCCAGCATCTAGATAAGACCATGCTGACGGTGAGCATGCTCATCAGCTCCAACCTTGTGGTGAAAATCTTATATGGTGACCCTACAAGCTTCTTACTCCAACTGCCCCAGAAAAGTGTGGTTCATTGCTCAAAGATTTTGAGCTGCAGGAAGAAGATCACAGTTAAGTACATCCAGCATGTCGTGGAGCAGAAGAACAGCAAGGAGATGGTGCCCGTGCTCTGGGAATTCCTGCAGAAGGTGTGTCTGCTTCATGGGCTGTCCCCTTTTCCTGGTAGACTTCCCTTGAGGAGGACTGGGAGGCTCTGTGCCTGGGTTCAAAGTCATCATTCTTAGCGGCAGAACCCTAACCAGCCCCATCAGCACTGTGATTCTGAATGCAAAGCCTGTAGCATGAGTCTCAGGGACAGCACAGAGGTCTTAAGACACATCTGCTGAAGTCATAGGTGTAACAGGCACATGAGTGAGGTTAGCTGTGATCTATAAGGAATTTGAAGTCCAGGAGGGATCACACTGGTCACTCAGCTGTGATGCCTTGTCTTCATCCCTAGATGTGGGAGGCCAACCTTACACGTGACTGAGTTACACTCCCCGGCTGGGTGCTGAGGCTCTCAGTCACAGAAATGTGGCACCCTTCTTGGGTGCAAAGGTCATGAGTGTGTCTTGCTACAGCCCCATGGGTGAAGCTATGCTCACCTGTTCCTTTGTAATATAACCCCTTGCTTGCCCTGTTTAGGATAGAATCTTCCATGGAAGTGCCTTGTGTGTGTCCCCTTCTCTTACTGTGCCCTTGGGTGTGGCCTACCCAGGTGTCAGTCAACCTGCTGACAGTGGACATCATGAAGATAGACTCAGCCCCCTGAAACCTGACACCTTGCCTCATTTGAATAGCTTCCCTCAATAAAAGGGGTCAGTGCATGCTCTCGCTCTCTCTCTCTCTTTCTGTGGACCCTTAAGGTCAGAAGAGCCGTCACAGCGACCTCAAAGAAAAAGGTATTGTGTCTCTTGTGGTTATTTCGTGCAACCCAGTTAGCCCAGTTTAACTGGAGTGACCCCTGAGCCTTTTAGTCTCGAGAACAGAAACCTGGCACCTAGAAGCTGAGCAGGTGGTCACCAGCAAATGCCTGCTGAACAGTCAAGAATGCACACCAAAACCAAACCTCCCTGTGCCCTGCAGGCAGGAGGCAATGTACTGCATGGTGGGGCTGCAGGATGTGGAGTCATACTGCCAGGCCCAGAAACCATCTCCAGCTTTCACCCACTTGAGCTCTCCTGGGCCACAGTAGAGGTTCTCACCACCTCCCTCATGGACCAGTACCACAGCTGGCAGGGAGCAGAATGATTGGGGGATGTCTGGTGCTCACACTAGGAAGGACTTCATGTTAGTGTTGTGATCTCTTATCAAGATATGGTTTCATTTGACTGAGGATGCTGGATCCTGGCCCTTCAGAACAAAACCCAAAATCACACCAGCTACCACTACAATAGGCCTGGTCTTTCCTTTCACAGCCTCACACCCAACAGTGGGCCCAAGAGTCAATTTTTTAAAAATTTTTCCTAAATTATTTATTTTTATTAATTCATTAGTTGTACACATAATGGGAATCCGTGTGAAATTTCCATGTATGCATATAACATGCACTGATCTTGTCTCTGTGTCTGGCTTGTTTTACTTAACATAACATCCTCTAGTTTTATCTGTTTTGCTAAAAATTTCAGGAGTTAATTTTTCTTATACCTGAGTCATATTCTATTATGTATATAAACCACATCTTCTTTACCCATTCATCTGCTGATGGGCTTCTAGCCTGATTCCATGTCTTATTGTGAATGGTGCCACATAAACATGGGCATGCAGTACCTCTTTGATATGCTGATTTCCTTTGGAGTGGTATAGTTGGATCACATGGTAGATCTTTTTTTAGTTTGAGGAACCTCCATACTGTTCTCCCTTATGAGGTATTAGTTTACATTTCTACCAGAAGTATATTAAATTTCCTTTTTCTCTTTATCTGTATTATTTTATGTGGGATTCATCTATTTTGGAGTGTGGGGGACTAGTGGCAATTGAACCCAGGGCTTTCTTGGGCTTCCTAGGCAAGCAATGTTCTACTACTGAGCTACAGCCCTCCATCCCCTCCTTTTTTTTTTTTTTTAAGACAAGGTCTTGTTTTGAACAACCAACAATAAAAATTAAAAAAAAAAAAAAGACAAGGTCTCATTAAGTTGCCTACACTAGCCTAGAACTTGCTGAGGCTGGCCTTGAACTTGTGATCCTCCTGCCTAGGCTCCTGAGTAGCTGGGATTACACACCAATCTTTTTTTTTTTTTTTATAAGAGCCATTCTAACTGTGGGGGGGATGGCATCTCATTGTACTTTTGATTTTCATTTCCTTGATGGCTATTGACATTGAGCATTTTTTCATATATTTGCTAACTACTTATATTTCTTCTCTGAGAAGTGTCTATTCAGATCACTTGCTCATTTTAAAATTGGATAACTTTGATTTTTTTGTGGTTAAAATTTTTTGAGTTATATATTCTGGGTATTTGCCTGCTGTCAGGTGAAGAGTTGGCACCTATTTCTCCCATTCTGTAGGTTGTCTCTTCACTCTGTTGGTTGTTTTCTTTGCTGTGCAGAAACTTTTTAGTTTGATGTAATCCCATTTGTCATTTTGCTCTTACTTCCTGTGGTTTGGGGTCCTATCCAGAAAACCATTGCCTGTGCCAATATCTTGGAGTGTTTCCCCTGTTTTTCTGCTGACAGCTTCAGAAGTCAAGTCTTATATTTGTGTCTAGAGTTGATTCTTGTGTAAACTGAGAGATGGGGCCTAGCTCAGTCCTTGAGGCAGTTTTTCATTGGAGGAGAGTGGGGACTTGGTCCTGTTCATCCAAATCCCTCATGTGTAGGGCATGTCTAACATATCAAAAATCTATGGAGATGGCTCCACTTGGTGAAAGGATGAGATGACCCCTTTCCCATTTGCAAGCTTCAGGGTATAATCATGTAAAACAATCCACTAACCAAATTAAACTACACAGAAAGTCCCCAACCTGCCCCAAGTCTTTCCACCCCATATTGTTTCTCAGTTAAATAGAGGGAATGTTACTGAGCTGTCTTCCCTTCTCCAGGAGGCAGAACTGAGACTGGTGAAATTCCTGCCTGAGATTTAGCCCTGCAAAGATGTCTAGTGAAATGATTCCAGAATGTTCCAGAAGATGAATACTGTTCCATCAGGAGTTTTATTAGCAGTCACAATTCAAGAATGACTGCTGTCTGCTCCAACAAAAGATCAGGACCATCCATGTTTGGTGGTTCAAAAGGATCATTCAGGCTGGGCCATGAGGGTGGGGCTCAGGTCCTAAGGTAGAGAAAGAGGCAAAGGATGCCAAATCCCAGAGATGGGCCGTGAGCCACTGCTGTGGCTGGAAAGCCCTCCCCATCTCCAGCATCTCATGCAGCCTCAAATTTGAAACTCAGGCATGCTCCTGAGTGTTGGAAGGTGCATGGTCAGGTTCTTGGGAGCAAGCCTTGTGGTTTGACCCTGGTCAGGGTAGTGGTGGGCAATGTTTCCATGGGGATCTTACCAAGTGTTTTGTTCAACAGAGGGGCTGAGGCAGCTATTCCACAACAGGATCACCATCTTCCTGTCCACGTGGAATGCACTGAGGCGGTCACTGGAGACCAATGGTAAGTGTCCTCCTCCACGTGGCTCTGCCAGCACCCTGCTGTGTATGTGGCAGTACAACCTGTTGATGGAGGTGCTACATGAACCAACCACAAAAGAAATCCTCAGTCATCCTGAATCTATAAATATGGAATGAGAAAGGAGTTGAGAGCACTGGAAACTTAACAGCCAGGGCCCAGCTCTGTGAAGATGGCTGCCTTTGGCTGCCCTCCTCCTCCCCTGCCTCCAGGCTATGACCCACATGCCTTATGCAACATCTCTCTGCTTAGGAATGACCCTATCTTCTAAAGGTGAAATCAAGTTACCTAAAGACTACTGCAACTCCGACTTGGATCTGGACGCAGATTTTGAGGTCATCCTGTCCCAGTGTCAGGGCCTGGGTCTCTGCTCAACTGCATTAGTCAGTTACTTGATTTATCTACATAATGAAATCATCCACACGTTGGAGAAGTTCTCCAAGGAAAACAATAGGTACTGCATAAACCTACCACCCCTGCCACCAAGCTGGGCTGCAGACTCCAGCCAGCAACAGCTCCTGTCCCCCAAACCCTCTCTCAGCCTTCTTCAACAAAGGGTTTTCACTTGTTCACACTATGAGGGCAGAAGCAGGGCATATGCACCAAAGCCCTAGGCCCCACACACTTTCCCTGGACACCAACAACTGTATCTTGTGTCCCTCAGCTATTCCGTGGATGACTCAGAGGTCACTGACTTGCATGTTGTCAGTTATGAAATGGAGGGAGACCTGATTCCACTGGTTCTCTCCAACTGCCCATATCAAGTGGTACAAGGCCAAGAGACCTTGCAGGAATTTGACCTGGAGAAGATCCAGCAGCAGATCAGCAGCCGCTTCCTCCAGGGTAAGCCCCAGCTGACCCTCAAGGTAGAATGGGCCCTCAGTCAATGATTTGCTTATGTCAGTTATGAACAGCCCTTGTGAGTTTCAGGGGGAACAGACAGAAATGACACCAGGGTCTTGTCTGCATTATCTCCTCCCCACTGGTGGTCTGTGGTCCCTTTGCCTTCTCTGTGCTGGGAGGTGTCTCCAGCTTTCTTCCACCTGACCATCAACATCTGCACCTGTCCCCCAGGGAAGCCTCAAGTCTCAGTGGACTGGGTTTCCACTACAGTTAATGGCACCACCAAGAAAACCTGTCACTGCTGCTGTCCCCTTCAGTTGCATATGCAGTTCATGCCCAGGAACCACTGTGCAGACTTTCCCCATGCCTTCATCCTCTAACTACCATGGCCATGGCTTCAGTTCAGAGCATTCAGCCTTCAGTCCAGCTGCCCAGTGCCAGCAGAACCACTTCATCTTAGTTTCCTGCCAGAATGCCACCACGTAGGGAGCATCTGTTCAGGCACCCCTGGAAAGAGGCGGTCAGGAACCCTCACCCCCAGCCAGTCCACAGCATGTGGACAGTATTATATGGCCTCCACCACACTTCTCCATCTGGCACAGAGACCCTGTTACCTGGCCCCAGCCCAACCTTCCAACTGTCTCCATCACCTTCCTTCCTTACTGCATCAAACCCTGTGACCTGCTTTCTGACTCCCTGAGCACAATGACACTTCCACACTGTCTGTCCCTTACCGTGGCTGCACTCATCCTTCCAGGTCTAGTCAGGTGTTGTATTTTTTCCCTCATTGCCCACAGTCAGGCTGTCAGTTGTTTGATCCCAAAGCCATTTTTAATTCATCCTGACAGTGGCTGCTCAGTGTTGCTGGATAGATCACAAATAAACACAGTCTCTGCTCAGTGTTGCTGGATAGATCACAAATATACACATTCCATTCCTGTTCCTCCAGTGCTCTTGTGCTCTTGTGGTCCTCAGATACACTATTCTACAGGGCAATATCTGCAAGGCCACTGTAGCCAAGCTAGATTTCTTGTGTTACTGTGTCCAAAGAGTGCGGCTGGAACAGAGTCATCAGAAGACAACAAAGCTATATTCCTTGCCCAGGAATATACTCTCTGGCTTGGTACTTCCACTGAGTCACTGTTAAAGAATACATCTGTCATCAGATGGAAGCCTCCACTATGGATTTAATTTCCAAAAACCTTTTTTCTTTCTCACTTAGGGAATACCCATGCTGATATACAGACATGATTGGAACTTTGAACACCTCTTTATGGACATCAAGAACAAAATGGCGCAGGTGATCATGATAAACCCTCATTTGCAGGATGGTTCCATCCACATACATAAGGACGGACTAGTCCAATCTTTGTGTCTCCTGTGAGCACCAGGCTCTCTGGCTCCCTAAGGAGCTTAGGGAGCCCAGAGCTCAGAGAGGCAAGCGGGATGGCAGATCACCAAACTTTCTTGATGAGAACAGATCAACCTCTTGGGGATTGTTTTTTTAATGATGATATCATGACCAGATATCAAGATCCAGGAACAGATCAGCAGCTGCTTCAGGTACTACAGGTCAAGAACTCACTTACTTCTGTGCTTCTTAGATTCTGCTGCCAACAGGTAGAGAGGCTCTTATGCCTCTCCACATCCTCATGGGTCATGTGGAAGGTTCAGTTAGCTCGGGCCCATTTCTGTGCAAAGTCTGAAATGCTGCAGCACTCAGCATCAGCTCAAGCACAAGCATCAGCTCTTACCACAAGTGCTGGATAGCTGGCCCCGCCTGGGCTGGCAGCTCACAGTTAGGCTCTTACCAAGTAAGAGAAGCAATAGCCTGACCCAAGTCTCTGTCCTGCTTTTGGTTTCAAAGCCCCATCCCCGACTTGGCCATGGGTGCCATCAGTGGAGAGCTTTGGTCCTACAGCAATGCCTGTGAAGCCCTGTCTGTCGCAGAGGTCACTCTGGGCTTTCTAGGCACAGCTGGTGGGGATCCAAATATGCACCTAAATGTGTATGTCCAAGACATCCTGCGAATGGGCAACCAAACAACTCCAGTTTTAAAGGTGGGTCTTGTGCGCTTTTCAAGGAGAATCAGGATCACCTCATCTTAGTTTCCTTCCAGAATGCACCACGCAGGATCATGGCGCAGGCATCTGTGGAAAGGGCTGGTCAGGAACCCCATCCCTAACCAGTCCACAGAATAGCAGTACACACTGGGGACAGGAGAGGCAGGGATGCTCAGTGCTGATCACCTAGTACAACAGGATGCACAGGACACTGGCTACCTGCTCACTGTGTGATACTCACACATACAAGCTGCTGCAGGAGGGGGAGACTCTTAGATGTTTGCAAGATAAGGCACATAGACTCGTGGATGGAACAGATATGGCCTCAAGACAGGAAATTGACAAAATTAGGGAAAAGTGCCCTGGGGTACCAACTCAGAGTATTTGGTATGTACCAAAGGAGGGTGTGAGCCTTCTCCTCCCACTCGGGACTCTCTTCCTCTTCCAGGCCTTAAGCAGATGTCAGTTAAAACACGCCATTGCCCTCTGGCAGTTCCTCTCTGCTCATAATTCGGAACAGCTACTGAGACTGAAGAAAGTGAGTCTGCCCTGCCTCTGCCCAGACTGAGGGAGCCGCACACTGGTCCCAGGCTTTGATGTTGCATTTGTTTATCTTTTTTTAGGATTCCTTTTGGGAAATCAGTTCTAGGTAACAAAGCAGACATCAGCCCAGAAATTGCTAAGCTCCTCATCACCTTCCTGAATCACACAGACCTAGATGCTTTCCTCATGGAGCTCCATGAAATGATGGTGTTGAAACTAAGAAACACCCAGACCCAAGACAGCTTCAACCCTGAATGGAAGTACAGTGTGCACACCTAGAATGTTTGGCATCTCCCTTGACATGAAGGTAGTTCCATCTTGCCACAGGACCCACTGTCTTCTGTTCTCCATCACCAGAGCAACTCTTATTTGGTTTTAATCTTTTGGGGACTTTTAAAAGATAACTATGAAATCATATATTCTCATTATAACAAGTAGACCTAACTACCTCAAAGTGGTATGCATTTTAGATTAGTTAGAAAAAGCTACACCAATGTGTGAAATCTAAAATATCCAAAATTATCTGAATTTTACATTTTTGTCAATCTAGTGGCCAAAAAATGATATCTTGTTTTCACTTGTGTTTCCCTACCTACTTGTGTGGCTGGGCACATTTTTAAATTTATCGCTATTTGTTTATCATCCTCTGAATTAGCTCTTGGTAGCTTTTGGTTATTGATCTGTTTTTTTCTTTTTTTTTCTTTTTTTTTTCTTTTAGTACCAGAGATTGAACCCATGGTTAACTACTGAGCTGCATCACTAGCTCTTTTTAGTTTTTAATTTGAGACAGGACCACACAATTGCTGAGGCTGGCCTCAACTATGTAATCCTCCTGCCTCAGCCTCCTGAGTTGATGGGATTGCAGGCATATGCCACCACCCCCAACCAGTTTATCTCTCTCTTTATAAAATATGTTTCAGTTGTAGATGGACACAATATCTTTATTTATTTATTCTTATATGGTGGTAAGGATCAAACACAGGGCCTCACGTGTGTGAGGCAAGCACTCTACCACTGAGCCACAACCCCAGCCCTTATCTCTTTTTTAATGATTTGTAAAAGCTCTTTTATAGAACAGATTAATCTTTGATCTACATGTTACAATTGATAGAAGTAACAACAATTGATAGAATTTTTTCATAAAGCCTCCATGGGACCAGGTGCAGTGGTGCATGGATCCCAGGAGCTCAGGAGTCTGAATCAGGAGGATTGTGAGTTCAAAACCACCCTTGGCAACTTAGCAAGGTCCTAAGCAACTCATCAAGGCCCTATCTCTAAATAAAATATTAAATAGAGGTGGAGATGGGGGCTAGGGTTGTAGCTCAGTGGTGGAGTGCTTGCGTAGTACGTGTGGGGCACTTGGGTCAATCCTTAGCACACCACATATAACTGAATATAATAAAGGCATTGCATCCATCTACAACTAAATTTTTTTTAAAAGGTAGGGGTAGGAATGTGGCACAGTGGCTAAGCACCCCTGGGTTCAATCCCCAGTACCCCCCCAAAAAAACAGCCACCATGGGGACATATACTAAAGGTCTTCCTTATCACATCCCAGGGTGCTAAAACTTCCCCATGTTTTCTCCTGCTGCTTTTATAATTCTATCTTGCACATTTTTGATAGCCAGTTCACTTTTATGTGTGGTATGAGGAAAGCATTTCACTTGACAGTTTTTCTGGATGAATAGTCAGGCTACATTTGCTGTTTCTGCCCTCAGGCTGTATGGCACATGCCTATTTACAGTAAAGTTCCCCTTTCTAGGGAATTTGCAATCTTTGGTAAGATAAACTGTGAAAGGGAATACCTGCCTTTTCTGAATGGCAAAGCTTTGTTTCTGATGCAGCCAGACAGGCCCCTCAGTGGAGTGCCTGAAGTGGACTAGCTGGGCATCATTGAGGAAGCTCCATCCTCCAGAACCCTTGAGCCTGGGACTCTAGGTCCAGCTCAGGAACTTGAAAGCTGGCTGACCTTAAGCTGACCCTCACTATTTCCCATCTTATTTAGCACCTCAGTCCTATCAATGCCTGGAAAGAGTGAGAGCTGATAGGTTTCTACTCTAAACACTATCTCTTGTGCCTGATTTTGCAGCCTGAGGGACACTCTGTTGACTTACATGGAAACTAAAGAGAATAAAGTTCTTCCAGAAGTGGAATCCCAGTTCCCAGAAGAGATACTGCTGTCCAGCTGCATCTCTGTGTGGAAAGTGGCAGCTACACAGAAACAGGACAGGCAAGCAAAATAGGCTTCTCTACTCTGTCTTTTGATGTGCTGCACACACAGCTCCCCTCCCTTCCACTGTGCCTCTGGGGGCATTTGAAAGGAAGGAAGGCACAGCACTGAATTCAAGGCCAGAATGCACTGTGCCAGCTGAAGTCTTTTCAAGCTGTTTCTGGAACACATGCAGATTCCAGAACTTCCATGTTATATTATGAATATTAAGTGGTGAGAATGGCAGTTACAGAAAATTGGAAATCAACCACCATGCTGTGCATTCAAGGAGCAAGAAAAATTTAAAAGTCACAATAGGGGGTCACACCCAGCAGTGACCTATGTTGGGCCTGCAGCCTCTTCCTCATTCTTCCTCACACTGCCACACAGCAGCAGAATACAGAGCTGTTGGTCTTTTTTCTTCCCTATTCTATTCTGCACACACAGAAGAGAATCTGGTTTTCTTTTCTCTCTCAGTACCTTAAATTCTGAGTACTTTGCTTATATTTCTTGGGTTCCAAGATGTGAAAAAAAGCACCACACTCTTGTCTTCTCACTAACAGGAGGAAAGCCAGGGTGTCCACACATGCCTTAAGGCCACAAGAACAAAAGCCAACCCAGACCCCACTGTAAGCCACTGCCAGATTCCAAAGCATCAGAGCCAACAACTCTGTGAAGAGCATGGTACTCAGGGTTTCGGCATCCCCATGAATAAAATGGAATGGACTGACAGCCACAGCACCTTCCAGTTCTTGTATCTTGAGATTCTAAATGAAAGTTTGTCAGTGTCAGCATGGATCAGAAGCAGGTTCTTGGCAATGCCATGGGGAATTTTTCGTTGTCAAGCATTGCACTAGGTAAGCATGCAGTCTTGCTGGGATCTCAGCTTCCCTGGGTTTGTGTATTCCTGGTCTTTTCTTTGAGTCTCAATCACACCATAAAAACTGAGCCTCAGAGTGAGGCTAAAACCAGTGCTATTTGTGAAAAAGGCAAAATGACTTTCTCCAATCTTGTGCTGCCTTTCTCATTGTAAGTTTTGTGTCTTTTTGAAACCCACTTTGATGCCCTGGACCTCTGGATAAATTCCTGTTCCCCACAGCTCAGGACCCATTTGCAATGAGATCAGGACAGCAGCCATCCACACATTGGAGGTCCTGTCTTTCACATACATTCCAGATAAGTTAGGGACTCAGTCAACTTGAAATCAGGCCTGTGTACTTTTGAGCTACAGAAATGCAAAACTGTGGCAAAGGGCACAGCTCAGTAGTAGAGTGCTTGCCTCACAAAGCCATAGGTTCAACCTACAGCATTGCAAAAAAAAAAAAAAAGGCCTGGCACAGGCCTTGTGCATACCTGCAAAGACAGGTGCAGAAGGAACACTGCACTCCATTTCCATGAATGGTTTTCACAGTGTCTGATGAAGGAAGTGCAGTGACAGAAATCAGGTAGTAGCTCCTTTCACAGCACATGTGCTTGCATTTAGTGAGTTGAGATGAACACTCCAGACTACGCAGAGCCACCCCCCCTCCTACTAAATGCCTGACACCTAGGAGCAGGAGTACCTTGGCCTTAGATGCCTGGGAGTGGGGGTGCAGCTTGCCAGGACCAGCAGTGGCACTCAGACCCAATCTGTTCCTCACTGCCACACCTTCATAGGTGGAATCAGATGTCAAGTAAATCCTTGATGTGAAGCCTTTTATTCCTCCCTTTGGCCTGGGCATTTTTTTCCTCACTATTATATGAGTTGTTTTTAATTAAGATGTTTTATTTTGTATGCTATGCTTTCAAAGCCTTAACTGTCATATCTAGCATGATTTATACAAAAATATACTGGGCTAGCACAGGTAAATTTCATTATACTTGCAATGCTGTTTTGATAAACATGAGTTCTGCTGCTATAGGATCCCTCTCTTTGGGGGCCATGCTACTGTGCAAGGCACACAGACCTCAGCTAGGCTGTGGGAATGGTTGTGGGGTTTTGTAGAAATGTCCTTGCAGAAGTATTTGTGAAGTGGACGGTTCAGAAGTGAAGAGCACACTCTAGAATGTGAGATGATAAACTTCCACTGGACAGAACAACAGCAGAACAGTTTGTCCACAGTAGAAAAAGCTTAAGTCTCAGCCTGGGGAGGGGGTGTCTTCTGCTTAAAGGGACACCACTGAAACAGCAGAGCTTCAGCTACCAAGGAGTAAGAATGAAAACTACCTACTCAGTGAGTGAGGCTGTAGGATGGAGAAGACTTCCTGGTAACAGGAAATAAAGGCAGTGAAAGAAATAGAACTTCAAGTCATTGCCCTCAAGTCCTTTCCATCCTTAACACTTATGAGATTTTTCCACTTGTTAAGGGAGACAGTCATAGGATCTTTCAGCTGTTCCTAAATGTTAAGGCAGTTCCAACTTAAAAACAAACTTCCATGATAATCACTGTGAGCAAAATATCAGTTCAAAAGGCCCAGCCAAACTTATCCAGGTTCTGGCATGCCCACTTGCCCCAGTGTGCATATGGAAAGCATCTCTGATGTAATGCCAGAAGCACCGAGTGAGTGTCAAAGTGCCTGCAGAGTGCTTGATGGGACAGAAGCCCTGAGGACTGGAGCTGGGCACCAGCAATTGGCATTCACATTGTATTCTGCAATGTTCTGACCCCTTCAAGTTCACTAAGCATATGCTCAAGCATTCAGAATCCCAGGTCCAGTTGGAAAAACAAGCACGAATGCTTTCTTCTAAGAGAAAATGCTAGCAAAACTTAGACCTTCCCTGTAGGGACATTGAGCTTGCTGCCTTCTCAGCTGGTGGAGTGCTTCTGAGAGTCAATGAGGAGGGTTCTGTGCATGAAGCAGCCCCCATCGCTCTTGGGCTGCTTTTGTTTGGGGGCTCCACAGTCTGCAGTGTGCTGCCTTTCCCTTCACATGGATCCACCAAGGTCAGTATTCCTTCCCAATCACTACCTGTACCCTGAGACACAATGGAACCTCAGCCCAGAGGACAGCTACTTCCTCAGAACCCTAACTCTAACACAATCAGGCTGATATACCACAGCCCAGATGGACCTAAGCATAGATAGGTCTTGGCTCTCTGGTTTGCCTGCTCAGTGACCTTAGAAAAGCCACTTGATCATTTTTAGCCTCCATTTTCTCATGTGCTAAATGCCTCCCAGTTATGTGGTGAGAAATTAGAGTAGGTAAACAGCAGCACAGTGCCTGGCATGGGGTAGGTGCTCAAGAAATGGGACATGCCCTCTCCCCAATCTGAGAACTTGCCCTGTTTTCAAGACGCTGTTGGTTGTTGGTGCTATAGGAAGTCTTTCCCAAACTTGAAACTAATTAGTCCAATCTAATGCAATGTTCTGTTTCGTCCTCTTGAAATCTATATTCAGACTACATGACTTATGCATATACTTTTCTGATTTCTCAGAATATAAGTTAAATTGCTATGGGTTAAATTGCTATACTTCAGCATCACTGGCTGCCTTTCAGTGACTCAAATACATCAGCCTCTTTCCTATCTCAGAACCCACTGTTCCCTCTGCCTGGCATGCTCTCTCAAACTCACCCTTCAGGTCGCCTTTAAATGTCACCTCCACAAGAGGCACTTCCCAACCATCAAATCAAAGCCAGCTCCGCCGGGTATTATTTTCACTCAGCACTAGTTGCAGCTGCACTGTCTATTCACCCCCTCCCACTGCCCCTGGTGAAGCTACGCCAAGAAGCTGCAACCCCAGCACCTAGCACAGCACCAGACACAGAGAGCACCTAGTAAATGTCCATTACTTTGAGGAGGACGGGATAAGAGGCAACACTGACCTGGACGTCCAAGACTCCTGCTGCACACACGTTCTACCTGGCTGGGTGAGGCTGTGCAGCCTGCAAGACTGTGTGCTGGGAAACACGGTTCTGCAGCACCTTGCTGCACGGCTTAGGAGCGCGACCCAAGCCGACTCAGGCGGCGGCCCCGGGGGGCCGCGGGTGTGTGTGTGTGGGGGGGGGCAGGGGCGGGGATACCACCCCATCCAAGCCTGGCAGCCATCCTGCCCTGCCCGCTGCAGGGGGACGATGGAGCGAGCGGGAGGCCGGGTTCTGGGCACGAGGGAGGGCGCTCTGCCAGCGCGCGGTGGGAGGCGGAGCCCGCGCAGGGCCCTGACAGGGCTGACGCCTCTGTCCTCCCAGGGAGCAAGTCCGGCTGAAGGCCCTCCTGGTGGACCGCAACACCTACACGCGTCGCAGCGGAACCCCGCCTTCATGGGTCTGCAGAGGATCGGGAGCGTTGAGATATCCTTCCTGAAAGGGGACAGTGTCAACACCTGGGCCTCCTAGATGGATCCCAGAGCGCGAGGTAACCCAAGGGACAGGCAGAGGCTGAAGACCTGGAGCAAAGTTGTAGAATTTTCTTTTTTTCCTTTTCTCCTTCTTTGCGGTGCTCCTCGGAACCCAGGACCTGGCACAGTGCCAGGCAAGCGCTCTACTACTAAGCCACATCCCCAGTCCGCCTTTTGTAGAATTTCATTAACAAGTGAGAAGTGTGAAGGGGGGAAAAAATAAAAAGATAAAGACTAAGAGAATTATGTGACTGTTAAGAACCAACTCTGGTGTTTACCTCCAAGCCTGGTTGTCAGCTTCTGGTGCTCATCTCAGTGACGGGCAGCACACACCCAGAGGTGCCCAAGCTGGAAATCTCTTGTCACTTCCTGGGTTCTCCCCTTCCCCTCACATCCTGTCTGATGTCAGCTCCATATTTTCAGCTTCTTAAATCTTGCTGGAATCTGCCCTCTTGTCTGCCTCTCTTCAGCCCCTTTCCTGTTTGTGTCACCATCTCTGCTTCTGTAGGTTACTAAGCCGAATGGGCTCCCCACCCCAAGTCTTCTTGGAGCCCAGGGCTAAGAGAGTGATTGCCTTAAAAAAAAAAATGAGATCATGTCATCACAAGTCCTCTTAACAGGACTTCAGTATCGTTTTTGTGACCTAAAGGCAATTCAAGGTCACACTTATTGACAGTAGCTTGAAGGCCCTTTGTGATCTGTTCTCTGCTTAGTATGACCCTATAGGCTGGACTCCCACCATTACTATCCTTCCCACACCACAGCCCACTCAGGTCGGCTTTGACTCCCTCACATACCATGCAGTGCCCGGCCAGCTCACACTTTTCTCTTAGAACCCAGTTTAGACTTGCTTTTTCTAGTGAGCCCTCTGACTCCACAAGCCCAGGAGTGGCCCCCTGCACTCTTGTCTTAGTCTATTTGGGCTGTGATATCAGAATGCCTCAAACCAGGTGCCTTATAAACAACAGAGATTTAATGCTTTCAGTTCTGGAGGCTGGAAGTCCCAGAGTCCTACTACACATACATTCTCTAGAACCCTCTACCTCCACCCCCATTTTTGTTATTAAATCCTCTGGATCTCTTGGTGATTGTTCCTAAATCACAATTTCTACTTCTCTTTTGAGGCTGGATTAGCAACTGAACACACCTAAGAGAACTGATTCTTCTGTGTTAGCCTAGAGGGCTGGGATTTATCTCTTGCCCATTTTATCAGTAACATGGTAAGGAACTTACCTGCAAATGACCCAAAGTGGGGAGGGTCCACTCTAATGGTAGACAAGTGAAACTGATTCTTAGTGAATCCAAGCAGGCAGGACTGCTGAAGCCTATGTATGACTTTCCACAGGGACACAAAGGGTATCCTGTGTCCCCATAGGGTGATGATGGCTGCTTAATTAGAATTTCTCCACACAAGCTCCAAAAACCAGTGAGCAAGAAAGGAAAGCCCCCTTCTCATTTCCCATGCCCATGACATAAGAGGAGCCTATTACAGATGTCACTATGCCCCCTGGTGGGGAATGAAACAGGCTGCCGCAGTCTGGCTGGGCACAAATCACCAGCCACTGAAGCAGGAACAAACTTTATTTTTGAACTGCGGGAAAACACTTCACACAGCTCCTGGGGAATCCTCCAGAACCCCACGCGGCTTGTCCAGGAACCCCCAGCTGGAAATATCTCCCCCGGAAATCCCTCCTCCTGCACTTCCCCAACCAATGTGAACTCTCGGGGAATCCCCGGAAATCCCCACGAGAACTCCCAAATAGTGCGAGAACTCAAAAGTTGCAGCAGAGGCGGATAGTAATGCCTCGCCTGTCAATCAATACTGTTGGCAAAATGCCAGGGGCCATACAGACTCCGCGATGGCTCTCAGCAACAGGCCAGGCTGCAAAGTGCTCAGGCCAGAGAGACTAATGAAAAGACACGGTTAAGAGACTCCACTGTCATGTGCTCTAGGCAGAGGTTGACCTATGTGCTCTATAGGATATAACCAGCCATCCTTTTCCACTGTGGGGTAGGGTCTTTTGGGTTTGAAAACAGTCTCTTTGCCAGAGAAGCCCTAAGAAAGGGAGCTGAACTTTAAAAGCTCTCTGGGTAGTTGCCAGCCATTCCAGAAATCCCGGGCCATCTGGGCCCTCAGTCCTCAACACCTCCTGGCAGCATGTGCAAGGACCTTCAGTCAGTTCATCTGCTGTCCCCTCAGCGCCACACCAGTGTACACTCCCCTCCTCCCTCAGTGTGTCTAAATTCTCCTGTTCCTGGAAACCCCTATTTTCTCTGATTTCCTATCTCTGACAGCACGCCCACCTTTCTAGATGATTAGAAGTCTTTTCATAAAGCAAGTGTTGATGCCTTACTGTTACAGCCTCTAGGAGACCTGGCTTTCTCCATACCTCCCAGCGTCCACAGGATGCTGCCTTCGTGCTAGTGTCTCCCTGTGCCTTGTCTTTGAGCCTGCAGCAGCCCATGCAGGTGGTGGAGGAGTCAGGGTTGACTTATAAGGAGGCCCAGAAGGGCAAGGGGCAAACAGGGGTGAGGCTAGCCATTAAAGATAGGTAGTTAGTGTAGCTAGGTAAATCGGGTCTAATATTGAGTAAAATCGAAAATGAAGGCCGAGTTGAGAATGGAGCCCAGGAAAGCAGAGCAGCACTAGGGGAAATTGAAATGTTAATGTTCCCAAGGCCCAGAGCCCATTCTAAAGAAATGTTAATGAAGCAGCTCCCAGCAAACAAAGAGGTGCTAATCAAAAGCGGCCCAAGGCCCGTCCTGCCCAGATTACTCCTTGGGTAACACCACCACCCTTAGAAGAACTCCTGGGAAGGGTGGTTGGGAGCCCTCACACACCAGGTCCCAGGTGGGCACCTTTGAAATTGTAACTGGAAGCTCAGTCCTCATCCTCAATGTCAATCCAATAACAAAGGCAAGGTCTTGAGAAAAAGGAAGATGATCCCCCACCCAGAGAAGAGCGCCCCCCACCCTTCACGCCACCTTTACTACCTACCTTCCTCTTTCCCATGGTACTTACACTGGCCCATCTCCAGGACCATGGTCCAGTGCCAACCTGGACACTGTGAAAAGTCACAGGGCCTGAGCTCAGGGAGCTCCACCCTCACCACCGTCCTTGAGCTGGACAGTCTGTCCTCTGTCCATAATCAGACAGGAGCACCATTTCCTGCAAATGCAGGGACCTTGGCCCAGGAGGGTTCTGAGTTTGATGGTCATCCTGGCCACTGCCCTTGGACCCCATGGACCCAAAACCAAAAGGTAAATTCACTCTAACCTGGATTCTAGTCCTGGGACCAGCAGGCTGCTCCTGGGCATGGGCACCCAGGCCATGGGAACATATGCAGAGGCCTAAGGGCAGCAGCAAAGTGGAGAGGAAGAAGAAAGTTGCCAGAAAATGAAAGAAAGAACAGGGTGAAGTGTTGTGACCATGCTAATTAGGCTACTGGGCCTGTCTCAACCTCATCCATGAAGTCAGGGCAGAAAGGGTCTTGGATTCTGGGCCCTGAGTGCTCTGCTGGTCTGCAGATGGTGAGATTCTGTTCATCCCTCATCCTGTGCCCATTTGCAGGCAGCATGGCTTACTGCTGCCCAACCCCACTGCCCCAGTTCACCCTCCTCTGCCCCCTGCCAAGCTTTGGGGTAGCCTGCTACATTGGCATCTTCACAAAGCTGCCCTGTGCTGGAGTGGCCAGGAAACTCCTGCAGGTAGATGGGCTGGAGAACAGCGTCCTGCACAAGGAGAAGGTAGGGAGGCCTGGACCGCCTGGGCTCAGCCAGCAGCTGCCTGGAATGGTTCTGGGGTTGGGAAGGATGGGTCAGCTACCTCCTGGACACCTCTGTGTCCCTGGATCCTTGCCTGGAGTAAAACACACCTGGTAGTCTCTGGGTGTCTCCCTCCATGTGGCCCTAGGTGGTGTATCCCAGCCTGTGATTCCTCCCCATGCTGTGATTGCCTCTTCCATCTCAATCTCTGTGCTGCTGCCACACTCGCATAGGTTGCTGTAGGTTTTGTCCTCCAGTCACCCCCATGCTATCCCAGGTTTCTGGGCTCTGGACTGCTGCTGCTGCTGCCTGTGACTGCATCCACACCCTTTCTCACCCCTGCATCTCCCTCCTCTGGCCCCACAGCATGTACTGGGGAGGTGACATTAACACTTTGGTTCTTCTATTGCACAGCACATTCTGAGAGCAAAGACACCATCTGTCCTTTCCTCTGGCTCAGGCGCCTGTGGGCACAATGGCTTATGAGGCACAGGCAGGATATCTTCATAAACATCAGTGAAGGACATGGGGGTCCAGACCCTACCCAGGCCAATGTGACCCATGCTAAGCCCATCCTCTCCCCTCCAGAGGAAAGTGTGGAGGTGACCCACACATGTCCAAGTTCCTAGTAGGGAAGAAGCAGAAGGAAGCTAGTAGCTGAGTCCTGGTCACAGCCTGTTGCCAGGGTGGCCCTGTGTGCTCTAGCCCACCCTCTACTTACCAGTACTATGGTCCCAGGTGAGTTGCTGCCCATCTCGAAGCCCCTGTTTTCAGGTTAGATGGGGGCCTTAGGCACACTCAGGGCTGTCTGAGCAGATGGCTTTGCTTGGGTACAGTATCATCCAGGATAGGTCCCTTCCCTTTCCTGGCTTTTTACTGGTTTTTAAAGAGGAAAAGGCTTGCCTCAGCCCTTCACCAAGAAAAGACAAGTTTTGCAAGTTTTCTTCCCATTTTCCAGATTCAGCTCCTGCAGGCTGAGGTTCTGGAACTGTCCTGGGAATGGTGACTGGCCTGGGCCTTTACCCTACTCTGCCAGGTCAGAGGCAGTGCATGCACTCGCACACATGCTCCTCACACCCTCTGATGCCAGCACTCACCCACCCTGCCTGGGGACAGTCACCAGGAAGGAGCCTAAGGGCTAAGAGTCCAAGAACTCCCTGCTACTACCAAGGACCTCATCAGAAACTCTAGTTCCTGTGGCTGGCCTGGAACTAGGGGCATGTGTTCCCACGTCTGACCTCCTTTCCATGCTGTGGGCCCTGAAGAGCCATAGCCACAGCAACAAGCCTCTCTATATATCCATGGGCCACAAAATGAGCCTGAAAACAGCTGTGTGCCTGATCTGATGCTGCTACAGATTCTGGATCCCAGAGCTCTTGTGCCAGGTGGGGTTCAGCACATGCTCCTCTAATTCTCACCACTTGTCATCTCTGCTGGGGTCACAGAGCAGTGGTTTGAGGACAAGATGGCCCTGGGTTGAGGGCAAGTCCCTGAGCCCCTTGCTGAGTAACCTGGTGTGGACATATTGGGCCCTGGAGGCAGAAGGGTAGACAGGAGGATGCAGAGTTTCCAGGATTCTACCTGAGATTTCCTGCCTGTGCCTCATAAGCCACTGTGCCCAACACTCAGCTTCTCCCTCACTCAGACTTCCTGTACCTGGGTACCATGTTGTCTGGAGGATAATTTGATGTCAGCTCTAATGACACAGTACTCCACCAGTTCCCAGTCAGGAGACCAGCAGGAGCAGCCCTCAGCCAGAGGCCCTTGCAGAAACACTGGGGCGAGTGCTGAGGAAGGCTTATGACGGCATCAGGAACTCCAGAGTGTGGCTATGCCAGGTACCCAGCACCTAAACTGGTGCTCAGGGGTCAGGGGATCAGCACTCTGATGAGCCACTTGGCTCAGATGAGAAGGAACTCAGCCTGCAGCTGAGCACATGATGCCCACAGCTCACCTTCACAGTCATGGTGAGGGGACACCAGTCACATACTAGTACGTGTTCCACAGAAGTTATAAGGTGAAAATCCAAGAGAATCCATCCTCAGGAAGAGAGAAATCCTGGTTCAGGAACAGTATTTGCAAAAGCTCAGAGCAGGGAGAAGTTTGATGTGCTCAGGCAGCTCAGCCAGAGCAGGGAGGTGTAAAGCAACCGGGAGCCAGTTTGTGTCTCAAGCTTTCAGATTGCAGACCTCTCTGCAGGGATTCAGCAGCCAGTGTGCAGGACTTTCAGATCTGCCTTTTTCAGGCAGCAGCTCCCTGTGTGCTACCAGGCCCTTGGGCCTTTGGGAGGAGCTGGGGGCATGGTCTGCACCTGAAGCCCTGCCTTCCACAGCCCAGCCCTGGAGACTGCTGAGGGTTGAGGGAGAGGGCCCAGAAGCCTCCCTCCAGTCTACTGCTTCCTGTGTGCCGGTAACCTGTAATAGAGGTTACCTGCAGCCATCAAGGAGACTGGCTATACACACTGTTAAAAGAGTGGGCCTCTGTTCTGCCTTGGCCTGGTTTCTGGCATGCAGAGTGGCCTCCAGGTGGCAGCAGCAGCCTGCATACAACCAGGGCCAGGCTCCTGGGGCAGATGTGGGTGAATGAGTGGGCTTGTGAGCATCCACCAGCAAAAGCCTTGCTCTCTCCCCATCAAGGGTGTTGCTGGAGTCTTAAGCACATGGGCTGTCAAACCTGAGTGTGTCTTCAGCCCTAAGAAGCCTTTCCTCTTCCATTCTTTCCCAGTGGCATAATGAGAAAAAAAAATCCAGGAGATTCTCTGAGGCCCTCAACCTGAGAGAACTCTGGTTTGTGCTATCCCAGACCTGCTGGGCAGGCCTCTGTCCTCTTCTCAGCTTACCAGAGAGTGGCCCCCTGTTATTGCAGGTGAGAGGTCAGCCACCTGAAAAGTACTTTGACCACCTAGGAATAGGCAGGGTCATGTGCCTTGAGCTGGAGAAGAGCCCACCAAGTCCTGAACCCACACTTCAGAGACAAGCCACCTGCTGGAATGGGTGAGGGTGCTGCAGGCTCGCCATTTTCTTCCTGGGCCCACTGGCCTCTCAGCCCTCCTAGATAGTATGAGAGATGGTCTTGGAGTTGGGTCTCCCTCCTGCTGCTCTGATGGGCCACTTGTCATAGATGCTGCTGCCCTGCCAGTGCCAGGTGCAAGTGCTCCTGCCATGCTGGGCTGCTGCCTGCCAGATACCCACCACCCACCCCAGCTACTTTCTCACTAACTGAAGCAGGAGCCATCTGGGGATTAGCTCTTCCTGCCCATGAGTCATGAGGCCCCAGAGGTCAGCTAAACCCATCTGAACCAGGATCTGGGGGACTTCTTGAGGCGAGAGTTATACTTGGTGACTGAGCCCTGTTTCATATTCCTCCCCACCTGGTTCTGTCCCAATCTCCACCTGCAACCCACAAGCCTCTTTCACTCTGGTAAAAGGTAACCTTGCTGAACTTTCTAGAGATGGCAGGAAGCACAGGTGACACTAGTTGGAAGGACAGACTAGCTCTGCTGGGAGTCCTCAGAAGAGAGTTGAATGAAGTCTCCAGTAAAGCCGGGCAGAGCTACTCATGTGGGGAGGACCCTAGGACCCTCATCCTCATATCAGGACCTCAACACTTAGGTTATTGGCATTCCTGTTACCCACACACCAGTGGTGGCTGTTCCTGATATCCGGAAGTCTGGGCCTGAGGAGGACTTTCTGTGGGAGGTGTGAGGGCAATCCCAGGCTGTTGGGCAGGTAGGGTGTGTCCAGCGTCTGGCTCAGAATCAGCCAGCACATTCCCAAGTTCTGTCTCCTCTAGTCTGACATCTGCTCTCAAGAACATGTGCAGGACTCTGGGACACTCCAAGTCATCTGCACCAGGCCAGGAGAGGTAAGTACCAGGAAAGACTTAAGCTGCCCACAGGTGGCTGCTTCCAGAGGCCCAGCCTCGCCCTGCTGCAATGTTGTGGCTCATGACTGGCAGGGAACATAGGAGAGGTCCCAAAGGGGGAGGAGAGTGAGATGGACTCCTGGCTTGGTGGGAACTCTAGAAATATATGGCCCAAGACCTGTTTCCTAGCATGGCCACTCCAGTGTCTCCAGAATAAGCTGTGTGTTTGGGGGGAAAGAGGGAATGTCTGCACCTTCCCCTCCAGGCACAGTGCCCCAGCTGCAAACATCCCTCTCTTGCCCAAGGCAGCCCAATCTCTGGTCCCTCAGAGAGGTGAGGAACTTGGGGTGCCACTGGGGGCCTGTGTGGGGTGAGGGCTCACTGGCCTGTCCCACCTGCCTCATCAGCAGCCTAAGCAGCCCAGTGGTCCCCACTGCATCCCCCTGGCCAAGCCACTTGTACAGTTTTGCCAATTACTAATGACAGCAGGGGTGGCTGCACTGGCATGCCAGTGAGTGGCAGGTAGGTGGTAGGCAAGGAGCACAGCCTGCTCTGCCCCACTCCAGCCAGGCAACTAAGCCCCTCAACCTCTGACACCAGAGGCCAGTACAGGAAGGTGGTGAGGCCCTGCAGAAGGCAACCAGAGGTGGTGGCAGGCCAGATGCGCAAGGTGAGGGCCAGAACAGAGCGGAAAGACCTAGGGCACCTATGGAGGAGGAGGAAGAGGAGGAGGACACTGAGGGTCCCAGACCCAGGAAGAGGCAGCTTGGGTGCTTTGGGTTTTGTTTTTGGTGATTTAAATTTCATTTGTGTGTATATGTGTATGTGTGTGTTTCCCTAAACAAAGCCATAAATGTGCACAGTTTGGATGATCAGATAGTTCCATGGGGCTTGGGATGGAACCCAGCACCTCTTGCATAGCCCCCATCCTCCTGATATTTAGGCTGGTTCTTTTGGTATTTACTTCTGAATAGCTATGTTACTGCTGCTTTTTCCTTTTTTTTTTTTCAGACTTAGAAATTATCCATTGACATCCCACTGTGGGGAGTCAAAGTTCTCTCATGGAGCCCAGATGCACACATACACACGTGTGTGCACACACAGCACACTCGTCCTGCTTCCTCCCATTCCCATTAATAATGGTTCAGTGTGTATAAGATGTTTCTTTGCATACACTGGTTACCACTGAGTAATGTATTATAATTACATTTTATAATTATAAAAAAAACTCTTGTTTTTCCTGGACTTAATAATTGCCTTATTTGGGGGAGGGAGAGGATATTTTCTATGTGCCCATTACTTATCCTCACATAAGTAATGGGTACATGGAATAAAGTGGAATATGAATCTCTTTTTGGTACTGAAAACATCAGGCCATCTACATGCTTAATTTTTCCTAGAGCCTGTGGTAGCTGGCCTCCAAGATGGCCCAGTGATCTGCTCTCCTAGACTGATGCCTTTATCCTGCTGCATGGCACAGGGTGGGTCTGCAAGACAAATAGGGGATGGCAGAAGCCATGGCTCTCTCCCTGTCTCCAGTTTAGGTTACAGAGAACACTGTGGCTCTTGTCTTAGATGTGGTCTCCCCTCCCCCCGGCTCTTTATTGCCCCTTCCACTCTCTCCCTGTTTCCATTTCTCCCCCTCTCTCCCCACCTTTCCTCTTCCTCTCTGATTTGCTCTCTCTCTCCATTTCTTTTTCTTCCTATTTTTCTCTCCCTCTTTCTCTTTCCTTCTCCATGTCTTTCTCTACCTCTCCCTTTCTCTCTGTCTATCCCCCTCTTTCTCTTTCTCTCTGCCTCCTCCTTTTGGCATTTACTTTGAGGGAGGTCCCCTGCCCCATCATAAGCCACTCTGTGAATGGGTCCACTTGGCTAGGAGTGCAAGCCTCCTGCTATTAGCCATGCAAGGACACCATTTTGGAAGTGGTCCTCCAGTCCCCAGACTTGGGAGGATAGTGCCCTGGCTGTTCTCTTGGCTGCAAGCAATTTCTTGACACCTACAGCCTGAGTCCTTCACCATTCTGCTTCCAGATTCCTGTCCCCAAGAAACTGTGTAATAGTAAATATTTGTTCTGAGATAACTTGTTACATAGCAAAAGATAAGCAACACAGAGCCATTCTTCTTCAGGCATGCCTCTGTCACAGTCACCTTCACACCTGCGCACCATTTACCATCAGGGTCTTCCCTTCACTCCAGTCTAGGAAGTTCTTCTGTCTGCTTCTGGTTGGCATCCCCTCCTTCCCACATCCCACATAGCCCTATGTTTTGGACAATTCCCTGGTTTAATACTGAGTGGCAAGAGTACCAGCCCAAACTGCCCCTGCCTCAGAGCCAGCACCCCAGCCCTGATCTTCTAGCTGAAAGACCTGGGAGTGAAGCTTTTTCTGTCAACTTGCATAAAACTTGAGGTGTCTGTCAACAGCCTGGATATGAACTGTCCTATTGGATGTCACCATGTTGAAGCCCATCTGCCTGGAGGGCCTGCTGGCTTCTCCTCTGGGACCACAGTTCTGTGAGGGTTGAGCCCACCTGTGCTAGCCTGCTTTCTGTTACTGGGATAAAATACTTAAGAAAATCACCTTAAAAAGAGGGAACGTTCATGTTTCCAGAGGTTTCAGTTCATGGTCACCTGGTCCCATTACTTTTGGGCCTGTGGCAGGGCAGCACATCATGGCAGGAATGAAGCTGCTCACCTCATGGCAGCCAGGAAGAAAACAGGAAGAGACCAGGGACCCACTCTCCCCTGGAGAGCACACCCCTAGGAACCTAGGCCCACCTTCTACAGGTTCCACCACCTCTGGATAGGGCCATGGGCTGGGGACCAAGCCTAACACATGGGCCTCTCAGGGACACTCAAGGCCCAAACAATGGCACCACTGGGCTGGGCTGTTTGATATGCTGGGTGCTGGGGACCCTCCTGCAGCTTCACTGCTTATCAGCTTCAGACAGCTTCCCTGTCCATGGCCCCCAGCATGGGCAACAGACCCCTGAGGGAGGAGTGGAGCCATCCTCAAGCATACCCTGCTCCAGGCCTGGGGACTTTGACCAGGCTGTCATCCTCCCTGGGGACTCTTCACAGGCTCTCATGTGGGTGAATCCTGGAGCAAGAGTGTGCAGGTGTACTAGCCATGTTGCCCTGTGTGTGATCAGAACTTACAGGTTGTGTGTGACAGAAACCACCTGAAGCAAAACTGGGTCCTATGTGTTGACTCCAAGGTGAGCCAACACTGCACGGCCTGGCTGCCTCCTGGCTCTCCATCAGCCCTGCCCAGTGGGGGCTCAGAAGCAGCCCCAGGTTTCCTCACTCCTGTATCTAGTGACCCCATGCATGGGGTGTTCTAGCTGAATGGCTCCAGGAGAGACCACAGGTGGTGCACCTTCACTGGCCCAACCTGTCACAGGCCTTTCCCTGAGCATGTCACTGTGGCTCAGGGTGGCCAGAGCCAAGGGCAAAGCCAGCCTCCACCCACATATGGAAATGGGGTTTCTCAGTGGAAAGTCAAGGCACTGTTGTCAGAGGCAAAACACAAGGTGGGGAAACAGGCTGGGGCCTTCTGCAGAATTGTAGAAGCTCCAGGGACTCATAGAGTTTCATTCATCCCAAGGCCCTAGGAAGACACCATCTCTTCCCAATAGTGCCCTGTCCCATCTCCTAGTAATTCTCTTTCAATGCCATCAGGGAACAATGTGATTAAGGGCCCATTATTAACTTGCTGATCTTGTTTCTGAGGCACAGACATGAACGGCTTAGGGGATCCACTTGGCATATAATGAGGTCTCCATGACAAATTACTTGGGTATCAATTAATTATACGGATAAATGTCAGGCAGGATCCTTCCTGCTGAAAGGGAGAGAGAGCCAATCAACCTGGAGCATCAACTGGATCTGGATTTAGCCTCTAGCAGGGAAGGGGAAGAGGGAAGGACCTGCAGGGCCCAGTGGGGCTGGGCCTCATTCCTCCCTCTATCACTGCCACAAGCCCTGGGCACACACTCTGGCATCTGCTACCTCAGTCCCTTCATTCATTCCTCAGTCACCTGCCAAAATGTTTTCCTCATATAGATCCCATGGGCTGGGATCCAAGAGAGGGGACTGACAGGGGACAGGGCAGTGCTAGGGAGAGAGAGTTGTGCAGGCAGCTTTGTGGGAATCAAGGGTGACAGCATCTTCAGGGCAAGGAGGAGGTCAGGGCAGGAGTACATAACAGAGCAGGAGGGAAGGAAGGCTGGGCCCAGGGACAAGGGTGGCATAGGGGTGGGTAGGCCATGAGGTGCAGAGCAGCCCTGGCATGGCTCAGAGACAGGCTGCCCTGGGCACTGTGCCTGAACCAGGTGTCACACCCTGGCAGACCAGAGCAGGATTTGTCCCCTGCTGCTGAAGAGTATAAGAATGAAGCAGCCTCTGAAAACCTTTAAGAGCCTCATTTTCTCCTCTTAGAATGGGGATGCTCATCCCAGTTCTCAAGAGTGCTGTGAACATTAACAGGGTCCCCCAGCAGGCACTTACTGAACTTGGTTTCCTCTACACCTCCCACAGGTGTGGCTTGGGCCCCACCCTGGTGAAGCCCAATGGAACATTCTCAGGTCAGAACCAGGGACCAGGGTGCATTCCTGGGGTAGCATCCTGGAGGAGGTAATGTGGGCTAGTCAGCTGGCACTTGGCAGGCAGAGACCAAGTAACAGGCTCAGCCCTGGCACCTCGGGCCAGCAACACTCATATGCTCTGGGTGCCTGGGATGGGTCCCCCAGATGAGGACCAGTGACTGTATCCTCACATGCCCTACCCCTGGCTTTGCTCATGGTAGAGCCCCAGCATGCCCTCTGATGCAGTAGATACCCCCACCCTAATCTACTCAGAAAGTGATTGGCAGCTGCCACTTGCCAATCCCCCCAGCCTCATGTCTTTTCATGACACTGACATATGGATAGAAAAACTAAATATTATTAAGATGTTAATTGCCTTCTCCTGTACCAATGCCATCTCCTGTACCAATGCCATCTCCTGTCCCACTGCCATTTCCTGTCCCACTGCCCTCTCCGAGCCCATCATCACCTCATGGCCCACTGTAACCTAAATAAAGTTGTTATGGTCATTAATCAAAATAATATTAAATTTGCATGACTGACTAAGTTGTGGTAGTGATCATGAGTGTGAGCAAGGTGAACATTCTGATGTCTTTATCTTGTTAACCTTACTAAAATATGAATAAAATTATAATGGGAAAATGCAACCAATGTAAATATATCTTATCCCACTTCATTAATGTTTACTTAATAATGCCAATGGGATTCAACTCTTGATTCCATTTTATTAAATATTTCAACAAAATATTCCCTGAAATAATATTAATAACTCATTACTAAACTTTTATGTGTAATGAAGATGATTTTCTTAGAATTTTCTTCCAATAATGCATTGTGTGCTCAGGTTCTCTAACCAAAAATATTCATAATCCAAATTATGTAGATGTAAGGCATATTTTCTTGCTAAAAAATTATCTGCCCTGAACATTCCCTCCTCTTTTAGTTGTGCCATAGATTTCAAGTTTATTGAAAAATATTTCTTTTTCCTTTACAAGAAAGGATAGTTCAATCCCACAGACCAGTGAAACATCAGTTTCTCCCTTCTGTCCTCTGTCATCAGATGCACTCAGGAAACCTGCAGTGCTGGCACCTCCCTGGGTGTGTATGACACACTCAACATTACCCAAGGGCAACAGTACATCCTTTCACAGTACCCCTTTGCATGAGGGGCTTTTCATGTTAAGATGTTAAAGTGATCAAAAGTGCTCTTGAAATGTCTACTTCTCTTTGTTCATTAATACTTTGTTCACAAGGACAACTAGAGACTTCTTATGCTTTGCTAAATAGAAAATCAGGCATCTCTCAACTTTAGAGTGTATGTGCCTTCACAATCAGGAGGCTTGTCCTTTCCACAGGGAACTCTGGATTATCCCATGGAAGGTGGAGAACAACTAACAACTATCTTACCCAGGGTCTGATCCCTGGGTGAGCAAAGGGGCATAAGTGTTTTTTGCATTTAGAGTCAGTAGGGAAATGGTAGACCCTTCCAAGGGCCTCCTGAGCATATTTGTAAGATCAGGAGTCCTGGCCACACTCCAAAAGAGTGCATAAATCCATAGTGATTCTGGAGAAGAGGCCATCCTGGCAGGTTTGAGCACTTCCCCCCACACCCACTGTGTGATTCAGGGCAAGCCTCTTATTTCCACACCTAAATTCTAAGGACATGGTAAGTAATTTACTTAATTCATGCAAAATGACGAAAACTGTGTCTGGTTAGTGATACCAGTGGGCCATCATTGTCACCTCAGCCCCTGGATCACTATCAGTGAATCAGTGACAGCCCCCCTCTCCCAGGTATATTCCAATGCACCCTGAGCACCCCACCTGAGAAAGAGGGCACCTCCACACAGGTCAGAATTTAGTCTCAATCACTGTCTCAGGAAACCCCAAATCAGGATGCTCCCCAGCCCAAGTGTCACAGTCACAGTGCACAGAAGGAGTGTTCCCAGTGTGTTCTGGGAGGCCTTGTGCCCTGCCCCCTCGTGTCTATCATGGGCAAGGAGCCCAGGTAAATAGTTGTTATACAGTATTGTTTAAGAAAAAAATAGCAAGGAGAAAAAAGTCTGTATGTGTTCAATACAGACAAATTTTTCTTTGTCAATATTTTTGGCTTGAGGTTAGTTGAATCCATGGATGAGGACTGCAGATAAAGAAGGTTAACAGGGCAGGGGTTGGGGCCATAGCTCAGTGGTAGAGCACTTGCCTCACATGTGTGAGGCACTTGGATCGATCCTGAGCACCACATAAAAATAAATAAAATTAAGATATTGTGTCCATCTACAACTAAAAATTTATATATTCAAAAAAAGGTGGTTAACAGTATATACTATATAACCCACAGCANTTTTTTTTTTTTTTTTTTTTTTTTTGCTGTGGCCAAGTAAAGATGTAAAAGCATTTAAAATAAAATAAAAAGTTCAAACCTCAAACTTAGGGCTGGGGCTGGGGCTGGGGCTCAGTGGTACCACACTTGCCTGGCATGTGTGAGACACTGGGTTTGATTCTCAGCACCGCGTATAAATAAATAAAATAAAGATCCATCAACAACTAATAAAAATATATTTTAAAAAACTTAAAACTGATTTTATGACTTCAATTTCTTAAAAGTAAGTAAAACTTAATGCATAATTTAAGAAGAGCATAATCTCAGAATTAAGGACAGCACATTTTACTTCAGAGAAACCTATCGAATCATTCTTGCTTCTCTCATTCCCCATAGACCTGGACCTAGGCTAACCTTGGATTCTGTCTTGGCCAACTGATAGGAAAATGCAAAATGACCCTATTTTATTCACAGTGCTGACAAGACACACTGAGGCTTCATCACATCCTTTTGGGATGACTAATATTGTTGGGGATGGCCTAATGTCAAGAAAAGGGAATCAATGTGTATTTAAGCTTCTAGCCATGTCTTCAAAGTGGTTACATATTTAAAATATTTATTACTCTCACAACATCACTATAAACATCAGATTGGACTCAAGGGTGAATTAAATCAGTATTTTATTTTCAACGAGTGACATCACACTAGTTTTGTCTTGTAAGTTATGTCACATGGACTCAAAATTCATAGTATTCTGAACATCCACTTTGGATTTAAATCCACATTATGTCTGACTACTAATAATATACATAACATCATTCATTTTTGTCAATCAACCAACCACTTGACAAGTCTCAAAGACCCTGGTTGTCCTTTGGCTGTTTACTAACTCATGCATGAGGTCACTTATTGTCCCTTGCTGGGGACAATAAGTTAAAATAGGGTCATTTTGCATTTTCCTATCAGTTGGTCAAGACAGAATCCAAGGCAGAGCTTCTCCAGCCATGCTACCCCACCCTCATCCACAGGCCCTATGAGCATCCCTGCTACAAACACTGCGGTGACCCTGAGGTCCCTGATGCTCACCACAGACAACCAAACTCTCCATACCTGCCTATTATAATTGAGTTATGTGCCCTCAAATTCATATGTGATCTCAACCACCAATACTTCAGAATGTGACTTCATTTGGCAATAAGTCCATTAAAGGAGTAATTAAGGTAAGAAGGTTCTTATTATGATTGACTATAATCCATTCTGATTGGTGATCTTTGCAAAGAAAAATGTAGTCTGGGTAAGGGGTGGAATGCCCAAAAAGACTGATATGCCTAGTAGTGTTAGTCTTCAAGAAAAAAAAAAGGAAAGATAAAGAGCTTGGATTAAGAATAAATAAAGGCATGACCACTAGACCAGCATCACTGAAGACACTCATTATGGTTTGGATCCAGAATGTCCCCTAAAAAGCGCATACTCTGATGGCTTAATCTCTAATGTAGTAGTATTTAGAGGTGGCGCTGTTAGAAAATAATTGAATCAAGAGGACTTTGACTTCATAAGTGGATTCATCCATTGATGGCTTCATAATATGAATGAATTACTGGGAAGTGGTAGAAACTGTAAGAAGTGGGATCTAGTTGAAGGGAGTGGGTCTTTGGGGGCGGGCCTTTGGGGATTATATCTTGTCACCAGCCCCTTACTGTCACTCTCTCTGCTTCCTGGCTGCCAGGAGGTAAGCAGGTTTCCTCCACCAAGCACTTCTGCCATGATGTTCTGCCTCTACCTTAGGCACAAAGGAATGGAGCTGGCTGACCACAGAATAATACCTCTGTAACCAAGAAGCAAAATAAGAGATTTTCTCAGATATTTTGTCAAAGTAATGAAAAGCTAAGCTAATACAAAAGGGAATAATATATACTCAGAAGAGGAAGATAAAATCATCAGTAAATGTGAAAAATTAAATCCTACAAGAGGAGTTGACATGCAAATGATAAATAGTAAAGTATCATACATTATCAATATAACAGACAATCAAACTTCTAGGAGGAATAAACAAAGAATATTCAAAATCACCAGAAGAAAAAAGAACAAAATGACAGGAAAAAAATATATACTTTTTCATAATCACCCTGAATGTAAATGTTTTTAATTTTCCATATAAAAGATACAGATTGGCTGAATGGATTAAAAAATAAGACCAGATATACACTCTTGGTGTGTGTATATCTTTGTACATGAGGTACAAAGATATACACACACCAAGAGTGAAAGAATGGAAAATGATGTTCCGAACAAAGGGAATCCAAAAGCAAAAAAGGGAGTGGCTACATTTATAATTGACAAAACAAACTTTAAAATAAAATTAGAAGAGAAAAAAGATCACTATGTATTGATCAAGGGAACAATTCATCACAAAGACATAATTATTATAAATACATAAGCAATGTCTTGGAGCAACCAATTTTTAAAAACAACATAATTAGAGAGAAATAGAAACATAGGCCACAATAAATACATCATCAAGATTTTTTAAAAAATCAGCAAAGAAACATCAGACTTACATTGTACTATAGATTGAATGGATTTAACAAACATCTACAAAATATTCCATGAAACAGTTGCAAAATATACATTATTTTATTCAGCATACACA
>NW_026000244.1:2280781-2303764 GCF_001458135.2 Marmota marmota marmota | reverse complement strand
GAAAAAAAAAAGAATGATCTTAGAACCAGATGGAATCATTGCTGAATTTTACCTAATTTTTAAAGAATACCAATGCTACACAAACTAATTCATAAAACAGGAAAAGAAAGCTTTCAAACTCATTCTATGAAGCCAGTTTTACCTTGCTAACAAAACCTGTAAAGGACACAACAGAACAAGACAGCTACAGACCAATATCTCTGATAAACATAGATATAAAAATCTTTGATAAAGTATTTTCAGATTAAATTTAATAGTGCATTAAAAAGACAGTATGCCATGACCAAGTTTGTTTCATTCCAATGATACAGGAATGGTTCAACACACAAATCAATAAATGTAATATAGCACTAAGTAAAATCAAGGATAAAAATCACATGATTATCTCAATTGATGCAAAAAAAAAACATCCTTTGATAAAATTCAGCAACTCCTTATGATGAAAACCCTGAATAAATTACACATAGTGAGATCATGTCTCAATACAATGAAGGCTATATATTATGCTAAACTGAGAAAAGCCTAAAGCACTTCCTATAAGATCAGGAAAAACAGAAAGTAGCAAATCAAATTAGCCCTGTTTGTTGATGATGATTGAATACCTAGAAATCTGGGGGGAAAAACATCAAAAGTAAAACTGATAAATGCAATGAAGTAGGATTCAATATTAGCATGCATTTAAAAAAATCAGTCGCTTCTGTATGTACCAATAATGAATTATCTGAGAAAGAAATCATGAAAACAATCTCATTTGCAAAAAATGAAGGAGGAGGAGGAGGAAAAAAGGGAAGAGGAAGAGGAGAAGAAGAAGAAAAAGAAGAAGCAGAAGAAATACTGAGGAATAAATCTAAGAATGTGAAAAGTTTCTACAATGCAAATTACAAAATACTGAAGAAAGAGATTGAAGAACACACTAGAAGTTAAAAACACCTATTATGTTCATGAATCGGGAGAATCAGAATTGTTAAAATGGCCATACTACCCAAAGCAATCTACAATTCACTGCAATCCTCAACAAAATATCAATGACAATCTTCTTAGAACTAGAAACAAAAATCTAAAATTCATATGTAAGCAATAAAGACCAAGAATAGTTATAGCAATTTTGAGCAAAAAGAGCAATATTAGATGCACCACAATACCTGAATTCAAATTATACCTGAGAGCCATAGTAACAAAACAGTATAGTATTGGCATAAAAAAAGAGGCAGGTAGAGTAAAGGAACAGGACAGAGAACTCAGAAATAAATACACATTGCAACTGATTATCAACAAAGGTGCCAAAACATTCACGAAAGAACAGACTTCTTCAACAAATGGTGCTGGGAAAACTGGCTATTCACATGTAGAACACTGAAACTAGGTTTCTCTCTCACCCTGTACAAAAATCAACTCAGGATTAAAGACCTTAATGTAAGATGAGTCCTTCAAAACTACTAGAAAGAACATGGAGGAAACACTTCAAGATTATGGCATAAGCAAAGATTTCCAAGTTACGACTCTAACAGCACAGGAAATCAGAATAAGAATGAACAAACAGGATTGCATAGAATTAAAAAACTTCTGCATGGCTAAGACTACAATCAGCACAATGAAAGACAACAAAGAGAATAAGAGACAATCTTTGGTAGCTATTCATCTGACAGAGGATGAATATAGGAAAAACTTAACAATCAAAAAGCAAGTAATATAATAAAAATGGACAAGTGACTAAATAGACACTTCTCAAAAGAAGAAATGCAAATTGCCAATAAATATATGTGAAAAAGCTAAACATCTTTAGCCATTACAGAAATGCAAATAAAACCTACCAAACCAGTTGGGTAAGAAGGTTATTCCAGTTGGAATAGTTATTATTTAAAAAAAAAAAGTAACAAAGAAAGTGATTGAAGAACACACTAGAAGGTAAGGATGTGGAGTAAACGGAAGCATATACAATGTTGGTAAGAATGTAAATTAGGGCTGGGGATGTGGCTCAAGCGGTAGCGCACTCGCCTGGCATGCATGCAGCCCGCGTTCGATCCTCAGCACCATGTACAAACAAAGATGTTGTGTCTGCCAAAAACTAAAAAATAAATATTAAAAATTCTCTCTCTCTCACCTCTCTCTTTAAAAAAAAAAAAAAGAATGTAAATTAGTACAACATCTATAGAAAACAGTATGGATGTTCTTTAGAAAATTAAAATAGAATTATCATATGACCCATCTATAGCACTGCTGGGTATTTATTCAAAGGAAATGAAATCAGCAAATGAAAAAAGACACCTAAGTGATCATGTTTATAGTGACACTATTCACAATAGGTAAGACATGGACTCAGCCAAGGTGCCCATCAACAGATGCATGAATAAAGCAAATTATATATATATACATATATATATATACACACACACACACACACACACACACACACATAATAGAGTATTATTCAGCCAAAGAAATATGAAATCCTATCATTTGTAGGAAAACAGATAGAAGAGGATCTTGTTAAATGAAATAATTCAGATACAGTAAGGCAACTATTGCATGTTTTCTCTCATATGTGGAAATTAAAAACCAAAAAAGATATCTAGAAAGAAGGATCATTTGGGTCCAGGAAGCAGGCAGCAGGGAGAGGGGCGAATGAGCAAGGGTAGAAAGAAGATCAATGCATGATATGTACATGTATGGAAATGACACAATGAAACACATTAATTTATACAGCTAGTATGTGATAATAATAAATAAATATATTAACATATGTACATACAAAAAAGAGGAGATTAGGACAAAGACTCACAATAGGGAAGACCAGGTGAGTACATAGGGAGAAGATGGCATACACAATTCAATGAGAGAATTCTGAGAAGAAAACATCCTAACAACATTTGGATCTCAGCCTTACAACCTCCAGAACTTTGAGTCAATAATTTCTATTGTTCAATCAACTCTGTCATGGCATGTTGTTATGGCAGCCCAAGTTATTACACACCCCTTTCTACAGAGAGGAAGAGAAGGTGGACTCTGCCTTCTCCCATGGCAACCCTTGACCCTATGTCCCTGGAATATGGGACCCTCACATGAGTCCCTCACAGTCCAGCAGCACCTGACATCATTCTCATTATTTTAATGTTTTTGATGACATAACAGCTCTACCAATTTGAAAACTGAATGACAGAATGAGTACAGATGGGCCAGTCCCATATTGAAGAAAATGAAGATGGAATAGAAAACGTAAGGGATGCCAAAATGTCAAGATAATGAATGCACAATTTTCCAAAATCCAAATTAATGCAAAAACTCTATGATGAACTCCAAAATATCAAAAACTTAAATCGGAGCTGGATGCACAGGATGATATTCAAAACCTTAACCACAGCCAGGCATGGTAGCTCATGCCTATAATCCCAGCCACTCAGGAGGGTGAGGCAGGAGGATCCTGAGTTCAAAGTCAGACTCAGCAAAAGCAAAGTGCTAAGAAAGTCAGTGAGGCCTTATATCTAAATAAAACACAAAATATAGGGCTGGGGCTGGGGCTGGGGTTCAGGGGTTAAGTGCCCCTGAGTTCAATCCCTGGTACAGAAAAAAAAAAAAAACCCTTAACCACAAAAATAGCACAGACTGCATCCAATAAGAATGGACCCCTTGTCCATAGGGCTGGAGTTGACCCAGAGGGCTTCAGCTCCCAAGAGAATAGGGAGGTGTAAATAATGTCAAAGGAAAGGTAGAGACAGGCTGGCATCAGGGGGCCATTCAGGACTCTTCACCAACCAGTATCAAAGTATTTCAATATTTTAATGATCCATACAACCACACTGGTTTAAGCCATGGAATGCCAGCCTATTAGTACAGACATTCCATTGCCCTGTGATGCAGGTGATGTTTATGTATGAATAAATGTCTGGCCCCAGTACAAATAAGGCATCCTTGAGGCTAAGCGCATATAATAAATGCCTTTACATTCTTATAGTAGGGTTCAGTATTTCGACTTCCAGGGTGATCAATAAATGCTGATGCTCTAACTGAACTATAGAAAACATTTTTATCTCCATGTAACTTGAACATTCTAAGAAAATGTAGAATGACCCATGAAGAACAATTTTTTGAATGAAAAAATTTCATGGGCCATTTCCATAACTGGTCCATGAATGGCGAGTGCTTTCTCAGAGACTGTTTGTTGTCCTGATGAGGTTCATATGAAAAGAAAGAAGTCTGTATTCAAATTTTAAGTCAGAATCCCTTCTCCTTGGGAAGGGATGCCACACACAGAGGGGTTGATGAAGGGCTTTGGGGGCAGGGACATCTCACAGAGGTGTGGATAAAGATGAGGAGTACATTGATGGACCAGCAACACCTGGAAGGAGACCGCACATGCAGGTGTAAGTGACAGAGAGGGACATGCTCCTGGACCTTGGCCTGAGGCTGTCATGGAAGATCTGCTGCCACTTCAGCCATGGGCTCAGAACTCAGCCTCTGCCAGGGCTGTCTCCAAGGAAGACCACAGAGGTCAGGGAATGAGCACCTTGGCCTCTTTCCCCTCCATCCCTCCTCTCTCCAATGGGTGAGATCCATTGCCAGAGATCCAGGGAGCCAGGTTGATGCAGGGTGGTATGAACACAGGATGCTGCTGAGGGGTGACATTCAGAAAAGAGCCAAATAGTTCAGAGTTGTGAATATCATATGTATATATCTGCATTGATGGTCTGACAACTTTCAAATGCTTCCCATTTAACCAACATCACAACAGGAGATGTTAATAAAGAAGGCACTAGTCTGTGCCAACCAAATTCTAACAGACAGTACTTTCCACTCCAGGTGAGTAGAGAAGCTAAGAGCCATTAAACCAGCTTGGAACCTATGTTCCCTCTCTATCATTCTCCAGCTAGCAGTCTCTTGAGCAACACAAGAGTAAGGATTGAATCACCCCCAGCCCTTGCTCTCTCTCTAAGGAGTACAGAGCTCAAGATAAAAATGGAAAGAAGGACACTGTAGCATAAGTAGTAGATATCAGTCCTTGTCCACAGTTTTAGCTATGTCAGTAGAAACAATCCTTTCAGTTTTCATTAATAATTTTTTGTTTTTGTTGTATATGTTGATTGATTCACACTATGCATATGTAAAGAGATTTTTGCCTTTCTTATCATTTTTCTCTTTAAGTCCTTTTACTATTTTGTTTTGTTTTTTGAAGGTTATTGGGTTTTTCAGGGTTTTTTGTTTTGTTTTGGGTTTTGGTTAATATTCTTAGCTTCTCCCTCTAATAGTTAAATTCTCTTGTTCTCTCTCTATCAATCTGTCAGTGTATTTTGTTTCATTTTAAAACTCTTGTTTTCCCCCCACCCCCCCACCACTTCATTATGGCCTTCACTTTTACCTCTCTTCTACTTTATCTTTTTCACCTTTGGAATATTCTAACCTTTCTTTTGCCTTACTTTCCTATTTTCTTCCTTCTTAATGAACTGTATTTTTGACATATTTTAAAACTATTTAGATAATGTAATTTTTGTTCCCACTATTCATGTTTTTGCAGTTATTAGTACCGTGGGTGTTGCAACTGACATTAGTGTTTACTTTAATGCTAAATCTAATTCACTGTTGTTTGTTGTTGCTGTTTTAATTTATGACACCATCACTTCTCATTTTGTGATTATTAGTATTGTAGATGTCAAAATTGACACCTGGTATTTATTTGAATGTTATAAATTGTTCACTCTTATTGTTGCTGTTGTTTATTTCCCCTTTTCTGTAGTTGCTGGGTATTGAATGCAACCCTTCAAATTGGTGGAGCATATTCTCTGCTGCTGAGTTACCAATATTCTAGCTGGATTGGGGGTAACACCTTGTTCCACACATAACTATGTTCAAACTTCAGCAATACTTTAACACAAAGAATGAGGCAGGGACCCCAACCTGACAACCAAACTTTTCAAATACACATTTCTTATTTTTAACAACAACTGGCTTACAAATATTAACATATATGGACACTATTATATAACACCTATTTTTTCCCTGTAACAGTTGATAACTTAAAATTTAAAAGCAGTCAATTACACATTTCACTTATTTATTTTATTCTTTTCTCTTCTTCTTTTTTATTTTGTACTAGGGATTGAACCTAGTTGTACTTAACCAGTGAGCCACATCCCCAGCCCTCTTTTTATTTTATTTTGAGACAGGGCTGTGCCAAGTTGCTGAGGCCAGCTATAAATTCGCAATCCTCCTGCCTTACTCCTGAGCCACTGAGATTATAGACATTCATTTTATTCTTAACACCTGGCTTGAAACACGGAGGATGTGCCAATATATGAATGATGGAATCACAAACAACTGAACACTCACCACCTCTGCATCTACCAATCCCACATTCCCAGCAATTCACTCAATGCTGATTCCTTCCTTCCTGGCCTTATTCAAAGAATAATATATGTTTATTAATAAACATAAAACTACAGTGAAATGGAGCCAGTTCAATACAACTGATGGGAAAAGAATGTGTTGCTGCAGGATTACTAGAGAATAACATTGCACAGGAACCCTGAATGTCAAAGGAGAAGGCAAAAAAGAAGGGGCAGAAGAGATGGAAAAGATGATCAAACTAGCTAAAGGAATGATGGGCAGGCTTGGGAGGGCGGGTCTTCAAAGACCAGCACATAGAGAATATGAATTTGAAGTTCTCAGACAATACATTAATGCTATTAAAACCTTATGAAAGTGGATGACAAATGAAATAGAGAACACTTTAGAATAAAATACAAGGCTGGGGACAAGTCTGCAGGGAGTGCTGAAATTAGACTGATAGAGCTGCCAGAGAGGCTGCTGGAGAGAAATTAGACAGTACTGCCACCCCTCCCAACCTCATCCTTGGTTTTAAAATGGTAGAAGGACCTTTGAGGTAAGAGAAGCACATGCCAAGCCAGGAAACCCTGAAAATATACAATGTTAAAATGAATAATGAATAGCATTGCAAGTGGAATTTAAAGAAATAAAACTGAAAAGGGAATCTGCATCTAAGAGTTTTTATATGCCAAGAAAAGTAATTTGGAAGTTATTTGCAGTACAAACAGCAGTGGAAATACAAATTGAGAAGAAAATAACTATCACTTTTGGTTATAAACCATATTGCATTAAATTACTGTCAAAATAAAAATGCAAAATTCTGTGTTTGAATCATTATTTTTACTACTAATAAAAATCAAGACAAGGCAGAACCACTACTGTTAAAGGATGCACTGTGACTATTTTACAAATAGTGCTGATTCTTATACCTGCATTTTTTATAGTAGGAGCTTCTTGTGGCCAACAGCTCCTGCATACTGAACTTAAGAGTGCACATAGATATATATCAAAGACAGCTTCAGTCCTTCCAGGGATAAGGCTCACAACTTTAGTCTTTCTGGTACCAATGTTTAACCCAAGGTGCTAGAATAATATCTCCTCTTGAAGATCATCAAGCTAATGGAAAGTCTCCATCAAAGACCATGTTCTACTTTGAAACCAGTAAACCTGAATCCATTTCCAAACTAATGGGAGAAGGAAGAGCTATTTTCATGGGAGCAAGAGAAACTTTAAATATCAGACAATTCAGCAGGGAACACCTTGGTAAATCCAAGAGACACAAGGAAAGAAGGAAGGAAATAATGATGGCAATAAGGAAAAGATCTTGATGGTAACATCTGTTAAATGCTTCCAGAAAATATGGAAAGCAGTGGCAGAGTTATAAAATCAAATGAAAAGAGTGATATGTATGAGAGATTACCAGGAAGAGGAAATGCAGCCAAGCTAACACAGGGATTCACACTTTGGATGAAGCACTTTGGGTAAGCCTCATGTTCTGAAACCACTCATTGTGTGTGAGGTTCCCAAAAAGGATAGAATACTGTTCTACAACTCACTGTGTCCCACAATGCCATACTCTCTATCCCCACACTAACAGAACCCCTGAATTCCTGATCTCATGCTGTGTCTTGTCATGAGCACTGGCTATAGTTTGCATCCGGAATGTCGTCCCAAGGCCTACATGTTAAGAGGCTTTGTCCTCAGCTGGGCACTGTTAGGAAGTCATAGAACCTTTGAGAGGTACAGTTTAGTGAGAAGAAGTTAGACTACTTGGGATGTTTGCTTGAAGAAGATATTGCAACCTCAGGACTGTTCTTTCTGTCTTTGCTTCTCAGCCACCATGAGATAAGCAGCATTGTACCACCACACACTTCCTGCCATTATGCAGTGTGCCGCCACAGACCCAAAGCAATAGGGTCAAGTGACCATGGAGTGAAACCTCTGAACCTGTGAGCCAAAATAAGCTTTTCTTCTTTTCAGGTTGATTATTTCAGATCTTTTGTCACAGAAATGGAAAGCTGACTTATACTCTCCCTAGCTCCTATATCACTATCCATGTCCTTTGCTTGCTTTGTATAATTTTATAACTTCTCATAAAACTTTGACAAAGCAAATGAAGAATTTTAGAATCATCCCTCACACCCTTCACCAGACACAGATCCCTCAAGCAGTCAGCATCCAATAAATTTTTATATAATAAATGAGGGAATAAAGAAATGACTACATGAATAGTATAGTAGTAATGAGAATCAAACTTGGGGTAAAAATACAGATCCGTTCTTAAACACTAGATCAATATGTAATAGCTTGGGCTTGGGGTGTGGAAGGATGACCTGAATGAACAGCAAACCAATGGGTTAGTCCCCAGTTTTCTAGACAAATATTTTGTTAATAATTTTTTCCTTTTGTGTTAATTTAAGAAATACCCAAATGGCAACTATATGATTGACTTGCACCTATATTTTACCGAATGCTTTTAGTCTGTACTTTATGCTCACCTTGGCTGCAAATTTTACTACTTTTATCATCAGGTGAGAAAAGAGGGAAAATACAATATGCAAACGACATTTCCAAGTTAAGACTAAATTATTAAGTTGCAGTGCATTGTACAAAAGAAGGTTCCACGGGGAAGCAGAGAAAAATGGAGGGAGAACCAAGTCATCCTAGGGTATGGGGAAGACAGGGCATATGCATCCAGCAGTGACAGTGTGTTCCACACTGAAGGCCATGTCAGCATCAGAAATAGCACTATCAGTCACAGTACATTACTGTTGTTGATTTGAACATCATTACTTTTTTAACTGCTGACTCTGAAGCAGTAATTGGCTAACCTCTGAAAAATTAAAGGTAAATAAATCTCCATTCAAGTCCTCCTTTGAAGTCAACTGTATCACAAAGAACATTATGGAGGTTTTCTGTTAAAAAAAAATCTACTCAAACAGAAGTGTAGAAGATAAAAAGTTGCGTCCACTTTCAGTGTGGCTCTTACAATATGTCACTCTGATGTTGAGGCAGGGAGAAAGACACTTACTGTATGCACATCCATACACTTTAATCCACATACCAATTCTGTCTTTGGGGTTCCAGGCTAAAGGCAGGAAATGCAAGAACCTGACTTCCAAGGGAGGCTGGAGTCTGTAGTGCACTACACTGTCTGAGTTTGTTTCCTGGAAAGCCCTGAGAAGAGACAGGAAAAGGGATCATAATATCTGTGAAATGCTGTTTCCTCATCAATGCAAAATGCCCTGTTCACCTTGTTAATATGTAAAAGGTGCTAGTGTTTAAGCAGATATGACTCCCTCTTCCTAGTCCTTGAATTAGTAACCACTGTCCAAGGTCCCTTATTTCTAGGATGGTTTAAATTTCATCAGCACCATTAAACCAGTCATATACATACTACTCTTAAAGGCTTGCTTTTAGAAAGTAGTTCATCCCCTAGTCCCTTTTACTAATCTTCAAGCATAGCAACAGAAACACAGAAACCCACATTCCCTGGCCCTGGAATAATAAAAGTCCAGAGCCAATATGGATATAGAAAACAGGGTACTAAATGCCTCTGGGATTGACCTGTTCTTATCATCTGTGTTGTTTAAAGAACTGCATCCTTAGAATATTGCTGAAATAAAGCATTTCTAAAACATAATATTAAGTTGGAGGTTTTTACTGCTTAGTTTTACCTCCTGCTGGAAATATTAAACCAAGAAAGAAGACAGGTTTCCCTTACTCAGCAGAAAGTGAATAGTTCAGGTTTCTCAGTACCGCTCCCTTCCCAATCAGGAGGAACACATTTTATAAGACATTTGGAAATATAATATTTGCTTGCAAAGAGGTTTTAAATAGAGAAAAGCCAGAAAAAAAAATATTTTCAGTGGCTTCAAGACCATATATTTAAAATAATGTATGCATATTGAAAACAATGCTAGAAACATTGCAAATAAAAGTGCATGTAGCTTAACATATGGCCATAAATCTATTTTCTAAAAAATGAATTAGGTCCCCATATTTGACAAATTATGCAAAAGAATAAAATACGGAGTATTTAGCATTATAAAATACAATGCCTTAAATAAGTGTTTAATAGTATGCCCATCTTACGGGCAACTTGAAGGAATTAAACAAATCATTGAACTATATAGATTCATACAGTTTTGAGGACATTTTAACAATTCAGATAATAGCATTTTCCCATTAGCTTCCTCTATATATTGAATATAGTTAAAACATAAAATAGGATATTTGGACAAAATTTAGGAAACTTTCTTATTGTGAAATGCCATTCACTATAAATAATGCGATTTTGGCATTTAGTACAGCATTAAAATGCTCTAAAAGGTAGGAAATTTACTTCACTTACCATCTGGATCAATCTGGGGTGTATTTGGAGAGTTCCTTTGATCAATAAGGCCATTCTGGAGCCCTAATCCATTTTACTCATATCCTCAGCACCTCACCAAGCACAATGTCCTGTTGGTGCCATGCATGACATGAACTCATCACCATCAATTATGTTTGCCTTATTTCCCAGGAGATTTAAAATCTATCCATGACTAGTTTGGTTCTGGCAAATGAAAGGCACTCAATGGCACTAGTGCAGGACAGATGTTCCTTGACTTTCAATGGGGATATGCCCCCAATGAATCCACTGTACACTGAAAAAATGGTGACTCTAAAAGGCCTTTAATACACCTCACACACCAAACATAGTGTATCAACTCAAGACACTGAAGAGAGATATCTATTGGTTCCCCATGAGATGCATGAATGACTAAGCTGGGTTCACTGCCATTGCCCAGCATCCTTTTGCCTAAGCTATTATAACAATTTATATTTTGATGAGCAGCTTCTTTGTTTCTGGGGACGTGGAGTTTGATATTTGCTACACAGAGGATGCTACATGGTTGGCCCCTTCATAAAGCCCTGGTCTCCCAGGCTTGGGATAATATCCTGATTCCCATCATTTTGTGTTTGTCCACATAGGTCACTGCTGGAGGATCTGAGCATGTCCCATTGCAGCTCCACTGGGGGAGGAATCTGGGGAGCTAGCATCTAGTTTCCTCCACATCTTTCCCTGGCTGATCAGGCTGTGTACTCTATAGTTGTAAAACTCATGTGAGTCTCCTGGTGACTCACTGAACCTGGAGGTGGTCTTGGAAACTCCTGATGCAAGACCTATTAAATGCAACTTTCAGAGGCAAAGACTTGGAATTGAAAGAGCCTAATACAAGCTCTACCTTGGTGAGAAAAACACACAGCTAGCTCTGCATCACCACCCTTCCTTTCACCTTACACAGATGGCCCTTTCTTTTTTTTTTCTTTTTTCCCCAAGAACAGTATTCTACAAGAGACAATCAAAAAGGAACCTAAATGCTAACAGTTGGCCAACTTTTCCTGATTTATGCTGAGTTAAAAAAAATAACATATAAAGTATATGTATTAAAAAGTGATAGTTTTTGGTTCCAAAGCACTGGTAGTTATTAACATACCATCTAGCTAAAACAAACTTTTCACATCTCATTTTTTTAACAGACAAAAAAAAAATACTGGATTTCTTGTGAGTAGGCCTAGATGTTACTGTTCTCTCTCATGATCCTTGTCTATTGCGACCTGAAACATGATTGTGGTGATGCTGCATTAAAATGACTACCCTGTCCTAAGAGGATTCTTTCCCCACATTTCCACACTTTGAGTAACAATCACAGGGCAGAGGAAGGTTCTTGGAATGCTTGTACCTCCAGATAACTAGGGCACTTCTATGTCTTTCTCAACATGTTGCTCGTTTGGCTAGTTCACTGCTCCTCAGAATGACCTATTGTGCTTACTAACTGTAAGACTTTGGTAGACTAGTGTAGGCAATATATGGTAGGACTAATTCTTAGATTTATCCTACACTGTGCTTTTAAGGGCAACGTACTGACAATCACCAAGTTTGTTAGCATTTATTAAAAAAAAAAAACAATAGTCATTTCAGAGTGGTGGTCCCACCCCTGCATTCAAAGAAAGTGTTCATTGAAAAATATTTAGCCAGGCCTGGGGTTGTGGCTCAGTGGTGGCATCCTTGCCTAGCATGCATGGGGCACTGGGTTCGATTCTCAGCACCACATACAAACAAACAAATAAATAAATAAATAAAGGTCCATCAACAACTAAAAAATATTTAAAAAAAAATATTTAGCCAAACATTAAAAAAATGTCAAGATGAAATTACTGTTTTTCTAATTCTGTATCTAAAGCTAATCTTGTAGTTTTAGTAATCAAATAAAGATTTTTTTTCTTAGCATTTTAAATTTGAGTTGTCACCTGGTTGATTATAGGCTTAAACAGATAAACAAAGGATTATAAAGGTTTTTACAGAAACACCATAAATAATCTGCTACAAGCAGAAGGGGAGGATACAAAATGCCACAATACCAAGCCAATTGATGGCTCCATGCAAGAAGCCCTTGGAAAAATTATACCAGCAATGACACCGTTAACAAAGATACCGAGTTACAATTTGTTGTAGATTACAGTTTGTTGTCTCAGTCCAGGTAAAGCAGTGTCTCAATAGATTAACTCACAGTCCAGGTAAATCACAGTCCAGGTAAGTTCTGCAGGCAGCTAGCTTAAATCACAGTCCAGGTAAGTTCTGCAGGCAGCTAGCTTGATCCGAAGTCTCGTCTGGTTCTCAGCAACACTGGAAATTTTCCACCCTCGTCTTCACTGGCACTGGGATGAAGGCAGGAACTCCGGCAATGATGCTGAAGAAAATCTTGTAGTATTCCAGCAGGCACTAAGAAAACAACCTTCTGAACAATTTAGTACATTATCTCAAGGTTTTTACATTTGAAATAAGCCTAAATAGTGCTCATTACTCATTAGCTTCCAGGTGTGGGAGAACCATTGTAGTTACTGGCCTTGGAAATGATCAAACTTCAGGGACTCGGGCCATCTTCCACCTGCAGCATCCCAGGCAGCCCCAGATGGCCCTGGGGAGAGTCCAGGGAGTGGTCTGGACTCAAACTGCCACTGGGCACAGGGAGCAAGAGACCACGAGACTGTGCCTCTGGGTCAGGTTTGGATTTTGGCTACCGCAGTGGCGTTCACTCCCCGGGCGGGGGGGGCAGGGGAAGAGCCAGCTGCCGCTGCTTGGAAAGTCCTTGCTGCACCATGACCGGCTCGTACACGTGGCAGCCTCTGCGTGGATTCACGCACCCTCCTTTTGCTGCAACTTTTTTCCTGATAATCCTTCTTTTTCTGAACTTTCTTTTTCTTTCTGACTAGAGTTCCTGGGCTTTTATCAACACATGCCCTAACTATTCTTGGTTCCACTGGGGTGCCTCTTTCCCTTAGTAATTTACTTCTCACCCCTTCCATATTTTCATCACAAAGACAATACAATACACTGAGACAAAACAAGACACAAACATACTGTATCAATCCTTTCCATTTTCTCTAAATGGCCATATTTCCTCTCGCCCTATCTAGGGACGAGCAGATTTGCTCCCATCCTATCTATGGACGGGCAGCTTTTTTTTTTTTTTTTTTTTTATCACTTACCCCCGAGTGTCCTGGGGCTCCCCGTACAGGCCACCATCTGCCGAAGTCTGGCTGCAGCAAAATAATCAGAGGGTGACTAGCAACTTGTGTACATTGATACAGCAGGAGTGGGAGCCGTTTATTGTAGGACCGGAGCAGTATGTATACATTCCACACAGCTTATCTTAATTAACATAAACTAGATACAGCAGTCAACCAATAAGGAATCTCCACACTTAATGGCTCACTGGCGTTACTTCACAAACCACTCCTTCTGGCAAAATGCCAGGCGCCATCCAGACTTGTTTACAGACTCTAACATTTGCCAGGCGCCATCCTGACTTGTTTACAGACCTTAACATGTATTGGTACTGGGAATTTGAACCAGGAGCACTTAACCACTTAGCCACATCCCCAGCCCTTTTAATTAATTAATTAATTAATTTACTTTGAGACAGGATTACAAAAGAAGAGGCTGGATGTCACTAAGTATTGCTAAGTTGCTTAGGGCCTCACTACGTTGCTGAGGCTGGCTTTGAATTTGCTGTCCTTCTGCCTCAGCCTCCCAAGCCACTGGGATTGCAGGTGTGTGTCACCACACCTAGCAATTACCTTGTTTTGATCTTTACAGTGTATATACATGTGTGAAAATATCACACTCTACCTCACAAGTATGTACAATTATCACATGCCAATAAAAATGAAATAAAATTTATTTCAAAAAAGCTATTATGTCACTTTAAGAAACAGAAAGGAAGAAAGAAGAAACAGAGGGAAGAATGCAGGGAGGAAAGAAGAAAGGAAAAAAGGAAGGAAGATTATACAGAGTAACAAAATCCACTTTCTAATTCCTGGGCAAATCACAATGTATGATTTGTAGTACACAGAAAAATGGTCACTCTGTCTCCAAATGTCCCTTCGCTTCTTCCCTATAGTGTCTGAGGGGCTATGATGATGTTAAAATCTTGATTTACCTGAGTCTTAAAAGCTATTCAATCTTTAGAAGTCTTTAGCTGAAATGGGGCATCTCACAGGTTAGGGTCTCACATCCATCTCACATCCTTCCACAGGTATTCACATAATGACCAGCCTGGACAGGTGCTAACTGGGCTGCAGAGCCTGGGCAAGCATAGCAGGTGCGGCTGCTTTCCTAGAGGAGCTTGCTTTCCTACAGGAGCTTATGTTCAAGCATCCTTTACTCTCACCTGAGACCAACTGACACGACACATCAGTAAAAAGGACTCATTCTGCGGAAATGAGATGACAAAGGGCTTTCTACGACCCCTGTTCTATTTTGCCTCATGCTGTTTCTGTGGACAGAACGTAAACCATGCAGAAAGACTGTGTTGGGGTAAGTGCTTCTACACCAAGACTTTCTAAGATTGTGTTATGGTGTTACCATTTTTCACTTTTATTGTACAACTGTCTCATTTCTGGGTACATTTCAGAGAAAATTCTTAAGCAAGCATTCAGCTAAACCCATAAAAATGTACTGAAGTGTGATCAAGTGGTTATTTTAACAATTTATAATTATAGCTTCTCACAAAAAGCTGCTTCACACTTCACATGTCGGGCTTGTTAGGAGTCAGATAAATTCCTGAATGTGAGCAACCTCCATTGTATTTCTGTCCTGAGCTATTTTTCTTAAACATTTCTATAGTGGATTTTAAGAGGTGACTTTAAGGGAAAACTTTGACTGCTATCTTTTATTTTTATTTATTTATTTTAAATTTTTTATTGGTATGTTAGAGTTACATAGAATGGTAGGCTTCATTATTCACATATTCATACATGCACATTATTTGATAAGTTTCATTTCCCAGAATATCCCCTTTCATCTCCTCTTCCCTCCCCTTGATCCCCTTGCTCGATTTTACCTATATCCCTATTTTCATGATTATTTGGTATTTTGAATACTTCAAGTATTATAGAAACAATGGAAGAAATAACTCTCTTATTCTCATGCATTGAAGAAGCTTTCTAGTTTATAATTTTGAGTGTGAAAAAAAAATTTTTGAGTGTGATGTGTTCTGAACCCGGCATAGAGTGGTAGATGTTCCAGTGCAAGGTTGGCATTTTTCATTCACTGTCCACTGCTCAGAGGTTCACTTCAGCCAATTAGTATCCTCTGTCTTCAGTTGCTCTGCATCTCTTGTTGTTGAACTTTCCTCAGGCCCTGTGTGCCTTGGGTCACAGGCCCTGAGGGGTCTCTATTCAGATTCCTGGTTTCTAAGATGGACACATTGGAGGACTCAGGATACCAGGGGAACACCCACAGGGTCCTGTGATCATGACAGGAGAGTAGAAGAACTGAGGATGGTGAGATTGCTCAGAGCTGCAGCCCCCAAATTCCCTGCCCAGTGCAGTGCTCTGATTCTGAGGAGGCAGCAATAGATGCTCAGATATTAAGTTCCTCAGAGTTTTCTGCCATGTTTGAAGCCTGTATAAACTTAGGGAAACAGTGATGGGTTTTTTGTAGGGGGGAAAAATATATATATACATTTTTTGAAATATATATATACACACATATATATGTGTGTGTGTGTGTGTGTGTGTGTGTGTGTGTATATATATATATTTTTTTTTGTAAGCCAGAAGATCTAAGTGTTCCTGACCTGTTGTGACTCTGTGTATTAATCTCTTAATCATCTTCCTGGGTGAAATAGAGATGACCGTGATTTCCCTAACACCCGTCTCCTGCCCCCACCACCAGGGAAGATGGGATAGTGTTTTACCTACTATATAAAAACACACATGACTACCATGGTCCAGAACTCATGAAATGAGGCAAAGGAAGAACATTGTGGAAGAAGAAACAACAGGCAGAAAGAGAAGTGTCACCTTCTGTAATGGTAATAAATACACATGAGTTTTTAAAGCACCAGAAGCTGGGTACTCCAGGGCCTGAATCTCCACATGCTGGTGGTGGACACCTAGGAACCTCAGTAGAGTGCTGGGTTTACCATCAGCTAACAGAAAACAGTTCACCTCCCTAATTTACAGGGAACTTAGGTGGGTAAGTTTTGGAACTGTGCTGAGTAATATGGGAGTAATGTTTAATACCTCTTGGTCTGTGCAAGAAAAATAAGGTGGAGACTAAGATTTAAAAAAAAAGCTAATATTGGCAGGAAATAAGTATTTTAATTCCAAATAAATTCAGTTTGGGTAGGCTAGATGTTTTCTTAGATAGTCTTTCTAGAAGATTTTTCTGATTCCCAGATATCAAGTAAGGTATCAATCAGGAAGCCAGTCTCCTGGGCACTGGCTCCCCATGGCTCAGGTTCTCTCTGAAACCTTTAACTACAATCCCGCATTTGCCTTGGTGCTCATGATCATCAGCTACAGTTTATGGCTACTAAAATCCTACTGTGTAAAGAAAAAAAAAAAGGCACTAAATGATGAATTGACACATCAAGTAATTTAAGCAGAAATTAAATTCTGCTCCCTTCTTTTTATTTTTAAAGGAGAGAGAGAGAGAGACAGAGAGAGAGAGAGAGAGAATCATTTTTGTAGATGGATACAACACAATGCCTTTATTTTTATGTGGTGCTGAGGATCGAACCCGGGTCCTGCCTGTGCTAAGCTAGCGCTCTACCACTGAGCCACAATCCCAGCCCTCTGCTACCTTCTTTTAAAATACAAAATAATTTTAATAACATGTATTAAAAGAGGTGTTGAAGATATTCAGTCATGCATAAGTGAATATGAAACTAAAACTGTGCACATGCCTCCCTTATGTCCCTTGGTGTTTACAATTTATTAAAAGATCTTCTTTCCCCAAGAGAATGTAATTTCATTTATATAATTTTGGTATGTTTTATTAAAAAGACAATCAGACTTCCTACTATCACTTTTCTATTACTATGAAGAGAGTTATGTTTACCTTTGCTCAACACATACTTGTATATGATTTTTAAGTCTCAATTTCCTAAATTAGATTAACTACAATACTATCATATATCATAACACAGTCCTGCATCAGTACACGATGGGGACATGTTCTGAAAAATGTGTCACAGAATATTCCGTCATTGTGCAGACATCACAGAGTGCATTTACACAAATGGATGATATAGGACAACTGTTTGATGTGACTACTTGATACAATCAAGAGACATGGTAAGCAGGAGCTGTATGAGGCTGCTGCCGACTTAACAGGTCATACAGTAAACTTTTTAAAATACAAGCAAAAGGAGCACACACTAAAATAATAATAAAAAGTATAGTATAGTAATTCTATAATCCAGTAACACAGTGATTATCATTCTTAAGCATTATGCTCTCTATATACTTGTATGTGCCACATTTTTATAGACTGTCAGAGCAGTAGCTTTGTTTACACCAGCAACACCACTGACATGTGAGTAATGCATTGCAGTACTCCAGCTACCACATTGTTGGGTGATGGGGATTTTTCAGTTCCCTTATAATCTTATGGAACCATGATAATATACATGGTCCATCACTGCCAGAAACATCTTTTGCAGAGCATGATTGTCCCACGATGTAGACACTATCAGTGCAGCTTAAATGCGAACCTGTTCAAAAAGGATATCAGTGATCCACAATACTCTTAGGAGCTACAAAATTAATCATAAGCTTATCTAATCACCACTTTTCAGTCTTTTGTGAATTAAACATGGATTTTCGCTGTCATTTAGGAAAGTGAGAGTAGAGAAAGTTGAGTCCAGGGAGGTAGATTAGGGCCACACTATGGCAACTCTTGAATACCAAAAGAAAGAGAGTCCATATCCCACAGCAAGGCAGAGCTAAGGGAATCTTTCAGGCTGTATGGGCAAAGGTAGAATTGGTCCTCATGAAGGGATCCTGCAGAGGTGGGGACTGAAGGAAGGGCTTGCAGGGAGCAAGGCAGGGTGAAGGGGTGGTTTATAAAAAGAAAATGGGACATTACTTTTAAATATAGTATCAGAAGATGAGATAATGAACAATCAAGAATGGGTGGCAACAGAGACCCTTTCATTTGGAATACAATTCTGTGAAGCTTCTGCAGTTCCAAGTTGGGTTAGTTCCTGGAGCACAACTGCATTTTATGTTTTTGTGTTACCTTCTTTCTTAAACAGCTAAAAATTATATCAAAGTGGTGTTAACCACTCTTCCTCCTAAGGGAGGATGCAGGCCAGCTTGCTTTCTGCCTCCTCTGTGGACTGGGCTCATCACCTGGGCCCTGCAGAGCCTGTCCAGGTCCCTGAGCCCCTGGTCCTTCCCCCAACCTATCAGAGTGGTGAGCCACGCTCTCCTGCTCAGGAGAGCCTGCCTTCCCTACTCCAGGTCTCTGCTGGGAAAACATGTGGACCAGGACCTGAGAAGCCACCCCAAATGGGGCCCCTCAATCCTAACTACAGTTGCAGAAGCCTTGACCTGGGGCTTGTTAGTGGCACTGGGGTTTGACAACATTACCCAGCAGAAATGATCATGTAGCTGTGGCAGAAGGATTACAAGTTTACAATCAGTCTGAGCAATTTAACAGGACTGTCTTAAAATAAAAAGGCCTGGGGATGTAGCTCAGTGGTGAAGCACTAGAGTCCTAGCACTAGGGCTGGATCCTCAGATACTTCCACCCTCAATACTGGAATTTAAAAATAAATAAATAATAAAAGGAAAAAAAAGATATGGATTATTTAGTGAGTCCATGAAGTGGCCTCACTTAGCCCTGAGTGAAGCTCACAACCATAAACCCCTCAGGGAAAGTCGGACAGAAAATGTAAGTGTACAACATGAAAATGAGCACAGATGGGGAAGAGAAGGGTTTCAGGGTTGGGTAACTGAGCATCTTCAGTGCCCTTGAAGTCTTAATGGCAACATGTTCTGTCTCCAGCAGAATCTGGAGGAACTAAGCTGTCTCTCAATGGGGAGCAGAGCTGTCTGGAGGAAGCATGTTCAGTTAAGCACAACCTACTAGTTCTCTGTAAAAGTGATATTAACCACATGCAGCCCCCAAAGCCTTCTTTGCACATGATAGTTGGACAAAGCAAAGATGTTTTTCATTCAGCAATGAATGGAATCTATATTTTTGTTTCCAGTTGAAAAACATGAAAAAAGGCAAATAAAAAAAATATAGATTACTAAAATATACACAGTGCACTTTTTGCAACAGATTTGCTACTAAAACTATGATTTTAAAAATAAAGAATAATGGCAATGATATGGTAGACAAGTAAACTCCAGGCCCTTATCTCTCACAGAAACATTGAACAACTAGAACCACTAAAATAACTTTATAGGAGAGCAATGGAAATTTTAAAAGAAGCTGAATTTAAAATGGTAAGAATTTTTTCATGTTTTTACTTGTCCCTGTCCTACCTTGCAGTTTAGGGGATATAGCAGCTCGATCCTCAGTTACTTCCACAACCCAGAGACAGCAGAGAATGATTTGCAACTCTGCCTGAGCAATTGATCCCTGAAGCACCAAACTTAAGAGCTCAAAGAGCCAGAAGTGGCTCAGAATAGGAGAAACCATTGGAAGTAATAGGTACAATTCATGAAAACCATTCTGATAGAAACTACAGATGCCTAAGGAAGGAGACCACTGACTGAGGAATATGATAGAACAGCTCAAAGTCCCTAGAAAAAGATGGGGTAGACTCCCAGGGAAATTCAAGCAGGGTGGAAGCAGCTGTATATATGGAGTATTTAGGAAAAAAGGCATGTGCAGGTCCTGAGATGACACACAGGCATGCAAAGGAGGCAAGAGAGACAAAGAGGTAGGGAAGATATTGCATAAGAGTTCTCAGAAGGCACAAGCCTTCAAGCAGGCTGGCTAGTGAGGACTTCCCATGAACAGAACTAGTGTGGTGGCTGTTTTCTTTAATGCTCAATTTTCAACAAAGAAACTTGGTCTACTCAAAAGAACAAAATAAAGCTCCTGAAATCATAGGTTTGGGACTTACTAGAAAAAGTTGTTTTTCTTTTCTTTTTTGCTGTACTGAGGATGGGACACAGGTCCTCATTCATGCTAGGCCAGTATTCTAACACAGTATTCTAACATGCCCAGTCCTTTTGGAATTTATTTTGAGTCAGATGTCACTAAGTTGGCCAGAATAAACTTGAACTTGCAATTCTCCTGAATCATTCTCTCACATAAACAGTGGCTAAAAGAGTCCATTTTCATTATACCTGCCCTACAAAAAATGCTAAACAGAATTCTTCAAGTTGAAATGAAATGATACTAAAAAGTAACTCAAAGCCATATAAGAGTATCACGTTCTCCAGTAAATGTAAGTACATGGTGCATTTCCCTAAAGCAAAGAGGTTCAATGATACATTATGTCCCTGAATGTCCCCTCTCTGTTCCCAAAATACCTCACCAAGTTAAGGGAATAATGAAAGTAAGACTGAATTGGAAAGTCTGGATGCATACTATCTCAAAGGACACTGGCTTTCTCTTTTGCACACTGGAAATTGCAGCACATCAGTGCTATCTGTAGAAAGCTACTTTCTTGCATATATATCAGGACAGTTGCTCCTCAGGATCAACTCAGGCTAAGCCTGCTAATGCTGATGACATCACTGCTTCTGCAGCCTAACATACAAAAACAAACAAAAAAACAAAAACCGAAAAACCCTTCTCAGAGTGGGGACAGACATGGAACAGAGAGCTTTGTGGAAAGGATATATATCCCTTGTCCAGCCAGCCACCAATGAACAAAACACTGAGAGAGAAGAGCCATTAGCTAGCAAAGTACTGTCAGGGGCAGAAGTGCTGTCAGCCTGTCAGCACTGAACTCTTCTTGGAGCAGTCACTGATCTCTCACAAGCTTTCTCCAGTGAACCATAGGTCTCCCATACTGTACTCAGTCACTTTCTTTGGTCTGTCTGCAACCCACCCCACTATCCTGGCACACTTGGGCTATAGATAAATTGGACAAATTTAAGACCAGTTATTACTGAAATTTTGGTTTATAGCTACAATTCATTTTTCTATAAGATTTGAAAGCCAAAGCCATAAAATAGCTTTAAATCTATGTTGATGGGTAAAAAGATGTAATTTGTAACATCAATAATAAAAAAATGAAGGAGGTAGTACTAAAGAGTTTTGTATGTGATGATATTAAGCTGGTATCAATTTAAAGTAGATTGTTTTATTTTGGGGATGTTACACGTAAAATCCATGATAATTACAAAAAATACAGAATTTACACAAAAGGAAAATAGAAGGGACTAAAAAAACTCTGTACAAAAACTCAATTAAACACAAAGAAAGCCACTAAACAAAACAAATGTAACACAGAGAAACCAAATTACCAAGTGGCAACTGAGGCACTGAGCAATTCAATGAGACCCTATCTCTAAATAAAATATAAAATAGGATGGGATGTGCCTCAGTGGTTGAGTGTTCATGAGTGTTCATTTTTGTGTGGTACCCCCCACACACAAAAAAATGGCAATTGTAAGCCATCACTAGAAGTCACTACTTTAAATAAAATAGGGTTAAATTATCCAATCCAAAGGTACTGACTATCATAATAGTTTAAAAAAACAAACAGGATTGAACTAAATGCCCTACAAGGAACTCACTTAAGACTCAAGTATACAAGTACAGGTTGAATATGAAAGGATAGAAAAATATAGTTTATGCAATTTGGCGGAGAACCAGGTGTGGTTATTAGTAACAGCAGACAAAAACAGACTATGCCAAAAATTGTTTCAAGTGGCAAATAACATAATAACATGATCTATTTACCAAAATAATGTAAAAAATCATAATAACTATATACGTAGCAAACATCAAAACCCTTCAAATTAAATAGAAAACATTGACACTGAACAGAAATTGAAAATATGAACAGAACAAAAATTGAACATAGATTAGACATACCCAAAAGAATGGATGGAGACCTCAGTAACACTCTTTCAATAGTGGACAAAATAGAGGACGATCCAACATGGCGGCCGGCAAGGAAGCAGCACTTTCAGTATCTCCACATTAACCGGATCAGAAACACCCATTAAAACAGCTACATTCTACCTACTGAGGAACTTCTAGCAAAATTCCGCTGAAAGGAGACCTGCCAGGAAGTAGTAAGTTATATTAGAGGTGACAGTTGGCCCCAGACAAGTGAATCTTGGCCGGCCACGCGGGCGCAGAGGTCCAATCCCGCAGCCACCGCCCAACCGGCTCTGCAAGCGGCCCCC
>NW_026000244.1:2194527-2275621 GCF_001458135.2 Marmota marmota marmota | reverse complement strand
GGGAAGATGAGAAGGAAGGGGAGGGGGGATAGTAGGGGATAGGAAAGGTAGCAGAATACAACAGTCACTAATATGGTATTATGTAAAAATGTGGATGTGTAACCGATGTGATTCTGCAACTTGTATTTGGGGTAAAAAATGGGAGTTCATAACCCACTTGAATCAAATGTATGGAAGATGATATGTCATGAGCTGTATAATGTTTTGAACAACCAATAAAAAAAAAATAGTGGACAAAATATAATAACATCAAAATGAATTAAAAGGCTTAGCCAATATCATCAACCAAGTAGACCTAACAAGATATAGAAAACACTTGGCCTAACAATAAGCATATACATTTTTCTCAAATGCACATGCAGCATTTTCCAGCACCATAAATCATAAGACAATAATTAATAAATTTTGAAAAATTCTAAGTATCTGTATCATACAAAGTATCTTTTTATCACAATGGAAAGAAAACAAAGTAGTGATTGAAAGAAAACTGGAAAATGTACAAATATGTGAAAATTAAACAACATACCTTGAAATAAACAACCAATGAGTCAAGGAAGAAATTGCAAAAGAAATATAACGAGATCGATGAAAATAAGAAGATATCATGCCAAAATTTTATACCAAAAGTGCCTGGAAAAAGAACAAATTAAACCAAGAGCTGACAAAATTAAATTAAAATAAAGTGAATAGATAAAATATATTTTCCCTCTCTCTCTCTAACATGAAAGGTATTATGCTGAGTGAAATAAGCCAGCCATGACATGACATATACCATATGATTCTACTTCTATGCGGTATCAAGAGCAGCCAAATTCATAGAGACAGAAAGAATGATGGTACTCACAGGAGCTCAGGAAAGAAAGGTCAGTATTGAATGGCCATGCATTTTCCCTCTGGGAAAACAAATAGTTCTGAAGATAGATAATGATGATGATGACACAGCAATGAGAATGTATTTAATGCCACTGAACTATTCACTTAAAATTGGTTTTAAATGGTCAATTATGTGTATTTGACCACCATAAAAAAATTACACAAACAAAGGAACATCTTCATTAATGTGAAGATTGCCATTGAAGCCCACAGTGATTAGTGATACAGAAAGAAGTTTAGAGCTTCTGGCATATAAACTTCTCATGGTGATGAGACCCCATCCACCTGGTCACAAAAGTACAGACTTCCTATGCACTCTGGGCCTCTGCCATCTGTCCTCATCCCCATTTGCAGGGCATCAAGACACTTGCCATTGCACTTCATATGGAGTCACCCAGTGGCAGGACACAGGTCCTCATCCTACTTACCCACCAGGCAATGTGAACAAGAATTTCTCTACTAATCAAAACTTCACAAAGTAAGAGTCCCACTATTTCATCTACATATTGCCATTACTAATACCTTTCCATCTTAAACTAATGAATACTAAAAGACAGCAAGCACTGGGTACAGGGGCACACCCCTGTAATCCCAGTGGCTCAGGAGGTTGAGGCAGGAGGATCACAAGTTCAAAGCCAGCCTCAGTAACCTAGTGAGGCCCTGTCTCAAAATAAAATATAAAAAGGGCTAAGGATGTAACTCAGTGGTAAAATTACCCTGGTACCAAAAAACAAAACAACAACAAAACAAACAAACAAACAAAAAACAGAGAAAGCTTCACACCCAGGATTCCACTGAGAGGAAAGCTAAGGATCCACAGTCTCCTAGCCTGTGATTTGGATGCTTACATCAACCAGCTACAGTCAGTTGGTTTTGATTGAAAGCACCTCCAACTGAAATCAGCCAGTTAATAGAACTCTGAGAGCAGAGTTTCCCAGGTGAATGCCCTTTAGACTGGATCCCTTGGGAATAAAATGGAGCTGCCAAATAGATGAAACAGATATGAAGACTACAAAGTCAGCCTCTGGCATGCAGAATAAAAATGGTGTTAATAAGAAAAATGGTACCTGAATAAAGGAATAACTTGGACTAATGAAGCTAAAATCAGGAGGGAAAAAAAACAAAGCAGAAAGCAAAAACAAAGCAAGCTCAACTGCAAATTAAGCTTACATGAGAAAATAAATTTGAAATGGAATTTGAGAATGATATAATGAATTATAAATAGATAGGAATCAGTTTAGTCACATTCTTTGACCACCAGCTAGGAGGGCAAGTGAAATAAGGCTGCAGCAATCAAGTGGACTCCCTCCTCTTCTGCAGGTGGGTCACACCACTCCAACTTCTCACCTGTATCCTCAATTCATCCTTTCTCACTTTGCCTGGTTGATTATTGGCCTGCATCACAAAGAAAGCATTTTGCCCAACACTGAAAGCTTCCTCGATGCTGCCTTATGAACTTGGGGAACGATGCCTGGTCTCTGTCTCACCCTTGATAGGAAGACAGAATCCATACAGGCACCACAGTTTGGGATCTTTGCTTCCATGTGAAAACTTGAACAAAGGTGACAGGCATCTATGAACAGGAGCACAGCAAAACGATATCACTCAGGATCCTCACATAAGCAACGCCTCAGGACTCCTCTGGCCTCTGTACTCATGCTTGGGCACTATTGAAATGATTAAAACAAAGCCTGGTACACAGAATATTAAATGCCACTGTTCTTCATCTTGACTCAAACTTGGGCTTCCTTTCTGGATCTAATGCCACATAGCCCTCGGAGTTGCTGTTCTCTCATGCACACACATTCTGTTTGCTGAGGAGTCCAAAAGCATTTTGTAATAAATTTCTTATCAATGCCATATCATAGTTCTTCCTCCCTTCTTAAAAACAAATCAAACAAAATGAGAAAATACCTCTTCTCTTAGAAAACTATCACTTATGCCACCTCTGTCTTTCCTGGCTACATTTGCCAAGACTCATCAGAGAAAGAATCAACAGGAGATGCAGACAGATGACAGATATATAAGATGGATAAGACAAATGAAGATATATGGAGACTTATTCTAGTAAGTGGCATACACCATTATGGAAGCCAAGAAGTCTCACAATCTGCTGTGTGCAAGATCTAGTCTGAAGGTCTAAGAAGCAGGAAGCCAAAGGTTTAAGTTCTAGCCTGAGTTTGAAAGGCCTCAGAATCAGGCCTCAATGTCCAAGGGCAGGAGGATACCAATATCTCAGCTCAAACAGGAAGGAAACTTGCTGTTCCTACAACTTTCCATTCTGGTCAGGCCCTAAATGGATTGGATGAGGGTAAGGGCAATCCTCTTTATTCAGTCGACCAATTCAAGTGCTAATCTCTTTCAAAAACAACCTCCACGTACTTAAATAATATTTTGACTACTATCTGGGCATCCCTTAGCCTAGTCAATTTAACACATAAAATTAACCATTACAGTTCTATCATGTTAAATGTTGTCATGTTAAGAATTTGTCTTAATCTATTCTTTTTATTGCTATAACAGAATGTCAAAGACCACATAATTCATAGAGAAAAGAGATTCATTTTGACTCATAATTCTGAAGGTTAGAAAGTACAAAATAAAGTTATGCTACATTATAATATGCAGGATGGCATCACTTAGGAGAGTGATGAGTGGGTTCATGAAAAGAGGCAAAACATTTGGAATAAACTTGCTTTAGAACAAACTCTGCCTCACTGATTAATCCAATCTCATGAGAGCAAGAACTCACTGTTGCAAGACAAGCATTAATTATTCCTAAGGATCTAATCACCTTTTAGGCCTTAAGCTACCACACTGAGGATCAAGTTTCAACAAGAGTTTTGGTGAGGACAAAATATATTCAAACCCTAGCAAATCCCCAACTCCAGGAATCTTTAAATGTCACTTTATTTGAAAAAAATTGTCTTAGCAGATATAATCAAGATGAGGTGACTGCGGGGAGCTCTAATACAGTATAACCAGTACACTTATAAGAAGAGGAGAAACACAAACAAACAGAAAAGGATTCTTATGGTTTAGGTCTGAGGTGTCCCCCAAAAGCTCATGTGTGAGACAATACAAGAAAGTTCAGAGGTGAAATAATTAGATTATGAAAGCCTTAACTCAATCAGTAATTAATCCACAGATATGAATTAACTAAATGGTAACTGTAGACAGGTAGTACATGGCTGAAGGAAACACTGGGGGTATGCCTTTGGGATTTACATTTTGTCCCTTGGGAACCAATCAATATCCACCCCCTCTATCCTTCCCTTTCCTGGTTGTCATGACGTGAGCTGCTTTCCTCTCCCATGCCTGTCCACCGTGATGTTCTGCCTCACCTCTGGCCTCACCTCTGCCTCACCGCTGACTAATCCAATCTCATGAGAGCAAGAACTCACTGTTGCCCAGAGCTATGGAGTTGTCCAATGATGGACTGAATCTCTGAATCCATGAGTCAAAATTAACTTTTCCTCCTCTAAGTAGTTCTTGTCAGATCTTTTGGTCACAGTGAAACAATGCAGACTTAAAGAGAAATCAGTAATGATAGCGGGGCATTGCTGTGAACCTGTGGTTCAGAAAGCTGGTTTCCTGGGGGAGGATTTTGAAAAGTTTAGAGACACAAACTGGAAAAGCTTTAGAATACTGTAAACAGAATTTAATTGGTGATTCTGTTGGGAGTTTAAAACACCAGAATGCTGATAGAACTGTGAAAAGTAAAGACTGGGCTCATGAAGTTTCGATAGAGGAGGATTTTATTGGAAATTTGACTAGGGGCCATTAGAGTTATACTTTGGCAAATAACTTGGCTATATTTTGCCCATGCCTTGAGACTTTCTGTGACACATAACTTAAATGTGATTAAATTAATCTGGTGGAGGAAATCTCAAGGCAGTACAGCATTCAGGTGGTGGCATGGATATTGCTGGTGGCTTTTAGCCAATTTTACTGTGATAATCAGAAGCGGAAAGCAAAGCATACAGATTTGAAAACCTTGGACTTTGGCCAGAAAGGTGTGAATCAAACTGGGACTAAGGTAGTTGTGATTGTTAAAGAGTTTATAGTCACTAAAGAGATGCTAAGTAATTGGCATAGAGAAAACAGGAAGATAGCCTGAGGGCATCTTGGGAATTGGAAAGACCATACCCATCTCAGATTCAAGGGTGTAAAACAAAAATTCCATTGAGAAGAAGCCATGGGGGGATCCTTCTTGCACAGGGTGGGGATCTAAGAAGTTGTTTCAATGTACTCAATTGCCTAGGCATTCAGAGGCTGCTGTAGCCAATAGTGTAAGAGGCCTGGATACTGCTCAAGATGATGGTAGACCTCGGCTTCAAGCATGTGGTGCTTTTTTTGCAGAAATTTAAGCTGATGGAGTTTGGGGGTCATGGAGGCTTCCACTGGGATTTCTAAGGAAGACCTGGGAGACCAGGCAAAGTGCAGTAGGGTTGGAGTTAGTGGGCTAGCCCTGAGAGGATGATACATGATTATGTGAGAAGGAAGCCAAAGCTTCACTGGAGACCCTCAAGGATGTAGTAACATGGAGCATCTGCTGAGAAAAACTGTAGGAACAGATCAGAAAAAAAGCAAAGAGGAAGGCCATGTGGGCTACAAACAGCAAGTCCAGAGGTGAAGATATACAAGCCCTTTGGAAAGAATTGTGGTGTCATGTGCTCCAGATATTGGACATGAAGCTTCAGAACTTGTTTGCCCAGGTGGATTTTGTTCTTGCTTTGGTCCTATCCCTTCTATCTATGTCCCTATTTCTCTCTTATGGAATGGAAATGTTTACTCTATGCAAATTTATATGAGATATATGTGACTTACTTTTGATCTTTACAGGGAAAAAAAACATTCATGAGTTTGCTTTGAATCTCAGATGAGAGTTTGGACTTAGATTTTTGGATAATGCAGAAACTGTTAAGACTATGGGGACTCTTGAAAATAAACTAAGTCTATTTTTGCACTGTGAAATAGACATGAGCTTTTGGAGGCTTGGGCTGAATGTTATGATTTAGACATGAAGTGTTCCCCAAAAGCTCATTTGTGAGACAATACAAGAATATTCAGATGTAAAATGATTAGATTGTCAGAGCTTTAACTTAAACAGTGGATTGATACATTAAGTGATAACTGGGCACAGCAGGATATGGCTGGAAAAAGTAGGTCACTGGGGGATGTGCCTTTGGAGTTTACATTTTTTCCCTGGTGACTAGACCTCTCCCTCTTCTTCCTCATTTCTTTGTCCTGAGCTGACTTCCTCTGCACACCTTTGTGCCATGTTGTTCACCTCAAGTCAGGCCCAGAGCTATGGAGTTATCTGACCATGAAATGAGCTTTTGAATCCACCAACCAAAATAAACTGTTCCTCCTTTAAGTTGTTTTTGGCAGGTCATTTGGTCACAGTGAAGCACAGCTGACTAAAACAATGATGTAACACAAATAGAGTGCCACATGATGACAGATTGGAGTGATGCATCTGCAAACCAAGGAATACCAATAATTGCTGACAGCATCAGAGACTGAAAACAGATATTCCCCTAGAACCTTCAGAGGAACACATCCCTGCCTGCACATTGCCTTTGGATATCCAACCTCCAGAACCATGAGAGAATAAATTTTTGTCATTTCACATCATCCAGTTTCTGGTATTTGGTACAGGACCCCTAGGAAATTGAGACAGAATTATTTCTATACATATTTCTACAATATATTTCTATAATGCAGCCACTATGGAAACATAAAGATTCATTGCTCTGACTGACAGGCAGGTGTTTCAATAAAGCCTGGATATTGATGGAAGCTAATTGATTGTATACTCTTATTGATCTACTTTAAGGAGATATAGTTAATTAACCCTTTCCTTCATTATTTAGGGATGTACAGATTAAAAAATAGTACCATAGCAATTCCGTATTCACTTCTTTTTTTAAATATTTATTTTTTAGTTGTACACAATACCTTTATTTTTGTTTATTTATTTTTATGTGGTGCTGAGGATCGAACCCAGGGCCTCGCACATGCTAGGCAAGCGCTCTACCGCTGAGCCACAACCCCAGCCCCTGTATTCACTTCTTAGAATCTTTTTTGATAGCTCTCAAACTTCTTTGCAATATAGAATTGTATAGAATTATTAAAATTCAAACTTCTGAAAAGAACAAACAAATATAAATTAGAAGACAGGAGCTCAAACCCAAAAAAACTTGCATCTGCCTGATGCACAGGAAATGTGATTTATTTTGAGCATTGCTCAGAGTGTTGAAGACATATTTTCAAGCCAAGTTCTGGCATTTCTTCTGCCTGCCCTTCTTTGTTCACAGCTACTTTTAGAAAAGTGCCCTGATCCTTTAATATTTTTTCAAAACTGTGCTCTCCCCTAGTTCTTAGCTGGGGGAGAGCTGTGTCCTTTCTTAAGGACAAAGTGAAAGGAAGACTTGCCAATCATCAATAACACAGGGAACAGAGGGTACCTAGGATATGAACAGAAGGTGAGCTGCATGCTGCTGTCCTGGAGCTGTCCTTGTAGATATTTACAAAGACACCATATCTAGACACATACCTAGAGGACTTGTCCTTTTATATTTCAAGCAGAAATATATTTTTATTTATATCTGTTAAGACTATTTTTATCAAAACTATAAATAAGTAGAAGAAAACCAGTAGAGAAAAGGAAACCGGAGCGAGGAGGGGAGGAAAGGAGAAGTACTGGGGCCTGAATTGGAGCAAATTATACTCATGCTTGTATAATTATGTCAAAATTAACCCCAATATTATTTATAATGATAATGTACTAATTTAATTTAAAAAAAAAAAAAGGTAGCCGGGCACAGTGGCACACACCTGTAATCCCAGCAGATCAGGAGGCTAACGCAGGAGGATCGCGAATTCAAAGCCAGCAAAAGCGAGGTGCTAAGCAACTCAGGGAGACCCTGTCTCTAAATAAAATACAAAATAGTGCTGAGATGTGACTCAGTGGTAGAGTGCCCCTGAGTTCAATCCCTTATACCAAAACAAAAACAAATTTTTTTTACATTGCGGTGGTATTTATTTTTATGTATATTATCAAAGAGCTTGTATTAGGAATATATTCACTGTAGAGATAAATGACTTAGATTGTATTGATATGAAGGAAACTCAAGACTAAATCATCATTGAACTAATAATTTCAAAAAGCAATGAGTTTTCTAAATGTATCAATTTAATTTTAATTTATTAAATTTTGTAAAAGAGTAGCCATTATCATATACATGTTATATATGACAAAATTTATGTCAAAGGTATAATTTGAAAGAAGAGATCAACATGGAAGACCCAGAAAAAAGAAAATAACTGAAAGTGCTTTAGATGCAGAAAGGAAAGCTTAGGCAGGAAGCTATAATTCTGCCAATCCAGGAAACTGTCTAGAGAGTGGCAGGATTTTAGAAACCATCCCACGACAGAGGAGACTAGGCTCAGTAAAGATCATGTGGGTTCCCTGGGCCTCCCTAAGTAATGACCCAGAGTGCAACATGTGTGCTGGCACACACAGCAGGGTGCTCCATAGTAGAGGAATGCTGAGCCACAGGATGCACAGCTCCCTTAGCAGCAGCAGGCCTGCCCTTCATCTGAGGAGCAACAGCACCTCACCTCTCAGGACTATTGTTCCAAATACACCTGGCCTGGATAAACTGCAGCCAGAGCCTTATGTTTCTAAGAAATCCAACAAGAAAATGCAACAATAAGTCAGGATCCATGGCAGACTTCCTCTTCCTACACATCCTAAGGGTACAATAGTCCCCCCATCCCAAAGGGGGCCAAGTTCAGACACCCCAGAGGAGGCTCAAAACTATGGATAGTGTCAAATCCTAAATATACTATGTTTTTCCTATACATGCACAATTGTGATAAAGTTTAGTTTATAAATTAGACACAGTAAGAGATTACCAACAACTAATAATAAAATAGAACAATTATAATGATATACTATAATAAATGTTATGTATGTGATTGTGGAATCTCTCTCTTTAAAGAATAAAGACAAATGCTAATGTTTTTAAGAAATGGTTGACCATAGTAACAAAACACAGAAAGAGCAACCATGGATAAGGAAGAACTATTTACTATATTTCAGTGGGTAAAGGAAATGAATGAAAACAATTTTATGGGAAGAGTGCACAGAAATTACACCATATGTGCTGTTGATAAAAAAGCAAAATAATGTAGCCACTATGGAAAACATGAAAGTTTCTAAAAAAATTAATAAAGAATTACCATCTAATCCAGCAATCCTACTTCTGGGTATATATATTCCAAAAGCATTGAAAGCCAGATCTCAAATAAATATTTGTATACCCATATTCACCAAAGCATTATTTGCAGTAGCCAAGATGTAGAAACAACAAAAATATCTATGAACACATTAGTGAATAAAGAAAATGTGGTATGTACATATAGTGGAATATAGGCAGCCTTATAAAAAAATGGAAATCCAATCACATGATGTAATATGGATAAACCTTAAAGACAATATGCTAAGCAAAATAAGTCTGTAATAAGAGGATATACGCTATATAATTTCACTTGGTAGAATTTAAAGTATTCAAAATCATAAAAACAAAGAAGAAAGGTTGCTTCCAAAAGACAGAGGAATGGAATTAGTGTTTCAATGGTACAGAGTTTTAGTTTTGCAAGATAAAAAAGTTCCAGAGATATGTAGCCTAACAATGTAAGCATTTTTAACACAACTGAACTACATACTTTACAAGGTTAAAATAGAAAATTGAATGCTATAATTTTTTAAAAGGCGCTTTAGTATTTTTTTTCTTTAATCATTTCAAATCCAAGTATTTAATTGAATAGTAATGCAAGCATGTTGTTTAAAACTGGAAATAATTTCATATTCATAACCTCTACTTCTATACCCAGAACAAGATATTCCATTAATAATTTCTTATGTATTTTTCCAGAAATACTCCATACATTTATGTGCACATATATATATATGTCTATCTCAAGAATTTCAAATCGTCACACAATGTATTATGTCGTGTCTCACGATTAAACACTCAGGGTCATTCCAGGTGAACTGGGCTACACGAAATAACCACACAGAGACAGACAAATACCTTTTTTCTTTGGGTCCTGTGATGGCTCCTCTGACCTTAGGGGTCCATGAAAAGAGAAAGATTGGATAGAAGCCATTCAAATGAGGCAAGAGGTCAGATTTCAGGGGGTTGAATCTAGCCTCATGATGTCTGCTGTCAGCAGGTTGACTGACATCTAGGGAGGCCATGCCCATCTCATGTGTGGGGATTATGGCAGAGCAAGCAAAAAGATCAGAGAACAGAGGGGCAACATTGGTTCAGTCCACTTTGTGTGCTCGATGCCCATAGTTCACACACACACACACAGCCCATGGCTGGCTTGCCACATCTCCACATTCTCATCACTCAAGGCTAAGGGGCGATCATTTCCTGAGTGGCAGCTCCCAACAGTATATATTGGTTTTCTGTGCTTTACCAAATGTTTCTTAAGGCTTGTTTATCAATAAGTATATTTACTTCATTCTTTTAACAGAAAAGGCCTGCGTATTCCAGTATTCCATAAAATGAAGGTGTCATGATTTGTCATGTACTCATCTATTTACATGAGCTGGATCATGATTGTAAAGAATGAGGCAATCGGTAGTTTCCACACACCATCTGTTCACCTCTGTGAGTGTCCCCTTGTGATTAATTTCAAAATAGTGGGTATGTTACGTGGTGTAGATGGTATCTTGAGGGAACTTAAAGCACCATCCTGGGGCTGGAAGTAAAGATCAGTGGTACAGTACTTGCCTAGCATGCACAAGGCTCTGGGTTAAATCCATAGCCCTGCAAAAAAACAATCCTTTTGGATTGTCATTTCTTGAAGAACTGAAGTACAGATGCTTTTAGATACTGACTTAATTTCACAGAAACAGCCCTGAAAGGGTTTAGTCATTTTATGCCCCTCCTTACACTGTCTGAGAGAACCTGCTTCCCCTGTTCCCTGAGGAAGAGGGTCCCTGTGCTGAATCATCTTAACTTCAAAGTCACAATTGCATCTCTGTCTTTAACCCCCCATGCTGGCTGTGACAAGGCAGTTTGAGTGTGGGTCCTGCAGCTGATGGCCTAGGATCAAGTCCCTGTGACTTCATAATGATCTGGGTGACACTGTACAACTGGTGTCCTCTCTCACACAATTCCCTTATTCTTACATAGCAGGGCCCAGGTGAGGATTTGGGGAATAAATGTGCATGAAGCACAGAGCATGGGCTCTGGCATTCACTAGACACTCAGCTATATTTCTTATGTTTAGTTTTATGTTCTTGCTATGTTGCTATATCATAGATCTCATATGCTATTTACATTTTAATCTGAAATTTCAAACAAGATGCACAAATTTAAAGCGAAAAGTAGTTTTTACTATGGCATCTTTGGGAAAGTAACTGTCTTAAGCAAGGGCACTGGCAAATGTTTTGTGTAGCACACTGTTGTATCTTGCATTTCTTGATGGGTAAGAGGGAATGAACATCTTATTAACACACCTCTTTTTTTATTTTGTAAACTCCTATTTCTATCTTTGCTCATTTTTAAATAATCATTTACATTATTAAAATTTATCCATTGATTTATAACAGTGCTTTTTAAATTAAGGAAATTGGCTTTGTCATACATATTTAAATGTTCTCCATATTTATGGTTGATATTTTCTGATAGCATTTTTTTCACAGTTTTTTTAAATACCTATTTTTTCACACAGCATCTTTTTAAAAATAGTTATTTTTTAAATTGTAGTTGGACACAATACCTTTATTTTATTTATTTATTTTATTTTTATGTGGCGCTAAGGATCAAACTCAGGACCTCGCATATTCTAGGCAAGCACTCTACTGCTGAGCTACAACCCCAACCTCACATACCAGTTTTAAATAAACCTAATTTATCAGGATCTTATTTTGTGGCACCTAGGCTTTCCATCTTAGGAGCCCAGCAAGGTATGTCATCCCCAGTGTTATATAGCAGAGTGCCTTGTCTTCTCTGTGGATGCTCTAAGTCACTATTTTCTATTTAAGGTGTAAAGTAGGGATCCAGTTTGGAATACTTTTTCCATATAATCACCTCATTATCTCAGTACCATTTATTGAATAATCCCTTTTGTTACTGATTTGAAATGGTACATTATGTGCTAATTATGTCAGTGTATTTATTAATAAACCTTATTCTGTTTCATTACTAATATCTGCATTAATGTGCCAAAGTATTATTTATTTGAATTAGTGCTAAATAGATAGAATTAAACTTCATAATATATTTCCCTTACATAAAAAATAATTCTCTTTATCTATTCTTTTCACCAATAGTCTTGGCTATTTCTGCATGAAAGCATTTCAAGATGAAATTCAGAAAGATCTCATTTCTTTTGGGGCTAATTTAGGGTAAGTACACAACATTATAGCATCAGGTCTAGATCTCTAAGGAAAAGACTTAGTTCCAGTTTTCTTTTATGCCTCGTAGTAGTGTTTTAATTTTTTTTTAAATACTTCTTGTTAATTTTATTATTTGGAATCCTATTACAAATGAGATCAATATTTATTTTAATTTTTTAGCTAATATTTCTAGATAGAAAATTTATTTTTGTTTTTATTTTTAGTTAGAAAATAAAAATAATTACACATATTTATGAGATGCAATTATATGTTGTTGTGACATATGTACACAATGTGGGATGATTAATTTGAGCTAATAAATATCATCTTACCTACTTCCCTTTTTATGTTAGGAATATTTGAAATTTATTGTCTTAGCAATTTGGGGGGTGGGGGTCCTGGGGATTCAAGTCAGGGGCTCTCAACCACTGAGCCACATCCCTAACCATATTTTGTATTTATTTAGAGACAGGGTCTCATTAAGTTGTCTAGCGCCTCACTTTTGCTGAGGCTAGCTTTGAACTTGCAATCCTCCTGCCTCAGCCTCCCTAGCTACTGGATGACAGACATGTGCCACTGCACCCTGCTATCTTAACAATTTTTGAAATGTAGAACACATTGTATTAACTACAATTAACACGCTGGGCAGTAGATCTTTAAAATTTATTTCTCTTGTCTAATGAAAACAGCAAATGGCTTTTTATTTCATTTTTCTTTTTGCAGTACTAGACACTCTACCACGAGCTACATCCTTAGCCCTTTTTTGAAATTTTATTTTGAGACACAGTCTCACTAAGTTGCCCAGGCTGGCCTCAAATTTGCAATGCTCCAGCTTCCTCCTCCCGAGTACCTGGGAAGGCACACCATACACTTAGGTTGATATTTCCATATTCCCTCTCCCACTCCAGTCCCTGGTATCCACCATTTGAATCTCTTTCTATAAGTCTGACTACATTAGAATTCACATTATAAGTGAGATTACATAGTATATTCTTTCTGTGCCTGGTTATTTCACTTTGTATAATATCCTTCAACTTCTCCCATGTTTTCATAAATGACAGAAATCTTCATTTTTAAAGCTGAATGGTATTCTGCTTTGCAAATATGACACATTTTTAAAATCCATTCATCCGCCGATGGTCACTTGGGCTGATTCCTCATCTTGGCTGTTGTGAATAATGCTGTAATGAACACAGATATGCAGGTGTCCCTCTGACATAGAGATTCTGAATCCTTTGGATACATACCTAGGAGTGGAACTACCAGGTCACATGATAGTACTATTTTTAGTTTTGTTGAGAAAACTCCACACAATTCTGCATCATGGCTACCTAGTTTATTGAACAGTATTATAAACTTATTGAACAGGGGCCATATTAACCCTGATGTGGACACATGCACCTACCAACCTGAAACTATGGATCAGTACTTCTCAAAGTATTTGTGGCACTAACTTGCATTGCTTTAATTAAAAAGTACATTAGTGAGATATTTTGCTTTTGTATGGTCTGTGAGGAGATGTGTGTGTGTGTGTGTGTGTGTGTATGTATGTGTTTCAAAAAGCAAATAATAATAACTTGTCTTAATTTCTAATTTCTATGCCTCTCATATTGTTACCCTCTCTAACTAACTGAATGCACTATATTATTTGGAAAAGGAAGAACAGACTAGAAAACAAATCTGAAAATCTCATCTTTCAAAGGCCATAAGATAAGGCATAGCAATTACATTTTTTTTCTATTTTCTCAGAAGTAAGGGAAACTCCAAACTGACCTTCTCTAGGAACACATTAAGAAAAACAGCAAAAGCACAAGTGTTGGATCTTATCTCAGTATGAATCATAATGTGGAAAAGAAACACTTTTTGTTTAAATAACACAACTTGTTCATGAAGACAACTACCCTCTATGGGAAAATTTATTTCAGATTACAAGGCAGAATCCATTTCACATCCATGTCAATAATAATCCCCACTGAACAGATGTTCAGTACTGTTCCACAAATGGCCTAGAGAAAGACCAGGTAGCCATTTTGAAAAATACAGAAAGCTGGATCTCTACATCACACATTAGATAGATATGAAATATTCTAAACTAAGGACAAGCAACCTTCAGACCAGGACTAAGTGAGGAACTGTCCAATTTTATAAATAAAGTTTTATTGGAACATGACCATACCTATTCATTCACAAATCACTTGTGGCAGCTTTCACACTACAACCATGGAGTTGATAGTCAACACACACTACAATATGTAAAACCAAAAGCATTTACCATCCATTCCTTTACAGAAAGAGTTTGTTGAACCCTGGTTTAAATGACTATATATCCTCGTCTGAGACTTTAAAACATGTTTGGTGACATCCAACTTTCCAAACGAAATCCTGACCTTCCCAATCTGAAAGTTTAGGGCTTGCTGATCAGAAATTTTCATCACATCATATGTTTTGAGATTATTACTATATCTAAAAAATACTTAAAGGCTGTCATCCCCCTTGGCAAAGTTATATCATTTATTTCATTATGCTTATGTCTATACAAACTTATAAGGTGTACTCTTCAATAAAGGCAGAATATTATTCTAACTGCAAGTGGCATAAATACTGTGGGGCCCCTAACCTACAGGAGTTATCAAGAGTTGTTAACACAACAATGTCCTGACCACTTCACCTCCACTGTGGGCATTTTCTCAAGACCTCAATTAGTCTATCACTAAAACACTTGAATCTTCTATGTCAGGACATCATTCATCAATACCCTGCAAACTTATGCATTTGGCATATTTACATTATGTGTACAAGCTGTAGAATTTGTAGTGTTCAACTAGCTTTACATACAAGCCTCACCATTTGTACAATATCCTATGAGTCACCTAAACTGCAGTGGTTTAGAAAGAATTAAACCCAGCTCTTCAACACTGCCTTTTGATGTATGTGTGCATTGCTGAGCACCCTTTTTTTAAGCACTTAATTTTCCCATCACTCATTTACTTACTTACAATGAAAAAAACTCAATTGCCTGTTCTCCTGAATGAATTTTAAAATCCTAATTTTAATGCTCTCTCTCTCCTGTGAGTATGCCAGTCTCCACTCATGTTGTTTAAAACTCATATCCTAATTTCCATATTTCTCTAGTAATACCACTTCAGCAGCCACTTAATTATATAAAAAGCAAAGCTGTAATCTGTAATGTCTTGAGATTTGTTACCTATCTTATTACATATTTAAATTTCCTCTTGCCTACCATACCTCTCCTCATCCTAAACATGAAAACATGGTTCAAACGAGAAAAATTATTGCATTTGCAAAGCAATGGAGCATGTACCATGGATACAGAAAATAACCACACTTGTAGCCTTTAACTCCAGAATGTATGTGAAATAAGCAAAAGATGAATACAGTAAAAGACTATCAGGCAAGAAATAAAAATAAAAAGTCCTTTTTGTACCAGGGGAAGGACTTTTGAGCAGTTTAATGTACTGGGGAGGGATATAACTAATGGAGAACAGATCTGCCTAGAGTAGAAAATTATCATGGGAGGTGGGTGTTACAGAATCAATGGCCCCTGGAGAGTCATCTATTATTGTGTGGTTGCAGATCAGAGGGCCATTCACTTTCTTTAACCTTTTCAGCTCTAATTGAGTCCGGCATTTATCTCTATTTTCATGAGACCCATGATCCAGTGTAAATGGGACCACCTCTCTTAGGTTCATTCTACTTTGTCCAACTTCATGAGAAAGAAACGCTAAATCTGGAAATCCGATGCACTATCATGTGACTCTGCACCTTGTTCAGCCAGAGGAAGGAGAAGCTGTGCTCCATTTGTGTACAATGTGTCAAAATGTATTCTACTGTCATGTGTAACTAATTAAAACAAATTAAAAAGAAAGAATAATGACAATAGCAAAAGAAGAAGAAGAAGAAGAAGAAGAGGAGGAGGAGGGGGGAGGAGGAGGAGGAGGAGAAGGAGAAATGCTAAACCTCTTGTTATGCTTTCATCTGGCACCCAAATCCTTTCCCCCAGAAACAACATCATATGGTTGGCAAGCTTTCTGTTTCCCTAAACTACCTGTCTGGATTGAGGTCTTTTTCCTAATTCAATCCAACAAAACTTTATTAAGAAACTATAATGGAACTGGCCCTCTGAGAAGCTTAATCCCAGTTCAAATAGCTCTCAGAGTCCAGGGGAGAAGAAACTATATAGACAAGGCAACTGCTGACCACCATGGTATGTGCAATCAACAAGACTGCCTGGGGGACAAAGCTAATCCTTCAAGGGATCAATGACTTCCAATGTGGTGAGGCATATGGTAGGAAGCAGATGAATCAAAGTACATAAAAGTGGCTGCATAGAACTGTTAAAGTGTTGCTGCTGTTCTGCAACAGACCAGCCAATCTTGGAGCTGTACTTGGAACTGGAGAACTTAGATCTAGGACAGGTCTCTGACAGCCAGGCAAAACCCTGGAGACCCTGGAGAACCTCCTGTGCAACTTCCTAGATGATGTGGTGCATGGCTCTGTTTGAGTCATCTGCTCATTAGCAATAAAATTAGAAACAGAGATGTGTTATGGTAATACACCTAGACCTGAAATAAACTGCATAAATAACTGAATAAGCTGTCAAGTAAATTTCCCCTCCTTCTCTTCCCAAAGGAGATTCATACTTACTAGAATAACTTACTCCTTCACATACTTTTTTTCTTATCTGTGATTCTCATGTAATTCATATTGTGACTTGACACCTTTATTATCCTCCTTATTTTGATTTCACTGGTGTCATCTGATCTTCCTAATGATACAAGTATCCATGATTCTAAACCTAAAACCAACATTCTTTATTATCTTTTTGAATTATACAAATGATTTGGGGGGGGGTTGTTTTGTTTTGTTTTTTGGTACCAGGGATTAAACTCAGGGGCACTCAACTACTGAAACACATCCCCAGCCTTATTTTGTATTTTATTTAGAGTTAGGGTCTCACTGAGTTGCTTAGCACCTTGTTGTTGATGAAGCTGGCTTTGAACTGGTGATCCTCCTGTCTCAGCCTCCTGAGATGCTGGGATTACAGGCATGTGCCACTACGCCAGGCCTCTATGCAAATGTTTTAAAACCCCAAATAAAGCTACTCATGTACCTACAATCTATATTTAACAGAGAGCATCAGACTCTTTTTCCCTTAATACATAAAGCACTGTAGATACAACAGAAGCACCCATCCCATCCCTCATGCTTCTAATATTTCCCTGTAATTTCTTCTACTCTACACCATTGAAGTCACCCTTGAGGTCTTTTAGAAAACCATGATACTGTCACATCTCTTTCAATATAATATTAATTAGCTTCATGAATTAGTCTACATTTCCTATCTGTTTTTCCAGGTTGGGATTTATAATGTTTCAAATTGTTTGCTATTTCTATTTTATTTTCACCGAACGATCTGCTGATACATACTTTTTCAATATAAAAGAAATCTATTGAATAGAATCATTTATACTAGAACTTGAGAATATTTACAATAATTTCTGATTTTCCTTAAATATACTTTTTAGCAGTCTTTTCAAAGAATGCTTTTTTTTTCCTCACACAACCTGTGCAGAAGGAAAACCCTACTTAAACTGCAAGTTGTCAATCCTTGTGAATCATAGCTCTCAATCTAAATTCACAGGGATATAACCTTCTAAACTAGAGTTCTGATGAGGCTTTAATGGCAAGAGGACAAAGTCCTGCTTAATATAGAATGTGATATTCAGGAAATATTATAGTTCTGAAAGATAGGACAAACTCTAAGCCATTTGGTTGTTATTTATCGATACAAGCAATTAGAATCACACTGGATAAGCAATTAGGACACTGGGCTTTGCTCTACTAGGTCAATGACTCTTGCAAGACCATAGAAGCAACTGTTATAAATTCCAGTTGCAAAGATAATCTTCTACTTTCACTAACACATACATAGGATAAGCCACTTCCTTAAGTTGATGTCACAGTCCCCTAGGATTCAGGTGGGGTAGTGCAATCTTTCCCACAGATGAAATTTAGGTTGTCTTGGTCAGTGTATCTCATAATTTAACTTGTACTTGAATCCCATAATGAATTCAGAACCCAGATTCTGATGATAGATACAGCAAATGCTGATATAAAGCTGGGGCAAGTTACTGAGAAGGTCTAACCAAGACAATTGATGAAGTTGGCTACACCAACAACAGGTTTCCGGTGCAGACAGCCTTCTACTGGAATAAGATACTGTGTAGGACTTTCATAGCTAGACAGGAGAAGTGACTGCCTACCCATATGAGGATGTGGGTTGAGATTCCATATTTCTATCAAAATCCCAAGTGAAACTGGTGGTCTGTGGACCACCTACTGGGTAGCAGGCTCCTTGCTTACCTAGGGCCTTTCTTTTTTATAGATTTTTGGAATGGTAAATAAGAATGGGCTTTTAATTTAACATTACTGCTGTTTTAGACTCCAAAAAGAGAGTCAGCCTGTCCTTTTATGCTAGGCATTGACTTCTCTCCTCTAGCTTTAAAGGTCCTAGACATCCTCTTTCTCCAATACAAGGCTGCCCAGTTTGTATTAGAAACCTGCTGTGCAGTATAGCCACCTTCCTGAGGGGTCATGGCTAGATCTTCTGGGTAACTTGCTGCAGCTTCTCCACCAGTGCTTGCTGTTTCACCTTCATGCTATGGAGATGGCTTCTTTCCTTAAACCTTATGAACCAACCACTGCTAGTTTCAGACTTTTCTTTGGGAGCTTCCTCAACCCTCTCAGCTTTCATAGGATTGAAGAGAGTTAGGGCCTTACTGTAGATTAGGATTTGGTTTAAGGGAATGTTCTGGCTGGTCTGCTCTTGAATCCAGACTACTAAAACTTTTTCCATGTTGTAATGAGGCTGTTTTACTCTCATATTATTTCCATGTTCACTGGAGCAGTACTTTTGATTTTCTTGGAAAACCTGTCCTTTACATTCCCTACTTGCTTGTCTGGCATGGCTTCTGGCCTACCTTGGCTTTCCACATGCCTTCTTCATTAAGCTTAAATATTTCTACCTTTTGATTTAAATACGAGAGACAAGCAATTCTTCTTTCACTTAAGCACTTAGAGGCCACTGCACAATTACTAACTGCCCTTATTTTTATAAACAAATGATGTCACATTTTATTTGAAAAATGACAATAAGATTTGTAAAGCAATTTACAAATATCTGGTATACAGTAAGTTCCCAATAAGTACAAGGTATTACTAATATTATGACCAGAATTATTACCACTTTATTTAAACATGGCCCAAGGAGAGGGTAAGATGAAGAACACCAGTTGATGGAGAATCAGAACAAATGGCACTTACTAAGTTCACCATCTCATGAATGTAGTTCGTGGTGCCCTAAAACAATTATAGTAACATCAAAGATCATAGATTGTTGTTACATATGGAATCATAATGAAAAATCTTTAAATATTGCATGAATTACCAAAACATGACACAAACATAGAAAAAGTTTACAACATGGAAAAAGTTTTAGTGGTCTGGATTCAAGAGCAGACCAGCCACAACAGTTGCTTAAACCAAACCCTTACGGTTGAAAAAGTTCTGCTTACATAATTATTCAGTACAGGGTTCCTACAAACCTTCACTTTATTAAAAAAAAGAAAAAATAAATAAATTTCTGCAAAGCTGCAAAATGCAAAAAAGTAAAGCACAATGAAACAAGGCAAGCTCTTAAACCAAGTTACCAGTTTAAAAAAAAAAAAACAAGAAAATACATCTTCTAGGAAATGTACCTTCTCTGCTATAATCATTCATCTGACTGTTGAAACAGTTGACTCCTCTCCTTCAAAAACATATCAAATGAGGACATTTACTCTACACATCAAATGAGCTTAAATATCCAAAGACATACTGTATCCCTTGGTATGAGAAGGTAAAGTCTTTCCTATAATTTAAGACACATTCCTAAATTTCCCTCACACAAAAAGTCCTCTTCCTTTTGGAATAGATTCTACAAGTTTGAATATCTTTTCACTCTGTTTGGTTGTTTTCAGATATAAAGGCAGTTCAGCCATGGAAGAAGTCACTCCTCAAGAAAAGAATATCAATGTGAAACAGAACACCAATAAAAAAATGCTTTACCAAAAAAAAAATCCCTTTGCATAAGACTCCTACAGGCCCAATCCTTTTGGATTGTGACCAACCAAATGTCAGTTTGGAATTTTTGTGCCTATACTGGTTTTATGCATATATTGTATTTCATGTACCAATTAATATTCCAAGGGCAAACACATAGCAAAGCATAGGAACATTTGCCCAAGTGACAAGAATAAAGATCATTAATTGTGCCCCTTTTCAGTAAGGAACTGGAATTATGATACATCTTTTCTATAGTTTTTTGGAATTGTAGAAGAGAGATTATTGTCATGCAGTATCAGATATAGTTAGCACAGAGCACAGATAGAACCAGGAAGAAAAAAAAAAGACAAAACAAAACTATAGGACAGGAAAAGTATCCAAAATACTTTGAGGCTGGACAATAAGTATTTAATCGGTTATTCTAAAATATATGAAAGTTCACCTCCCAGGGAAGAAGTGAATACACAGTATCACTCCATTGGATATAGGTCAGGGCAACCAGGCTTTGAGCCAGTGACCAGCAGCCAGTCACGGGGATGACTCAACCTCACCAACCCTGATCAGGTGCCCTGAAATCACTGTGAGATTATTTCATACAACACTTGTAAGTATCATAAGGTCCAGGAGAAAACATTTGTTTTGTTTTTTTGTTTATTTATTTATTTATTTATTTATTTTATTGGTTGTTCAAAACATTACAAAGCTCATGATATATCATCTTTCATACATTTGACTCAATTGGGTTATGAACTCCCATTTTTACCCCAAATACAAATTGCAGAATCACATCGGTTACACACTCACATTTTTACATAATGGCATATTAGTGACTGTTGTATTCTGCCACTTTTCCTATCCCCTACTATCCACCCTCCCCTCCCCTCCCATCTTCGCTCTCTACCTCATCTGCTGTTGTTCAGTAGTGTGAAGAACAGTGACTTGGATCATGGTCTTTGCCTCAGAGCTGTGGCTGTGCTTTGCCCTGGGAACTTTCTGTGCAAAGGTGCAAAATGACATTGCCCCAGAGCTATGGTAATGCCCTACCTGAGAAATTTCTGTGCAAACATACAGAACAATAACAGTCTTGACTTTGAGCCCAGACACCAGATGTAGGGGATACAGAATTCTGAGCACAACAAGATAAACACAACATCTTACAAGTGCCACAAATTTCAAGCTTTCCTGCTTTGCAGAAACTCTGGAAAATGGCTTTCCTGGGTACAGCAGGATAATAATAGGATGTTCCTAGCATTTCAACAATAGAATAGCTACAAAAACGTTTCTAGTTCTGTAACTTTTTAGTGCACAAGCAAAAATATGCACTAACTTCCTGATTCTGAGACCCTATATAATAAACATGCTGAGCTAGCTCAGGGCCATTGTTCCTCCATTAGAGGTAGGTGTCCCACTTGGTCCCAGTTTTCTTTCTATAAGTTTTGTGTCTTTTTCAATCTCCCATCACCCTTTGATGGTTTCTAGGGTTAGGCCATGCAGGTCATGGCAGGTAGGAAGCAAATGAAAAGCAGGGATAAAACAACAATAAGGATGTGTAAATATGGCATGGTATGCAGAATGGCCCCACAGATGGCTATTCCCTAATGTGTGGAAAATGTGAATATAAGACAACTGAAAAAAAAGGGGGGAGGGGACTTTTTACACATGACCGAGGTTAGGTAAGTGACCCTGGATGACCATGTTGATTCAGCCTAGGCCCATTAGCCCTTAAAAGCAGAAAGGTTTTTTCTAGCTGTTAGCAGAAGACAAGGAGTTGCAATAGGAGAAGACACCAAGATCTGTATCATGGAATGTGGGAGACCAACCTTACACGTGACTGAGTCACACTCCCAGACTGGGTGCTGAGGCACTCAGTTGCAGAAATGTGGCACAGCTTTCCCCACCCTTCTTGGGTCCGAGGGTCAGTGTCTTGTGCATAGGTGTGTCTTGCTACAGCTCCATGGGTGAAGCTGTTCCTTTGTAACATAACCCCTTGCCCTGTTTAGGATAGAATCTTCCATGGAAGTGCCTTGTGTGTGTCCCCTTCTTTTACTGTGCCCTTGGGTGTGGCCTACCCAGGTATCAGTCAACCTGCTGGCAGTGGACATCATGAAGATAGACTCAGCCCCCTGAAACCTGTCCCCTTGCCTCATTTGAATAGCTTCTCCTCAATAAAAGGGATCAGTGCGTACTCTCACTCTCTCTTTTCCTGCGAACCCTTAAGGTCAGAGGAGCCGTCACAGCGACCCCAAACAAAAAGGTATTTGTGTCTCTTGTGTAGTTATTTTGCACAGCCCAGTCAGCCCAGTTTTACTGGAGTGACCCCTAAGCCTTTTAGTCGCAAGAACCAAAACCCAGCAATGGAAGAGGATGCTTTACACCTGCTTTCCTTCCGAGAATCCATTTTGGAAAGTGTGAGGCAGAGGCGGCCAAAGAGACTCATCACCCTCAATAAAAATACTGATGAGGGGCTGGGATTGTAGCTCAGTGGTAGAGTGCTCTCCTACCACATGCAAAGCCCTGAGTTCAATCCTCAGCACCACATATAAAATAAAATAAAGGTATTATGTCCTAAAAAATAAATATTAAAAAAAAATGAGCTTCCCTGGAGGGTCACATTTCATCACCAATTCTGGAGGAATGAAGTACCTCCAGAGTGACTGACTACAAGAGAAGTATCAGACTTGTGCTGGTCTTAGGCCCCTGCCCCTTTACTAACTTTGCTTTTCACCCTGAGCTGCAATAAAACACAGCCATGGGGGTGACTATATGTTGAGCCCTCTAATCCCTTCCAGTGAACCAGTGAACCTGGGGAAGGTTCTAGGCATTCATGAAACAGCTTGGGAAATAACTCTTCTCCAGTGCTTCCAGCAAAACAAATAAATAAGCCAGGCACAATGGCACATGCCTATAATCTCAGCAGTTCAGGAAGCTGAGGCAGGAGGATCAAGAGTTCAAAGTCAGCCTCAGTAACTTAATAAGGCCCTGAGCAACTTAATGAGACTCTGTCTCATGAAAAAATAAAAAGGGGCCGGGTTGTGGCTCAGTAGTTAAGCACTCCAGGGTTCAATACTAAAAACAAACAAACAAACAAACAAAACAACCAGCCCTGCTGACACCTACACAGAATTCATCCATATCGACCCAGGCATTAGACCTGTGTAGACTATAAGCTAATAATTGTATCTTGTATTAAGCCACTAATTTTAAGTCATTTAAACAACAGCAACCAATACAATGACAAAGTCAATACATGCTTATTGCTGTTACTAATCAAAGTGTGACTATTACAAGTACTATGTTTATTTTCTAGCCCAAGATCAGAGCACCAGCAGACTCAATGCCTGGTAAAACCCTATTCCTCAGTACAATGTGTTGTCCTGCAGAGTTGAAAGGGAAAGTGCCCAGGGAGATCCCTCCAGCTCATTTATAAGGCACTGATCCCACCTGAGGGTGAAGCCATCGTGACTTAATCACCTAAAGTCCCTACCTAATTGGGTTTGGGGATCAAGAATGATAGATTTCACTCATCTGTTAATTATGCTAACATTACATTACCAAGCATCATGCAGTGCTAGGGATGCACTGAGCACAGCCAGCTCCTGACTCCACTCTGCAGCACAGCCTAAACACACAGTCCTGGCCAAGGATACAGGGGGACATCACTGTCCTCACCACATCATCAAGGGTTAGTAAGCCCCCATATTTATTTTTAAAGATAATTTAATAGTAAGTATTTGAAAATTAAAATATTTTCATGTGCTTGCCACCTCAATATCAACTTTTCATAATTTTAAGAACATACATTAGAAAAGGAAAACAAATGCAGGGTACTTGGTCAATATATCATCACCTAAAATTATTTATATTTTCAGATTTATTCTTTGCATTATATCTGGTAATTGAATTTCACATTTTTTTTTTAAAAATCAACTTTCAAAATCAATCCCACTTATCAATGGATTCTGAAATATGAATCCTCCACAGCCAATTTAACTACCAATTGATGATACAAGTTAATCCATTGATTTAAGAAGCATTTACATAGCAACCACCATGAACGTCACTATTCTTGACACTATTTCTACCGGGACACTTCCCTTAGATCAAAATGGCAGACTGACACTTAGATGTGGCTTCCTTCCAGCTTAAGCAAAAATAAACAATTTTCACCATTTCCCATTCATTTAATTGGAGGAAGGGTTAAAAATGCAACCCTGATTTAATGTAACTAAGAATAAGTATGCAATAGCTATTACTTACCTGATTTTAAAAAGCTCTATTTAGTTTTTCTTTTTAATATCTTTATTTATTTATTTTTAATGTGGTGCTAAGGATGGAACCCAGTGCCTCCCACATGCGAGGCAAGCGCTCTACCACTGAGCTAGAGCCCCAGCCCTCTATTTAGCTTTGAATCAAAGTTCTTTATATTCATAGATGCCTCATTAAGTTTTAACTCTTACTTCTTTTTTTTTTTTTTTTTCAATGCTGGCAACAATTGAACCCAGGGCCCTGAACATAGTAAGCAAATGTTCTAGCACTAAATTATGCCCCCAACCATATTATTCATTATTAATTTGCATTTATCTTAATCTTGGCATGGACATGGTTTTCTTTGCATTAGCGCAACATTTATATCTACTTCTGATTATATTTCTGGCATCTGTTTCCTTAAGACCAACACTAAACATTCTTTCAAATTCCATCCTGTTTTGCTTTTATCTATTGTTATCTTTTGCCTACTATTACCTAGTTCTTCATTCAATTAATACCAATATTTATTGCCAAGCTAATGAGTTTCAAGGGTAAAAACAGACCACGATCTCTTTACTTATAATAACAGAGTTTTAACAAAATTCTACTGAGGGCAATTTGTTACCCAAGGATTATGATCATGCTGTGGCCTTATACTCTTATTGATAAGCCATGTGCTAAGAAGTAGTGCTTTTAAGCTAATATCCTTCCTCTTACCATGGAAATTGAGAAAAAAGAAAAAGTTATCCAACATTCTTAGCCTGAATTAAATGAAGCTAAACTATGTATCTTATTATTGTGGTAAATTATACATTAGCATAAACCTTAACACTTTAGCTGTTTTCAGGCCTCCAATTCTGCAGCATTGAGTCCATTCATCCTGGTCTCCTCCACCCATCTCTAGAACTTTTTCATCTTCCCAAACTGAAGCTTATCTGCTTAACAATAGCTGCCCCTTCTCCCCTCACCCAGCCCCTGGCAACCACCTAGACTATATTTTCAATTAGAAAAAGCAATTTCTTCTCCCTCTGACAAAACTTCCTCAGTCCACACCCCCACCAGGTGCTAACGAGACTGTTACCGGAACTGTGCAGAGGGCTCCAACACTCTCTCTTTACAACCTGTCTTTCAGAGCACAGGATGATTGACATATTAAGTACTAAGTCTATAATAAACTAGAGTTATTACAATATTAACAGGTTAAGCAAACAAAACTTAAATTTTCTAAAAGAAGCATCAATATGTACTCAGAAGTGGAAACTATGTCACTTATCATATCATTTGAAATAAATAAAAATAGTTATAATTTTTAGGAATCTCAAAGGCCATGAATGGCAAGGGCCACCTAGGTCCATGAACACATACACCCTCCATAGGAAGATTCTCCATTACATGTGTTTTTAAGTGTTCAGTATCTCTTGAAAATCTCAGTTAATCAGAGGTCACAGAGGAATAAATTTATTGGATTAAACAATGCCAAGGCAATGCAAACCACTGAGTAACTGAACAAAAATAAAATGGATTGACTTCTGGATCCCTAGGCCTCATAAAGAAATAATGAGAGAACATTCTCAGTATTTCACTGGATTACAAAACTATTCTGCTTTTACTTATTTCATTAATTAAACATTGGCAATGTGTCTTTTAAAGCTACTTGTGTCTTTTGGAGGCTCTGTTTCTATAGCTGGTCTAATAGATTGCAGTGACCCATAGTAACTGGCAAAATTTATGCTCTTATAGACCATGTTTCCCAACAGAGGAACATACCCAGAAGCTTTCTTCTCATTCAATACTATTTCCAGTTCCTCCTGCTGTCACTGAAAATTAGGAGGTAGCTGGTCACCCAGTCTGAGCTCCCATTTCTCCATGGGTGGCCACATTCATTCTCTCTCCAAGGTCAATCTGCAGCCACTGGTATTTATTTAATACAAGTGGAGTCCAGCTACCACTTCCATTTTGTGGAAATGAAAATAAGAAAAATGGTATATTTAAAATCCCACATTTTCCCTCATTGCACCTCTGAAAGCAAGATGGGTCCCTAGCAGCTCTACTAGAAGCACTAGGAAAATTCAACCAGGGTTCTCACTCTGATCAGGAAATAATGGCTTCAATGTGTGGTACCACTGTTTCCATCAGTACACATTAGGTTGAACAAAGTGAACTTCCTTGAATGGATTGTTCCAGGATATTCACCCAGTGAAAGAAAACATACTAGCTCTTTGTACATCAAATAAAAAAGTTAAAAAGCTTCAAAATAGCTTATTAAGAATGTGAACATCAGGCTGGGGTTGTGGCTCAGCAGTAGAGCACTCACCTCGCAAGTGTGAGGCCCCGGGTTGGATCCTCAGCACCACTTGAAAATAAATAAAATACAGGTATTGTATCCAACTACAACTAAAAAATAAATATTGAAAAAAGAACGTGAACATCGGGCTGTGGCTGTGGCTCAGCGGTAGCACATGTGCCTGGCATGTGTGAGGCATTGGGTTCGATTCTCAGCACCACGTATAAATAAATAAAATAAAGGTTTATCGATAACTAAAACTTTTTTTTTTTAAAAAAAGAATGTGAATATCAATGAAACATAAAAATAGAATGTATACTTTCTCATAATTACACACACACACACACACACAATAAAGAACACAGGAAGGGTAAATTGATGAAGCCTACATTAACTGTTCTGATCTACAGTTCTTAAACCCCTGGCTCTCTGGTGTTTGCTAGTTCGTTGCTAATCTGTGTAGAAGCTGAAAGAGTCAACTCAAAACAGGGTTGAATAGCACATGAAGGTTCCCTGGATCTCTTGCCTTTATTGGCCTTTATGCATGATTTCCCCTTTATTGGACATGAAGAAAAATATCCAGACCATAGTACAGCTAGAAAACCTTAATCCTGGATCCCCAGTGTTAGGAAGCACAATGCTGATGGCCAAGATAGTAAGGTGGTTATGGTGTAGAGCACCCAGGTGCTTGCAGGCTCATAGGACAAATAGACATCTCAAAAACAATTTGAAATAAAGTACAGTGAAGGCTGCAGGAGTAGAGGAGATTTCTGTGCAGAAGAGGAAGAGTTCTGAGAGTCAAGAGGGTTAGAGAGAGCCCCACATGGCAATGGTACCTTTACTGTCTGGAAGGACAAAGAGTTTCCCAGGCATTCAAGACAACAGAGTAAAACAGAAATGACTGTGCTTTGTTGTGTCCAGTGCCTGTCGAAACAGAAGAATTAGGGGTGCCTGAGGGTATATTGTTGATGTATTTTATTCTTCCAGTTTAATACAAATATGAGTTGTGCACAACCATCCATCAATATCCCCAGGGACTTGATCCAGGACCCCCTTGGATACCAAATTCCAAGGATGCTCAATTCCATTATATAAAATGATATAATATTTTCATATAAACTAACCTCTATATCCTTTAAATCCTCTATATCCTTTAAATTATCTCTACATCACTTGCAATACCTAATACAATAGGTATTGTAGGTATAATACAATACAATGCTATTTACACAGCTATTATACAGTATTGTTGAGGGGAAATGACAAGAAAAAAATTTCTATACATAGTCAGGACTATTTTTTTTAATATATTTTAGTTGTAGATGGACACAATACCTTTATTTATTTATTTATATGTGGTACTAAGGATCGAACCCAGGGTCTTACATGTGCTAGGCAAGTGCTCTACCACTGAGCCACAACCCCAGCCCAGAATTTTTTTTTTTCATTTTTTAATTGGAAGCTGCTTGAATCTACAGTTGAGGAACCCATGAATTTAGATTTATATTTTTCTTATTGAATTTTCTGATTTTCAAATTAAAAATTTGGAAATAAGCTTGAAAATCATTATTTTTTTCTAACAATGTGTAGAAAATAGCAATATCTTGTCAATGATCCCTAATAGAGAAAAGCTGCTTTTTTTCTAATTTTTCTTCCAATACTCCTACCTAAGTCAAGGCTCTGACAGTTTTAGATTGTATTAAGTGCTAATTTGTTTCTTTAGATATGTCAGATCATTAACTGCTAGCACTGACACCCAGGCCAGGCTTGTAAGCTGACAATGTGGTTAGGAGGCAGCAAGCTGAAATGATCTGGCACCTGCATCAGGACTCCTAGAGGTGCAGGTGGGAACATGCAGACCACTGCCAATGGCTGTATCCTTCGTGCACAGTGCTACATGCATCTGTTGTTTCCTCCAGGAAAATATAAAGCTCACCAATCATTAAACCCAAGTTCCTTCTAAAACTTCCTCATTTGCAATAAATCTTTGCTTAAATATTCAAAGTTTTGGGCTAGGTGTTATGGCTCAGTGGCAGAGCACTTGCCTCACACACCTGAGGAACACTGGGTTTGATCCTCAGCATCACATAAAAATAAATTTAAAAAATAAAGATATTATATCCATATATAACTAAAAAAATTTAATATTCAAAGTTTTCCTAAGCACAGTGTTTTTTTTTTATCCTGAATCTTAAATCATCTGTGATTAGAGTTGTTTTGTAGTGCATTTTCAATATTTTTATTTTGAAATAATTTCAGATTTACAGAAGACTTACAAATATTATATAGGCAATTTCCATATCCTTTTAAACTAGCTTCCCCAGGACACTGTGATCAAAACTAAGATACTAACATTGGGGCAATATTATTATTTTTTAATGACAAATAAAAATTGCATATATTTATGGTGTACCACACATTTTGACATATTCATACATGGTGGAGTGGCTACATTATACAATTAGCATACATATTACCACAATACTAATTTTTTTGGTGGTAAGAAGTTTGTAAAATCTACTCTCAGCAACAGTCAGATGATGGGATAATTACATTCAGGAGATCATCAGGACAATATTATTAACAAGAGCTCAAATTATTATGATTGTTTGAGTTTTCCACTCACTCCCTTTTTCTATTCCAGGGCCTACCCCAGGATCCTATTAATATAGGCCATCATCCAGTCCCCTTAGAGTCCTGCAGTATGTGATGGGGTCTCAGCATTCGCTTTTCATGACAAGGTGTTGATCACTCAGTGCCTTCCTTTCTAGTCCACTGTCTGTCCCAGCTTCCATTCTAATATCTGGTAAACTTGAGTCTGTCGGGTTCTAGCTGAGAGTTAACTGACAATCCTGAGTAACATTCCTGTTGCAACAGCTCCTGATTTTATAACTATTTTTTATTTTATTTATTTATTTTTTTAATTTTAATGTTTATTTTTTAGTTTTCAGCAGACACAACATCTTTGTTTGTACATGGTGCTGAGGATTGAACCCTGGCCTCAGGCATGCCAGGCGAGCAACACTACCACTTGAGCCACATCCCCAGCCCTATAACTATTTTTTAAATGTCAGAAATTAGGTATTGTTGATTCTTTTATGTTAAAAATTTCTATATTTGAAATTTTAGATGACTCAGCCTAAACCACTGAAAAACTATTAAGTATCTTGTGTTCTTTTTCACACCAGTTAGTACTGAAGTTCTCAAAAACATATTAATAATACATTTATTTTTTTTTTCATTTCACCATCTCTTTGTCCTTTTCATTCCCTCTGGAAGCCAGGAAATATAATTAAAAAAAAGAACTCAAGTAGAGAAGCACAATTGAATGAAAAATATCAGCTTGTTCCCAGCTTGTAACTCTGGGTCCAGCCTCTCCCTTAAGGGCAACCCATCTCTGCAGGCCAGCTTTCAACATCTGCAATGAATCAACCTTGAACATTTCACATCTTTTACCTGTGGGGAGAAGGTGCTATGGGTACGCAAATTAAGTTACTGAATCACCTGGTTCCCTGATAAAGTAATAAAACTTTAAAACACCCCCTGCCATAAGGCAATCACGTCAGCAGGGAAACAGTCACAGGTAAACCCCAGATTCCTGTGGGTGCTGATGCTGAGTTGCTGGACCTCTGTGCATGCCTGCTGTCCACAGTACTTGGATGGTGCTTTTCTATAATTTAATAAAGTGTTGAAGAGAGAGAGTGAGGAAATATACAAATTCTGACCTGAGGAATATCAGGGAGCTTGAGGCAGTATGGGAGATCACTTGATGAACTCAGCCTAATTCCATCTTAAGAGTGGGAACTGGGCTGGGGATGTGGCTCAAGTGGTAGCATGAACACCTGGCATGCGTGCGGCCCAGGTTCGATCCTCAGCACCACATACAAACAAAAATGTTGTGTCCGCCGAAAACTAAAAAATAAATATTAAAATTCTCTCTCTCTCTCTCTCTTAAAAAAAAAGAATTTTGAAAAAAAAAAAAAGATTGGGAACTGCCTCTTCACAAAGTCATGAAAAGTTCATTTCTGTTTTACTGTAAAATACTAAGATTTCTATTTGGCCTGACCATAGTTTGATGTTTTTTAAAAAATAAATAAATAAATTTGTTTGGGATTCTTGACTGTGCTTTGAACTTACCTGTGCCCAGCTCCCCTTGACCAGATAACCACCCTCCCTGAAATACCAGCTGCTCCTCATTAACTTTGATGTTTGCTCCCTACCTTGAGATGTTAAACAATGTAGACCATAAACTTGCTGTCTGCCCTTGTATTATACTTGCCTGAACCCTGTCAGCTGTAAGTTCCCAAGACACCCTAACTCTTTGTAATTTTTTACGCTATAAAAGCTTCCCTGGTGGCTGGGTTTTGTGGCTCAGCAGTAGAGTGCTCACCTAGCTCATGTAAGACCCTGGATTCGATCCTCAGCACCACATAAATAAATAAATAAATAAAATAAAGCTATTGTGTCTAACTACAAACAAAAAATAAATATTTTTTTTAAAAACGCTTCCCTGTAATCAGACCAGTTGTTGTTCTCTGGTCCTGTTTTTCCAGGTGAGACAACTGCTGGCCAGCTCTCTTTGTGTACACAATATAAGCTTACTTTAATTTGGTTTAAAATGGAGTCAGTGGTCTTTTCTTTGTGTCATGGTTCTACACACTGTTTCCCAACAACAATAAAAAACTGAAACATATTAAGGGCTGGGCTGGAGGACAGCCCCCTACTAACTAGCATCAATAGATTGTTTGGGGGCAGGGGAGGCTAAGGAATGAGGATCACAGGTTCAAGCCAGCCTCAGCAATTTAGCATGACCCCATCTCAAAATAAAAAATAAAGAGGACTAGGGATATAGCATCAATAGTTCTTAACTGATCAGCCTACATTAAACACTGCAAGTCTTCATTGAAGACCACAAAGGAGCCCATAGCCCCTGAAATGGAGCCCAGCAGTTTTTAGTTATCCTTTCATAGTGACTAATCCTGAACCCACAAGAAAGGTGCCCCTCGCCACAGCTCTCCCGCTGCCCACAGCATAGGCTACTTGTCCATTGCCTCCTCTTCACCAGCTTCAGCCTCTTCACAGAAAGCTTGGCTGAATAAACAAAACAAAAGCAGAAACAACAAAAACCTATCTATAGAAATAAAAACATGTCCATAGGGCCCCAACTGCACAGAACAAGGTCCTAAAGTCTGCAAAGCCATCTGCCACAGAAACATTTTTCCCCCTATAAGAAAAGTAGGATAAGCTTATTTTAGGATTGTGTAAAGATCCAATAAGAAGATGTGTGAAGTGCCTAGTAATTCCCCTCCAGGTACCATCACCTGATGGAAGACAGTCAGGCTGCCTGCAGCAGGTATTGCTGCCCTCATGGCAATTACAGCAACATGTCACACCAAGTGCTGTAATCGCATCTGCAGCAATTCCAAGACTTGGTCATCAGTCATCTGTCAGTTTTACTACAGGTTCCTCAGGAGGTAACTCAAAAATACTGAATAATTTGGAGAGAAGATGAGAAAATTAAGAAAACAAAACTAGCCACAAGCATGTGAAAAGCTCAGGACTTGCCCTGCCTTCATTACTGGGGCCAAAGGGCCAAAGATGATTACACTGACCATTGCTTTGGTGGCCCCTGGTAATACACTGGCCCTAAAGAATGTCAGAGTGTCAGCTTTTTCAAGAGAGGGAAATTACTCAGAGATGAAAGGTGAAAATAAGTGCATGCCTTCCTCAATTTTTTTTTTTTTTTTTTTTTTTTTTGTGTGTGTGTGTGGTGCTGGGAATTGAACCCAGGACCTTGTGCCTGCAAAGCAAGCACTAACTAACAAGCATGAGAGCACAGATAAATTAAAAGATCTGCCCAACTTCAGGGCATCCACAGGTCACTCAAATAAATGCTAAATTGGAATTGTAGCCAAGGTAAGTTTCCCCCCAGGTCACTGTTAACATTGTTCCTAATGGCATAGGAACCAGCTCTGTTTCTTTCCTCACTTAACTGCATCTGAATTCACAGGTGTCTCATTCAGGTTTCTAGATAACCAGGGTGAGTTGGAGGGCAGAGAATAGGCAGTGTTCCCAGGAAGATCAGGCAGCTGGATGCATGCTACTTGCTCACTCTCTCAGAGATCTCTGGGCTTTACACCTGAGGTTTTTGCACATGACCCTGGAATTTACAAAAGCATTTGCTTTAGCTTTGATTCCTTAGTGAACAATTCCAGTTATTTACATGCAGGCTTTCTGGCTACCAGGGTATAGAAAATGCAGGATCTTGTCTCTAGAGCCATCTAGGTGTGCTCTGACTCCCTTCCCCGTGCTTCTTGCAATTTTCTAGAAGCCTGAGCTGATGTGCAATTTCCCAAAAAGTGCATCCATAATTTAAAAGATCACACTCAGAAACCTAATGGTAAAACAGTTTCTAATGAAGTGCATACATACTCTACAGTGGCTCTACAAATAAGCAACTCAAAAATAAGTTGAAAATAAGTTTATATTGGTCAATATGAGATGTTCATTAAAAGTAAGTAATACTGAGGCAAAGAAAGTACATTTAAAACCAAGCCCTTGCTAGATGGGCCACAATCATCCCTTGGGCATGTAGTAAAAGAAGGACCTACAGTGGTAAATATGTATCTTCTGAAGCACAAAGGCTCCATCAAGGTCAACCTCCTATTCCCCATTCAGGTCATTCTCAAGAGTTTAACCATGGGAAGAATTTGTCTCCCAAGACTCCAAAGGAAGAAAGAATCCTAATTTTGACAATTACTAGCCAACAGCAACTTATACTAATCAAGCCTTTGTACCTCTCTTGATTCTGAGACCCTATGCTCCCCGATTAGTTACTTCTTTTAGTTCCTTTTAAAAATCACTAAATCTGAAGGTCACTCAGTTTAGCAAGATACTATTAGTCTTCTACTAGCCTTGCTGTAGCCAGCACCTCTGACACAGGCGTTATAATGATAATGGTTACCTAGGTTACTTTTCAGGCATGAGAAGGCTGTTTTTTTCATTTTGTTTTGTTTTGTTTGTTTTTAAAAAAGGACTCTTCCCATGGGCCTGTTCGGGTATGCAATGGGTGTCCTATTGATGTCAAGAGGCCAAACCTCCACCCTCATATCATGCTAATGCTGACATTTTCTGAACACACAACCCAGGAAGATCCACAAAGATTGAGTACACCTATTAAAAACCACTGATTACCTCACCTCCAATCATGCCCACACCTTAAATACCCTGTTTCTGTATCCCATAAATGTCCCCAAACCCTATTCTCAGGAGGTCAATATGAGACTTAGGCCTCCCATCTTCATGCTTGGCTACCTTGTGGATAAACTCCTGCTCCTTTACAAAACTCATTTCAGTGACTGGCAAGCTGTTTGGTGGGCAAAAGGAGCCTGGTTTGGGAACACATCATGAGAGGTCACCACTAGCTTCCTGAAGTTTTGTGCGTACCATCCCCAGGGACAACTTTCAGTGCATTTTGGCATTTGATATACACTTCTGTAGCTCTTCCTACATAAACAAAAGTCTACCACTATTATGTGTTACTCTGTTTTTTCATGTGCACAGTCTCCTGAACACGTTGAAAAGGAAGAGGCCAGAGAGGCACCATGACATCTTAAAGATCTGTGATGACCTGGTGCTTTCAGGTCTTAGTTGTTGGAAGTTCTTTACTGACAAATTCTAAAACAGTTCTGCTAACTTCTCACATAAAAAATAAAACTAGAATTGCCTAGCAAGCCTATAGATAATCTGAATATATACAGTATCTCATATATGCATGAATAAGGTATGCCACCAAGCTGATTTTATCAGGTAAAGATCTCACATTTAGGAGGTGTTGTTCAGAGATCTGATGAGGCTCAATGAAAGCATCTGTGTGCATCTTCCAGAGGTCCCCTGAGTTACTTCAATACATAAGATTTCAGATTGCCACACAGGAGGTCAGAACAGTAGCATGTCCCTTTGATGTCCTCATAAAAATTGGGAGTCTTCCCAGCAAAGCAGGAGGCCAGGTACCCCAAATGCTGAGAGCTTTCTGTTACTGTTCCTAAGGAAGTTAGTTAGTCACTATTTTTTCAAAAATTAAATGTAGTATACAACCATGGCAGGAAATTTAAGGGTGAGGCCCTCAGAAATAATGCCATGAGAAGTAAATCCTCTATTTATTGGTACAGTCTGCCAAATGATTCTGGGAAAGAAATCCCATCAATGGAAAAACATTTTCCCTAAGGATACTATGATAGGTTAATTCACTGCGATTTGTAAATGTGCTGGGAGGGCCTTGGGAGAGAAGAGGCACAAGTAGATTCCCTGTCATAGGATATATATTGCTCTAGTACACATGCAAAATGGAGGTGGTCCAAGCTTCACAAATGGTGAATTCCACTGATAAAGAACATTCCAAGTGGGGGCATGTGTCCCTGTAGTGTGACATTTGACATTATTTCCATGGAGCAACATCATGGGAGTCAAACTTCAAGGATTATGGGGAAGAGAGATGAGTCCCAGAAATGGTCTTATAGTCAACCCCTACTCAGGAAGATCTCCACTAACATTCAGCAAAATGAGACATTCCATTAGTCTGGAGCAATTGCTGGGCTACAAATTAGACCTGCTGTTTATGAATCCCATGTGCTTTGATTTAAAAAGGATCCATGCACCTTAGTGATCCCAACTGCCTCATGAAAGGTCACTAATTCAACCACACCCTTTGGCCAGGAATGAAGGCCCCCTTCGTTGGTAGGCCTTTTACCAGAATCCCTGAATGGGGAAAAGAGGAATCTCTCATTCCCCAGAAGAGGCAATGCAGTTGTTTGTGCATGGGTGGGAAGCCATGGAAAGCATGGCAAGCCCTGGGCAAAATCCACCTCCATAGGGACAAGCACTTCATTCATAAACAGGTTAAGTAAACAAAGACATCTTGGTAAAGAGCACACACTAATATTCTCAATGTACTGCAGTGTATCATGAATAATATAAGAAGCTAAAAAATAAGAATAGTTATTCTGAAAGGGAAAAGAAATAGAATTTGCTACCCAACTAGGTTAGAATTTGGTTGGTCCCAAGAAGGCCTCCCAACACCATTTGGTAAGGTACCAAGTGAGCCTTAGGTACTACTTACTCTCAGATAATTGGAAAATTTTCATGGCAAAATTGTGGTCACCATGATATATTGACCACACAGATCATATACCCAGAAATAATTTTGAAATAAGCTGCTCTAGTTGTCATCCCTCACCTTTAGTTATTGCGGTTTGCCAGGGATCATTATACTTTTGAGTCCCAGAGAAACCAGGGAGAGTAAGAACAATTCAGAAAAGAGGAAAGTAGGATGTGATAACTTCCTGCTACATAGGAAAAGGAACTACCTAATATGTGGTAGGTTAGTAATCCACAATCCTTGCTCAGGAACAAAGACCCAGAGGATCAGAAAAGTCAGAGTAATATGTGAAAAGAACAGGCAGGCTTTTGCTCTCTTTCCCTGTGGAATTTAGGGATATGACCTTGTAGGGGCAAAGTAGTCACCAGCCATTACCACCCTTCGCCAAATACTAATATTCTTTGACTTAACATGGCATTACAAATTAATAAACCCATCATTTTAAAATATTGTAAATGGAAAAATGCATTAAATACACCTAACCTATCAAATATCACAATATGCTATAGAGTATAGGTTGTTCCACCTTAATATTAGATCATGTGGCCAAAGGAATGTTAAAATACAAAATTCAAAGTACAGTTTCTACAGAATGCTTATCACTATCTCACCATGGTAAAGTTGAAAAATCACATATTGGACCATGCCAAGTCAGAGACAGTCTGCAGTTCCTGGTTTTATACTCCTTGGCCACATAAAGCTTCATCTTCCATGTCCTCTGTGGTTTCATAGGGCAAAGTGACTAGTTGTTGCAGCTGAGCTGATAGGTCAGTTCTGAGCCTAACCTGCCAGGACAAAACCCATCAATACTTTTTTTCACTTCCTCATAGTGACTCAGAATTCCCATCAAAAGGAGGCAAAGAAGTAAGCTGAGTCTAACAGAATCTAAACAGAAGGTCAACTTGACAGGGGCAAAGTAAACATAATCAAGGCCCTGACTTGCTGCTCAGGCCATAAATGAGACTCACAGACCTCAGGGAGGCCACACCATCAGTAAGAAGCCAAGTGACATGGGACACATTCAGCACAGGATGATGACTGCTCCCTGGGAACACTTAGGAAGTCCACCACAGGCTTCAAGAGAAGATGTAACTAGTCTTCAGGGTTAAGGCCAGGCAAACTCCCTCAGCACACAGCAAGAGCCAAGGACCAGCATGAGGAGCTGATGTATACCAGGATGTCTCCTCCTATCACACAGTTCCACAAGGGCAGGAGACTATCCTGTGCATCCAAATACCATCTTGCAAGGAAGGAACAGCACTAATAAATCTAAGCATTCCTGGAAAGTGCTCAACCACCCAAAACAGGCAACTAAGTCCAGCAGATCCCAGATTCTGAGGGTAATTCTATAATTTGACATAGTTGGAGACAAAAATCACACCTAACACTGCCTCTCTGGCCAGTTTATTCTGTTTGTCTCATCTGGTAACTTCAGCTTTATGGAAAATATGAAGGCTCTGAAACTAGAGAGGAGAAGGAAAAAAACGGAGCAGGTGTTTACCTTCCATATGATGACTCCAGGGCAGATTCTCTCCAAACCTTGTTGTTTCAAGGTACTTCCTGGTGCTACCTTTTTGCAGTTCATAAAAGCTGACGAAATAAAGCTATGTAGTTGCCAAGACAGTGCTGTGCACTAGCACATGGACACATTTTTACCTTTGGCCTGGCCACAGCACTTCACACCCATAGTGCATCTTGCAAGGTTTAAAATTAAAAAAAAAAAATTATCAGGAAAAAAATAATGGTAGCTTAAAAACAGAATATCTCTTGGCCCTCATAGGTCTAAAATTTTTAGAAAGAATAAACAGAATTAAGTATCTGATGTGCAAAGGCAAAATCATCCCTGTATTTCATTCACCTTTAAAGAAATCTAGTTTTCAAGTCCCTTTGCTGTGATTTGAATTGACCTACTTGATGGAACACAGGCCAATTCCATTAGGCACCTGCCTGTGCATAATGATGAAAGTACAAAAACAAAACAAAGCAAAACAAAAAACAAACCTAGGTTCAATGGAAAAAATGTGAGGGTAAGATTCGCATTGAATATTTAGGAATATTCTGATTTGTATCAGGGGTTGATATACTTTAAGGTATTTTAAATGATTATTTACTCTTTCAAGTTTTTAAAAAACATTTTATGGATTAAAAGCCAATAAATTTTATATCATATGCTATTTGAGAAATTTCAGAATGCAAATAGTCAACCCTCATGTTGTAAGAAGCTATTTAGTATCTTAAGGACAAATTTAAATATTTTCCCTGATCTAATCATTTTTATTTTCTTATTTATCTTCCTGATGCCCATAACATAAATGTACATACTACTAACTATATGGAAGTGAGAAATAAGTATCTTAATGTTAACAAGAGTTTCTAAAATGTTCAGCAATGACTAGTATTGGAAGTATTAGGCAAGTATTTTCCTGGCTCCACAAACAGATGAGGTAAAAATGTTAAAATACAAAATTCAAAGTACAGTTTCTACAGAATACATATCACAGGTTAGCTCATGCTAACTCACATTGGGGTAGGGGGAGAATAGAAGTACTTTGGATTAGATAAAGGGGAATGAAGGCAGATGAGTGCAATCCATGTTCTATGGAAACATATTCAATGGCATTGGTAAGGCTGAGAATTACAAGAAAAAAAGGAACAATCAAATCAGTTCCATTTGTCTCCATCTACTTTTGTTATGCAAAAAAAATGATACTGCATGCTCACTGCCACTTTTGATACAGTTGCAATCAAAGCAGTTTATAATTTCCACTGTCTCCAATGGGATCACCCATGTAGGTGGCCACTTTCAGCTTTAGAGCTCACAATTTCAGCATCTGAGTTATGAACAGAGCAATCCTTTCCTGGAAAGGAGCATTTATGCAAGCACTTGGGGAAGCAGAAAAGAAAAAAAAAACTGATATGATTTCCTACTCAATTTCAACCACCTCTGCCAAGATCATGGCTCTGGTCTCCAAGCCTGCACCTACAGCCCCCATGACTGACAGGATGAGAAGGTTGTCAATGAGGCTGGAAGGCAGTAGCATCTGATGCTATGAGTCAGCTTTATCTATGGTCCCTAGACTCCATGAACAAGCAAAATGTGGAGTGAAAATTCACTTGGAGATAGTTTTTTGGGTGTTGTTGTTTATTTTTTTTATTTTTTAACATTTATCTGGATAAATGTGGAGTACAAGTTTCTTAAGGAAGTTTTTGAGAAGAAAAAGTGAAAATTAATATTTATAGCATGTTCTTATTTAGAATGCATATTCAACAATCTGCTTTTATATGAGACATACTAACTCTTAATTTCAGAAAATAAAAATTTAATTTTGATGGCAACAAAATAAACAGTCAAATCCAATTTTGTTAGAAATTTTACCTGTATCTAATGACATGAATTTTCTTAATTGGGAATAAGTTTTACTTAAAATCTATCAATTTAGGGGCTGGGGTTGTGGCTCAGAAGTACAGCGCTTGCCTCACATGTGTGAGGCACTGGGTTCAATCCTCAGCACCACATAAAAATAAATAAACAAAATAAAGATATTTTAAAAATCTATCAATTTAAAAAAAATTTAGTGGAGGCATTTTGAGATGTTAACTTTTAAACAGTTTATGTTTCTTGAAATGAAAAGGTAAGGCATATCATGTCAGGGCCACTCTGTTAAATGTATACCTGGAACCTACCCTCAGGCTTTAAATGGGAATTCCAGAAGAACCACCACAAGCAGAGCTTTTAAAAATAAACTCTTAAAACGTAGTATATATACACAATGGAATATTACTCAGCCATAAAGAGAAATGAAATTATGGCATTTGCCAGTATATGGATGGAACTGGAGACTATCATGCTAAGTGAAATAAGCCAGTCCCAAAAAACTAAAGGCCAAACGTTCTCTCTGATATGTGGATGATAACTCACAATGGGGTAGGGGGAGAAAAGAAGTATTTTGGATTAGATAAAGGGGAATGAAGGGAAGGGAGGGGGAATGGGAATAGGAAAGATAGTAGAATGAATCTGACATCACTTTCCTATGTTCAAAGATGAATACACGACCAATGTAATTCCACATCATGTACAACCAAAAGAATGGGAAGCTGTACTCCATGTTTATAATATGTCAAAATATATTCTACTGTCATGTATAAATAAAAAAAAATGAAGTCTAAGAGCATTTAATTCTATGTTAAATGATAATACAAATACATTACTATCACTACAATATTTTTTCTCTTCCAGTGGGAAACTCAAAAAAATCACTGACTCAAATGTGGCCACAAGATCACTTGCCATCGTACTCAGCCCCTTGGGAACTGCCTCTCTGTCTTTGGTCACTGGAAACACCTGAACCTGCCCAGACTTCTCTACTCATTCTTCCCAGTACAGTTCATAAGACCCGTTTCCTTTTTTTGTCACAAAAGTGTTGCTAAGAAATATTTTATTACTTTTCATAAATCAATAGAAAACAACAAAAATACAGAAATAAATAAAATGCATGAGTATAAAAGGAAAATCATACACATAAAACAGAAAATATAAATAATCCTTCATAAAAGGTATTGATACATTGAGCTTTGTAAATCATACTTCAGGAACGAGCATGAAGTTTGGTAGCAATATCAAGGAATATTTATTGAAACACACATTACATGCAATCAGAGTTGCAATCATAAACACTAAACTTCATTAGTTGAATGCTACTCTCTTAGGAAAAATAACTTAAATATGCAGTGAAAGTAATCTGAATATATGTGGTAAATTTAGTACCATCATTTCATAATGACTGCTTATCATATTCTGAGCTGTTAACTTTTTAAATTAAATATAATGGAAATACGTCGATTTGAAACTAGGAGAATTTTTCCTCTATATGTTTATAACCTCCAAAGTACCTGCTACAGGGAAGCGTGAATCATAACAGGTTTGTGTCTTTGCAGATCAAAAACACAACACGCAAGCCCACTGGGCTTCTTTAAAATAGTTGAATTGACCCTTCAGTAAATGAATGGACAAAAAAAAATGTGGCATATATACACAATGGACTATTACTCAGCAATAAGAGAATAAAATCATAGCATTAGCAGGTAAATGGATGGTGTTGGAGAAGATAATGCTAAGCGAAGTTAGCCAATCCCCAAAAAACAAATGCCGAGTGTTTTCTCTGATATAAGGAGGCTGATTCACAGTGGGGTAGGGAGGGGGAGCATGGGAGGAACAGACAAACTTTAGATAGGACAGGGTACGGGTAGGAGGAGAAGAGAGGGAACAGGGGGTTAGCAAGGATTGTGGAATGTGATGGACATCATTATCCAAAGTACATGTATGAAGACACAAATTGATGTGAACATACTTTATATACAACCTGAGATTTGAAAAATTGTGCTGTATATGTGCAATAAAAATTGTAATGCATTCCGCTATCATTTATTTTTTAAAAAAATAAATTTAAAAATTTTTTTTAAATAAAATAAAATAATTAAGTGTTTACTTAGTTATTATAATCTTTGCAACCACTGAAAAGTTTAGATGTTAACATGATATTAGGTTAATCACCAGACAAAAAATGTTAATTTGATAATCTAAATAATAGATGAACTCTGGTTCCAATGACAATATATTTTTACTGTCATGCTGGAAATATTTGAATGAGATTTGAAGTCTAACTCTCAGGCCACAGAATGCTCCTGCACATTTAAAAAAAAAATTGAGAGTGGACAATAATGGGCAATTTAAATACTTTATATTTAAATATCACTTTCTGGGTTTTCCTCTTGTATTGACTCTTTCCTATCAATGTATCTGATAACTAAGTAACATGCTTGATTTTAAAGGGATAAAGAAACTCAAGCTATACTTAAACCCAGATCTTTGGAATATACATAAAGGGAGCAAATACTCAACTCCAAGGCTACATCTCCAATATTTATAAGGATGTACTTAGAAGGGGCAGAGCTCATTTTAAACTTTACTTCCTGAATGAATTAGCTCAACTTTCACAGAAAAATCAGTCTACCTCTTTAGAATTTTATAGAGAGTTTTATTTTTAATTGTATTAACTGATTTAATCCTCTAAAATACTATTTGTGCAACAGAAAAAGTAATATACTCAATGACACTGGAGTCCTGTGATGGAATAATACATCTCCAAAAAACAAGTCCACAGCTTCATTCACACTACCTGGGAAGGGAATCCCACTATCAGCACAGCCTTCTCCGGCCTCCTCTCATATGATGTCCCAAGATGGTGCTCACTGCCCATCAGGCAGCCCTGGACTCTTTCCATCACAGAGATACTATGTGGCGGTCTGCTGACTAACCCCAGTGGCTCTGACATTGGCTCATTTACTTATTTATATATTTCAGTTTTTCATGATCAGCTCACTGGAATAATAACCTTTTCATAGTCTATTGTCAAACTAAAAAGATTTGGTATAACTGGAAATAACGAATAGCTCCCAATAATTCCATTCTGACTTAATTTCCTTTATGAGTATTTACTGGCAACCAATAAGGAAGAAATTTATACAAAGAAAATAAAAATAAATTTATAATAAAAATAAAGATAACATGAAAAGTCCAATTTCTTCAATTTCATAAAATGCAAATAATTAATTTTTGAGCTATAGGAATGGAAATAAAGATGCAAGCTCTCTCTGAGGAAGGAGCAGAGCTGGTGGAAGGGGTGTGTTCCCGAGTAGTGTGTGTGCAGTGCCAGTGAGAGTTGGGGAATAAAGAATTGCTGTTTGAACCTACAAGGCTTTGTGGTGGCTGGGTTATTTGTGCCCAGCCAGACTGTGGCAAGCTGTTGCTTCTGCTCCCTGAATCCCCACGAGAAAGTAGCGGGTGCCCAGGCAGATTCCCGCAGGGTCCGTATACAACTCCATCAATCCAGCATCACAGCAATTATATACAGCTTAACTCAAATCATCATCTCAATGGTTCGTTGGCGTCACCTTTCAACCATTCCCTCTGGCAATATGCCAGGCGTCATTCTGACTTGTGGCTCTTAACAACAGCTGACTCAACATCTCTCTGATCAGGACTTGCAAAGCCAAGGCCATGGCTACTGGACAGCTCTGAGGAGCTGCTGAAGGACACCTGGGGCAAGGCAGAGGCCAGCAGAGCATCACAAATGTCTGCAGAGAAAAGCAACACGTTCAGGTAAGCACACTGGGAGAATCTCTCCTTTCTCCTCTTCCTTCCTTCTCTCCTTTCTTTTTTAGTTAAGAGGTTAGAATTTGCACCATCTTGGTCATAAGCATATTAGTCTATGCCTAACAACAGGCTAATAAGGAAAATAAAAGCCCTAGTTTCCAGTCTTTGTCATTATCCTATTGTAACTATTCCCCTCATGGCCAAGTCAAAGCCCTCAGTGTGACATGACTGGAAGGCACGCAATCACACACCACAGAGCACTTCCATCTCGCACACACATAGAAGACACATAAACAGCCTGAAGAGCAGGGGTCATAGCAAGACACCACAAAAGAAGCAAAAGAGGTGAGTTTTGTTAATTGATACCTATATTTTCAATATGATTGGCTTAGTTTCATTTACCTAATTTAATTTTACTTTTTTATTTTTCCACAGATTCTATCCAAAATACTTTTATTATACAAGTACCATGCACATTGGGGAACATTTACAGGCAAAGAGTTCAATTCTAAACCTCCATTTCACCCACACAAACTCTAACGCACATTTACCTTACAGTGAATGAGCCTCACAGGAATGAGATACCAAGTTATTGCTTTCTGAACAGAGAGCTCCGATTAAATAGAATCTTCGAAACCAAGAACAAAGCCCTGTATCCTCTTAATTCTTCATACCCTGTGTACAGATGAATAAAATCTAAAGACATGTTATAAATTACCCCACCACCATTAAAACTTAACATTAAAATCAAATCATATTTCTCAAAAACTTTTAAGAAGTGCATCAGTATTTACAGATCCCATTAAATTATGCATAAATATATTCTGTACACTCAACACACTGTTTCTCAAAATACAGAGCCTCCACAGGGGCTTGGGGGTGACAGGCAGCAGGAGAGCTTAGTGTCACCCTTTTCAAGTTTACTCGAAAAATCAAGATCTGAAATAAATATGCAAATAAAACTTCAGTTCCTTACAGGAACCTGTCGTTCCAAGGAGTCACCCACTTAAAGAGTTAACTTTCAAAGTTAAAAGAGAGAGAGAGAGAGAGAGAGAGAGAAGAAAATGAAACGTCAGCAGACATTGTTTCTACAAGTTTCCTACAACCAGAAGGCCCCTCTGAGCATGGGGTTTGCAGCCACGCAGCACCTGCTCCCTGGCTGCAGAGCACGTGGTACCTTTGCCTCCTCCTGGAGGGAACCATCGCTAAAGTAGGTAGATAAAGACTAATTTTTGAAAAAAAAATTTAGTGAACATAAAAACCAGCCATATCTTAACACCGAAGGAAATAAATTATCGTTAACCTGAATATCATCAATCTGAAGTTTCAACAGCATGGCTTCTTGTCAGCCCCGGAAGTCAGAGGAAGGAGGGATGGGGTTCCAAAAAATAACACTGAGCAAGTAAAAACAAAACAAAAACCAGTACTTGTCACCTTGGATCCTGTGTTCAAGGACAGATACTGCAGTGCTAGAGAAGCCACAGGGATCCATGAGGGCAGGTCAAGATCCTGCAAGCCTGAAGTGACAGAGGCCTTTGGATAGGTGGGTAGGGGAGGTTGGAAGCTCCTCCCCTAGCAAGAGCATGTCCCAGTCTGTCCCAGTGGAGATGGATTCCTCAGTCTTTTCCCTTCCTGCCCTCTGCTCACCCCCATTTTACTTCTTGTGCTTCTCCATTTTCTCCAGGGTCTTATTAGAATCTGCTGGACTCTGGTCTCCGGGGTTCATATAGGATTTGTCTATGACAATCAGGGCTTTTTTGACCTACTTCTGCACCACAGACTCAGCAGTGCAGATGGCCTGGCTGCCAAACCCATGGGTGGATAATCAGGCTGAAACGACACAGGCGGTTCTGTAGGTACCTTTCCAAGATCAGGGAGGGCCTGTTGCTGCAGTTGGGTGTTCTGTCTTGATTGAGGAGGTCCATTAATTCTTTCCACACTTGCTGAGCTGCCCCCAGTGTATTTATTCTTCTTCCTTGCAATCTCGGTTTACCCTCCTGGGTGAGGCCTGGTTAAATATTCGGCCACTGGCTTACTAGGAAACTATACTTCACAGACATAGACAAAGTCCCAAGCCAAGTGAACAGCTTTTCCTTCCTCCAAGGATGTCAGGATTGTCTCAAGAGCAGCTTTCCAAGTCTCCCAGCCAGAAGATTCAGCCCAGTCTTGTCCAACTTTTCTCCACAACGATTGGCCTCCATTTTTGGACTTGGCTTTTCTGAAAACACCTCCCAGCAAGAGGCATTTAAGCATTCAGGCGGTGACAATCGCCTCTGCACTTCAGCCACAGTCACTTTATATTTGGATGTGGAGCTGAGGAGAGACAGTCTTCCCAGAACCAAGCAGAAGACTTCATGGGATTCTGCATGGCTCCCACCAGCTCCTTCTGACAGGGGAGACCTAGGGGGTTCTTAATCATGGAAAAATGGGACCTTTGCGGATTACAGTCTGATCAGGCCCAAGCTGGTGTGAGTTGACGTTATGCACCTTTTCCATCTGGTGAGCCATGTCCTGGAGCCTCAGGTTCTCTGCCAGGCCGGTGGCATCCAGGGCGTGCGCACTGGGGAACAGCAGGTCTAAGCGGCTATAGCCCATGGCGCCTCCCTCCAGCCCGGAGAGATGGGGGAGCAGGCCCGCCAGGCACCCTAGGTGCAAACGCAGGCTGGCCCCCTCCTGGCTCTGGCGGCCAGGCCAGGACTGCTACTGATTGCTGGCAGCCACAGGCTGGTGCAGGGGATTGATGGTCGCAGCATAGGCTTCGCTCACATGCAAATAGGGATCCGCCGACTGAGTGTAAACCAGATGCTGGTAGGGGGGTGGAAAGTAGGGTGGCGGCTAGTATTAAGGGACTCCAGTGTGGGACAGCAGCAGTGCGGAACTTTAAAGATGCTGCCCAGCGGAGGTTAGGTGGGGGATGCGTGGATTCCCGTGGCTACAAGCCCTGCAGCGAAGGTCTGGGCGCTTGGTTCCCACGGGGCGCTCTGAAGCACCAACTCAGGACCTCAGGTCCCCAGACAGATAAGTCAGAGCTTGCGCTCCAGGGGTAAGTCCGCTTGCGGCAAACACCGTGCAGACCCTGCTCGCTCATCAGCCTACAAATGTTGGAGTCATAATTTAATTTTAAATAATGGCTATATTTTGACACTGACTTGTAAAATTCATGAAAAGTTCATGGTTGTCTCTTGATAGCAGCTGAAAATTGGTATTAGCACATGACTCAATGGGGACATATTAGAAGGATTTTCTTTAAAATCAGGAAGACGACTGCTTCTTTTATCATTGTACCAAAAGTCCTATCAGTAAACACAAGAAAATTTAAAATGAAGAGCATATAAACTGGAAAGAAGAAAAAGCAACTGTTAGAACTTGCAGATGATGTGACTGTATAGATAGAATTTTTTTTTTAAAATGATCGCTTAGCTATTAGCTCAATATTCAAAAACTAATGCTATATTGGAACACTAGCTATACATACAAAGTAGGAGAGAATATCAAATGGTAACAAAATATACTGGCTCCTAAGAATGCATCCTACAAAATGATGCAAGTGTTTATGGGGATCATTATAAAAACTCTGTTGGGAAATGGGAAGAGGGGGACTACCTAAATGCAGTCTGCAAGAACTACAAGCAGGAAGACTCCATATTTTTAAGGTATCATTTTCCCTAACTTGAGCTAAAGGTTCACTAAAAGCCCAATTGAAAGACCAGGAGGTGGGGCTGGGAATGTGGCTCAAGTGGTAGCACACTTGCCTGGCATGAGTGGGGTGCTGGGTTTGATCCTCAGCACCACATAAAAATAAAATAAAAGATGTTGTGTCCACCGAAAACTAAAAAAAAAAAAATAAAAATAAAAACTAAATATTAAAAAAATTCTCTCAAAAAGAAAGAAATAAAGAAAGCCCAGGAGGTTGTTCATAAGACTTGAAGGAGTGCCTCACATGGCTCAGGGTTCTTAATCCAGGGGAATGAAGGGAAGGGGCTATGTAAACCTGAGTAGAAGACAATTACATCTTTATTTTCACTAACCTCTAACTAAACTCAACATGACAGGCCACACAGGTTCAGCATGCCCTGTGCATTTGGTTAACCAATATAAATTAGATATTTTTATAGCAATCACTGCATGGTTAGAAATACTGTTTGTGTCTCTCATTTCTTCAAAATAACAGTAGTTATTAAGTTCATCGCCAGATTTTGTTCTTTTACATGCTAATTAATAGCCAAGGATGCCTATCATATTAACATTTCTAGTACCCTCATTACTGCTCTTTAATAATTGCTTTTCTCTGTAATTCCAGTTGCAAATGTTCTGCATCTACTAGCATTACTCTGAGAAGGTGCTCATTGGCTTCAGCAAACTGCAGAATGGATTTGTTCTTGGCGCACGCGCGCGCGCGCGCACACACACACACACACATACACACACACAAATGGTTAAGAAGCCCCAAAGTGGTTGGGATGTTACTGGAACATTATGTTACTGGGGCATTATGGGCATTTCAATGAATTCTGTTCAGACTTTGTTACCTGGAGTGTTACCATGGCAATTTCTCCAATGCAACAAAACTCCAGTCAGAGTCATTTGTATTGTAGGCAAAGGGGTTCCCCCATTGGTGGGGGCAAGTGAGAATTAACCCATGAACTGTTTAACATGAGGGCCTGCTCCCCTTCCCAGCCTGAGCCCCAGCAGGCCTTCCTTTATGAATGTCCATTGACAGTCATGGCCCATGGCTCCCCCGTAGTCACTTCTGCTCATATTTTTTTTTCTCACCACTATGGTGTCTCCCCCGCCCCCAAACACACACACCCACACCTCTTAGTTTGGTGAGAACTAAGCACAGATTTGAGAAGCAGAGTATGCAGGGTATAAGTCAGGGAGAATGAACCAGTTGACTAATCTTGGGATGTTCCTCAGCCTCAGACTTCTCATCTATACAATGGAGATCACACAACCAACAGGGTTGCTGTTAGGATGAAAAGCATTTGCATTATTTGCATACCGTAAAGACGGTGAAATGAGTTATCACATATTAAGACCCTACAAATAATCCTGTGAGGTCAGTTATCACATATTAAGACCCTACAAATAATCCTGTGGAGGACAGTTGTAACCTCCACATCCAATTTAAAATACAAGTGTAGGGGGAGGCATTCACAGTGCCAAACAACACATTCATTCATTCCCCAAAGCTTAGTATTAAAAAGAAAAAGAAAAAAAAAAAGACTGGTCACAGTAGTGCATGCCAGCAGCTCAGCAGGCTGAGGCAGGAGGATCATGAGTTCAAAGCCAGCTTCAGCAACTTAACAAGCCCTTAAGCAACTAAGGAAAACCCTGTCTCTAAATAAAAAAATTTAAAAAGGGCTGGGGATGTGGTTCAGTGGTTAAGTGCCCCTGGGTTCAATCCATGGTACCAATAATAATAATAACAATAATATTTTTAAAAAGAAACAACTTTTATAGTATAATCTTTCGTTGGGAAAAACAATTTGATACTTTTTAAAAAAAATGATTTTCTTTATAACCCTAACTGGAAGGCCTTAGAATCAGCTATTCCAATTGATTCCTGAGGTCACCTGTGAAATCATATGATCAAAACAAAGTGCCCTGCTGCCCTGACCCATGCGGGCAGCTGAACTTCAGGTCGCTCATGTGAATTTCCAGGGACACCAAATAAAACACAGACATACACTTTACCTTTAAACAAGCTACAGGATGGCTCCACCACTCTCAGCCTCAAGCTCCCCAAATGGGAGAGTGAGGAAAAGTCAGGAGAGGCTGGCCAGAGAGAGGGAGCACGTTTGGAAGTGGGCTTTTATTGGGGGGACCTTCATTCTTAGAAAGTTCCATCCAAAAAAAGGTCAGAGGGGCAGGGTTACAAAGGACAGGTGAGTGTAATTCGACCCAAGGGGCTGCAGGGTGACACACCTATGTCTGAAGACAAGTCCTCAACTTCCAGGACGGGACAACGTCCAGGTCACTACGAGATGTAGTGATGGTCAAAGCCTCTCCGCTCAGGGACTCAGAACACGAATCATTCAGAGTGACCTTCCACAGTGCCCACCTCCTGTGAGGCCCTGGCACAGGAGGATCTCTCTACCTGTGTACTGCACTTCTGTATCTTCCAGCTAATTGACATACACACAAGGTGAAGTCTCAGGTACCCTCAGAAATCTTCACTCCTTGATGTTTTCAATATGAACTGTTCTTTCTTTTATACTATGATGCCTGGAGCAAAAGTTGGTAGGATCAGATGTCATTTTTATTCTATGACATCATTATAAAATATGCTGTTTCCTTAACTGAATATTATTCTTATAAATAATCTGATAAATAATGTCCATAAGAAATAGATAAATCTTGAAATGCTTCAAAGCTTATTATTTGTACTCAGCTTTCTTTTCTCCTAAGTTATAGTTCTTTACAATTGCTTTATCATCTCACCTGTTAAAAAAATTTCTTTGAATAAGCTTATAAGAATGAACATAAGAGAAAAGGAAATACTGTAGTTAGGCCAAAGCAAATTTATTTTTCTGTATAATAGCCACTCATATACATGAGGATGATTCTGCAAAATTATCTCAACTTTTGAATGCATTTATTCGTTCATAGGTATGAACATAATCAAGGTTGTGTCTAAAAGAAGCTTTAGAATTGGGCTGGGGGCATAGGTCAGTGGTAGAGTGCTTATCCAGCCTGAGCAAGGTGATGGATGAATTCCATCTCTAGCACCACAAAAGAAAAATTTTTAGTTGTGATATGTTTTATAGAAAAACTAAACACATCACAAATATACACAATTGACACTGATTCAGGTCAGATTGCTAGGGCTATCCTCCTAGGCTGTCTGATGCAACAAATTCATATTTATAAAACATTTAAACCATATTGAAAAGCCATTTTAATCAATAGCCTGTTGTTTGTCATGCCATAATAACAACCTTAGACTGAAATAATAAAATAATATTTCAGCTTCTGATTTTAAAACTTAAGACACACTCATTCTTATGGATTCAATCTCTGGTAACAAAAAAAAAATCATAATAAGAACAGAGTGTCTAAATTTTCCAGGTGGGTGTGGGGTTATATTGTTGTAGAATAATTGAAAATTGCTGCACAATTTTTTAAGCCCTAGAAATAATATGAAAAAGTTCATATGGTCATTTCTACTTAGAGAAATGTTTCTTCTGAAAATACCACAGACTTTAAAAACTTACAAAAATTTAACAAGTGTACTGTCACATTGGATCCATAAATATAATAACGTGTTGGGTTTTCAGGATAAGACTTAGGCTGCGGGAGAATTTTTTTCACTGTCTTAGAAAACACACACACACACACACACAATCTGATAATTTGAACATTCGCAGTTGAGAAGAATTTAGAGAAACTTTATTTAGTGACCCTGTAGGACAGTAAAATATCCTACCCCAGACACATTTCTTTGTCATATTTTAAATTGGACAATTCAGAGAAACTTCAGGCTCTGTGAACACAGGAGTGGTTCTGAAAGGTGGTTCTTTTCCAAAAGAAAAGTATCTATCTACATTAGTAAATAGCAGCTGTGCATTGGGGTGGGGGGTCCATTTTATATCCCCCACCTCTTTTCTGCCTAGGAGGGCTGTAAACACAGCAAATAGAGATTGGGATTCTAACACCTGACCCAGATAGTTGGCCACAGGTTGTTGTTGCCTGGAAGACCCCTTCTGCATCACAAGACACCCTTGCTGGCTGTGCATATCCAATCCTCCTATGATCTCTCCCCACCCCCACCCCTGCTGGGTTTTCCCTTTTTCCACCTTAATAAATTTGTATAGCTCGTCTCCAATTTAATCTCCATCAGGGTGTACCAGTGAACCTTGAGAGGGCCCAACAGAAATGTCTCTTTGTCTGAGCAACACCATGTGTGGATAGTGACTTTTCTTTTATAAATCCAAATCTAAATCTACACCCTATAAGCATTACTAAAGCAAGAAAACTTAAAATATAAGAATTAACTAAGTATTTAAATTGCTCACAGAAAAAAGTGTGTGTTCTATAATTTACCAGCAATAGTGATTGTAAAAACTTCTTAAATACACTGGTAGGACTGTAGAAGCATGAATTAAATACACCCCATGGATACATTCAGGGGTCACCTAGCCACCACAGGTGAGCCTCCTTGGCTACAGCAGGCCCCATAGAAAGTGGATTATGGGCCAGGCATGGTGGTGCAGGGCTGTAATCCCAGCAGCTCTGGGAGGCTGGGCCTCAACAACTCTGCCTCAAAACTAAAAAATAAAAATAAAAATGGCTGGGGATATCCCTCAGTGGTTAAGCATCCCTGGGTTCAATCTGTAGTTACCCACACCCAATTAAGAAATGAAAGAAAAAAAGTAGACTGAGGAAAATCACATGCTTGAATGATCTCATCCACCCATTCTACACCATGAACACAATTTCCAGGTTTAGGGGAAGATATTCTTATATAAAACAGTGAATGAACTAACAAGCACTCATTGAAACAAAACATGACTTTTTTTCCTAAGTAGGAAACAAGTCTCACAACTGACATCATGCACAATTTATTTTCTACTGAGCATTCTTCTCTTTGACACAAAACCAAATCTCAATTTTTTTTAAATAAATGTTTAAGGTTAAAATCCACTGTGTTCCTGAAGAACATAAATAAGAACATTCTCCTTCCTTATCTTCCCCACCTGGTGATCTCAGTCCCTATTTTTATAACAATTGAAATTTTCAGATAGCTGTGCAATATCTACTAATTTAGATCTTATCAAATTTTACTGTTTTATTAATTTGTTTTGCATACTATTGATAAGAGTTTTTTTTCACTTCATTTTCTTTGGATTCATTCTCTCTTCTTTGTGAAGTACATCCTTCCTTTTCTTTTCCATTAAGTTTATAGATTAGTGAGTAGGTAGCATCTCTGAATAATATCATATTGAGATAGAATAAATAAAAGATAGGTAGAAAGGAGACAAAGGAAGAAAAGGGAGACTACTTTAAACTCAAAGCCTTGTGATAAATTTCCTCATACCTTCACTCTCTGGTCAGTTTTTCTCCAAGGGCTGTCACTTCCCAAGCCAGCTTTTTTTCTAAGAGCCTGAGTTCCCAAAAGGTGCATCTCACTCCCTTGACAGCCTCATTCTTCCTGAATATGGATTCCTTGCTTTCCTGAATAAATCTCTGCTCCTCCCTCTCTCTGACATGGGTGTTTTGTTTTTGCTGCTTGGACTAACCAATAAACTATGAGCCTTCCTTTTTATCTTGAATTCTCCCTTACTGAATTTCTGTTGACAGCAGTGATAATTTCACCACTTTGCCCAACAGTTCACTAATCCTAGAAACACTGTATTCAATTTAACTTTACCAACCACTCAGGCAAACCAAGGATTTAGATGGTAACATAATGGAGGACTTACAGAGTCTGAGTCCTTCAGGCAGCACCTGCTCTAAGTCTTCTGGCAAGAAATTAAACCTGCAGGACTCCAATCAGTGGTTCCACTGCTTGCTCACATATTAGAGAAATTTTCTGCTGGGTCTTGAATATCCCAAATAATAGGACATTACAAAGAAGACTGAAGCTTCAGCCAAAGTTCCAGGAACCACCCAGGGCTATGGAAACAGAGTCCAATGTCCACCAGTCCCAAAAATCACGAGGCATTACAATTCCTTCTCCAGAGAATAAAACCACTAAATCAGCAATACAGTTTCTGAAAGCCACATCCTAAAAATATTTAGAAAGTTTCATAATTTTAAATATCAGACACATTCATAATAACCTCCCAAGGAAATAAAAAAATGTTATGTTTGTTAGTCAAAAACCAAACTTTATCCAAGTTTTTTTTCATGGGTTAGATATAATTGACCCTGCCTCCATGCACATCTTACATGTGCAAGTATACCTTATCCTAAAGTGTATACAGGAAAAATTTAATGAATGCTACAGCACAGATAAGAAATAGTATATATTTTCCCCCACTTTGCGATTTATAATCTTGGAAGAAATTTTTTATTGCTGTGATATTAATGAGCATATAATAAGAATGCAATTTCTAATTTTAATCTAATTAAAATGCTAAGTGTTTTGTGAATTGCACTGCTATAATCATTGGTATTCACGTATCACTATAGTATACTGATTTAGTTCAAGTTGTGGAATCAGCCCAAGTGCTTAACTGATGAATAAATGAATACAACGGACTTTTACTCAGCCATAAAGAAGAATGAAATCATGTCATTTGTTAGTTAAATGGATGGAACTAAAGAACACCTGTTATGCTCGAATTCGGGACCCCCAAAAGACCACCAGAGACCCAAGATCGATATAAGCAGCAAAGAGGTGTTTATTGCAAGCTAGCTCGGTCCTCCGCGCACACACACAGCAACAGGTGATGCTAAGAGGTCCCGAGCCCAGGTTTTGCAGCAGTTTTATACATTCTTTGGAGAAGGCAGGGACCCCCACATACATCATAGCATCTCCTAGCAAATCATCACACACCGCGGGGAAAATCAAATAACAATTCTAAAACATGATTAGCACATTCACTGGCGGGAACAAGTTGGGTAGGAGGGATTGGTCACTACAAGAGGGGGATTCATTTAAACTGATTGGTTTAAACCGTGAGGATGTCGCAAGGGGAGTATGTGCCAAACTGCAGGGCTTCTAGTTTAGATACTGGTCACCACACCTAGGTGGAAGCCATCTGGAATTTCAGATATGTGGTTATCTTGGCCTATCTTCGGCTTTTCCGGCTTTTCCGAGAACTGAACTGTTTCCACAGAGCTTTTCTGTAGATTTTTTCTTGACTTTAGGATTACAATAAGTCAGAGGTTAAGTTTCAGAGCAAAATAAGATCCCAAGCAGAATGAAATTGCTTAGGTCTTTCACACCATGCTAAATAAAATATGTGAAGCCAGATTCACACAGTCCAAGGGTAAAATGTTCTCTCTCATATGTGAAGCAAGAGAGGGGGAAAAAAAGGAATAAAAAATAAATCTCATGAAAACAGACAGGAACCAATAGAGTAGAAGAAAGGGATAGACAGGAAGAGAGGAGACAAGGGCATGGGGAAGTCATGGGTAATGAAATCTACCAAATTAGTTATGTCCCTCCATAAATAAATCAAAGTGAATCTCACTGACATGTACAATTATAATGCACTAACAAAAAATAATAATAATAGAAGAGAGATCAGTAGAATAGAGTAAGTGGATGGGAGAGGAAGGGAAGGAATAGAAGGAAAGGTATTGGGGAATGAATGAGACTAATCAAATTATGATATATGCATATATGAATATGGTATAATAAATTCCACTATTATAATTATAATACACTAATACAAATAATAACAATTTTTGAAAGTCAAATGTTTTATGCTTCTATTAGTTTTCACTATAATATATTGAAAATACCCAATATTTTGAATCTAATGATATTTTTACCTCTTTTCCAAGCTAGCTCCCTATTCCATTATTGAAGATTAAAGTTTCTAATGGACAAGAAAGGATATACAGACAGTATAAAGGGACAACTGAACTAAGCAGCCTTATGATCACACAATGATATGTTCAATGCCTATGTCATAGCACCATTTTCAAACACTTAAAAAGAATTAAAGTGTTTGACTCTTAAGCAAATACAGAAAGTTTTGTAAGCTCATCAACAAATGATCCAGGGAAAGTACATTTTTGAGGAAGTAGAAATTTACAGGCATTTTTGAGAGGACATGAGAAAGAGATGGCTAGATTACATAAAAACTAATTAATGTCCTAGAGGACACTAACATCTTTATCTTTCCTATCTGAAAAACTGCACTCATCAATTTAGCAGATAACATTTCAGTGTTTCAATTATAATGAAATAGTAAACTAGTAAGAGAGCTATGGGAGTATTATCCTAGATAATTAAGAAATAATGGGTACCAGTGAAGCCAGATTTACAGATTTACCTGTTAGTGTAGTTAGGTAAATTGGATCTAATATCGTGTAAGATAAATAAAACGGAGGCCATTATTGAGAATGCAGTCCAGGAAACCAGAGCAACACTTGGAAATTGAAATGTTAATGTCCCCAAGGCCCGGAACCCATTCTAAGGAACAGTTAATGAAACAGCTCCCAGCAAACAGGGAAATGCTAATCAAAAGCTGCCCCAGGCCCTTCCTGCCCAGATTACTCCTCCAGCCCACCTATCCCCCACCTTTTTGGCCTTCCCACCTGCATTTTATCACTGAAAGATAAAGGGAAACAAAAGACATGAATGTGGGAAAGCTGAAAGAAGACCTTAGCACTATATAAAAAAGCGCCTTCCATGGATTCCACCTCTTGGGTCCCCTTCTTCCTCCAGGGAGAAGTCTTTTCTGCTGTCCTTTAATAAAGCTTCTACTTTCCACTCTACACTTGCCTCTGCATGCTTCTCTGGTGTTATACCTCAGCATTCGGGGAAGCAAGCGGTAAATAGCGGTAACACCTGTTAAACAATGCCTTTGTAGGAGACTGAGAGGTCACACTATCACACTCTTTGGCAGTATTTAAAAGTGGTACAGAATTTTCTTAAGTAGTGATTTGAAAAAACATTCAAAGCACATAATTTTATGCTTTAGAATTGAAACTAGAAAAAACACATATCTATATTTTGGAGAAACATTTTATATTTGGTTTTATGCCTTTCAGAAATATACAGAAATGTATAATGCAGTTTTTAAGAAGCTATTCAATACTAACAGCACAGGCCTAAGGCAACTGGATTATCAGTGGGTCCCAGAGGCAGGTAGAAATGTATAAAATTTACAAGACACACTAAAGAACTTTGTGTGTTGAAATAACCCTTCAAAAGTTCTAAAAAGAATAAGTGAGGGAAATATCCTAAAGTTCAATTCATCATTGTTATTTAGAAACCTGAGGCTACAGTTAAACCCAGATCAATACTTTCAAATCATTTAAGCTATTTTACACTTTTATATTCAAAAGTGTATATATTATATTGCTTTCTTCCCCAGTCAAAAGTGCCCTTCATATTTCAAGAAAAAAAATTCTGAATCACTATAGGTAGGACATACACTTCGAGTCACAATTACCTAGGAATGTTATAGTTTATATTCCCTTTTTGATTTAAAGGGAAAATTCACCATAACATTTACTTATCTTTTATTGATTTTATTTTTTTAAATACACGGCAGCAGAATGCATTACAATTTTTATTACACATATATACCACAATTTTTCATATCTCTGTATATAAAGTAGGTTGACACCCAATTTGTGTCTTCATACATGTACTTTGGATAATGATGCCCATCACATTACACCATCCTTGCTACCCCCCCCTTTCCCTCCCACCCCTCTGTCAAACAACTCACACAGAGAAGAAGATTTTCCTTGAGACCCATGAGGCCTGAGTTCTCCTCATAATACCCTACGGGCCTGGCAGGGGCACTGAGAATGGGTCCTTATGGTCATTTAGTTTGCTTTTGCTTAAAGAATCTCCTACCATTCCACAAGCTACAGACCCCACCAAACCTGGATCTCTCCTCACTTGGCACTCTGGGCTTAGCAGTCACATGAACTTTTATGAAAGAAAATACTATTGTTTTCTGTAAGTATGCAAACACATCCTAGTCTTCATGTTTCTGGGAAATGTGTTCACATACTTGAATACCGGTCTTCTTACTAGTTTGTCAAAAGTTCTTTTTAAAAAACTCCAAGTTCAAATGCCCATAAAGATACCGATTCCTATTTCCAAGGCTATTTCCCCGATGCCTACATCAATGCATGGTTATGCTGAGAGCCATAGCTGAGTCCGAATTACGCATGGCATTTTTGCCAGAACGGAGTGGTTGAGAGGTGACCCCAGCAAGCCATTGAGATGATAATGGTTATGTTAAGCTGTGTATATTAGACCCCTGCTGTCCACCTTGGCCTGCTACTTTGGAGTTCTCGCACTACTTTAGAGTTCTCGCGGGGATTCCCGGAGAGTTCCCAATTGGTTGGGGAAGTACCGGAGGAGGGATTTCCGGTTGGTGTGTGGTGTGTCCCGAGAGAAGGCCGCGTGTGTGGTGTTCGCGGGAGTGCAGAGAATAAAGGAGTTCTTGTTTTGACCTACAAGGCTGTGTGGCGGCTCGGTTATTTTGTGCCCAGCCAGACTGCAGCATGGTTTCCCATTCACAGGGTGCATTCCTACACATACCAGGTTGATGCAGATCCGACTCACTATAGGCAAACACAAACATGTTACTGAGGAAGGAAGAGCATGACTCAGTTAAAATATCAGCAGGAGTTTAGTCCCTCTTATCCAAGGCTTTATAGACTATATTGATCCTCTTAGCACTCATAGCGCTACTTGAGATTGAACATGTTCCTTTAGCAATAAAGAGTATAGACAGCATTTATCAAATAAGGACAAACAATCCATGTCCACTAAATAACTTGACTATTGAAAGAAAACTCTTAAGAGAGTTTGACAAAGACACAACTGAACAATTTTTTAATAAATGCTCATGACGTTATATGGGAGACTGTTCAGAGCCTCCATTCTACATGCCCGTGACTTATACCAAGTATTTAAGGTTTATCAGTGTTCTCAGATAAGCATAACTTATACACTACAGTTGTGTTGCTATTAGATGACACTGTGGATATTTATACTTGAAACTGGTAATACCTTGCAGGAACTTGCAGGATTAATACACTATCACCAAATATGATATAAAGTAATGCTTTCCATGAGGCTTCAATGAAGACAGTGTACAAATCTTCAAATCAAGGTATCAATATGGAGATTCCTCAGGTCAAGCGTATTACTTGAACATCATGGGTTTGCTTCCCATGTAGGCCAACAAAATAGACTTGGTCTGCACCTCCAGTCATGGGCAGGGGCATTTCCATGAGTGATTTTTTGAACTTAATGGAGAGGAAGGAAGACATCAATGGATGAAAATAAACATTATCACTCTTAGAAGAGTGATTCAAAGTGTATGTCCTACCTATAGTGACCCAGAATTTTTTTTTTCTTGGAATATGAAGGGCAATTTTGACTGGGGAAGAAAGCAAAAGGAAGATTCTGGGGAAAAATTACAGGTGCGGAGATTCCAAGTCAGACCTACTCGCTGAATTGAGTCCCTGGATCTATAAGTGTGGTCACTCCTCAGATATCACCATCAAGGAATGATGTTGAGAGCCACAGCCGAAGGGGCCCCAGCAAACTTCCAGCTGCCAGCAAACTTCCAGCTGCCGGCTGATGATTGGCTCACAGCAGCCCCAGCAACATCTAACTGATTGGCTCCTCTGCGGTGATGCTCATTGGGCTGTTTCCCTGCCCTTTCAGACCACGGAGCTGCTCATTGGGGGACTTTTTTGGCTCCGCCCACGTGACCCAGCCAATCGGCCTCAAGAGCAGGAGGATTGTGGGAGGTGGGGAGAAGCTTGTGGGGGAGAGAGAGGCTTGTGGAAAGCCGGTGGTGGCAGTTGAGGCTCTGAGGGTTTTTCCTGAGAGGCTGTTTTGTTTGGCGTGTGTGGTTCTAAAAATAAAGTTAGTTTCTTTTGACAAGTGGCTCCTGATTGTGCCCAGCCAGACTGCGGCAGAATGAAATTGCTAATATGTACTTCAATCCTCCTTAGAGTAGTGGGGGCACAGAAGCTGTCAGGTAGAGTTTGTGCTTTACCTACATGGAGCGAATGATGCAGCTGTTAGATTCCAACTGTGTAGTTGCTACATGGGAGAAGAGTGAACCCTAAACTTCAGAGTGACAATCCATGAGACAGATTTAAAGCACTGGACAAACAATCAAAACATGGACATTTTATTATTTTCCCTCGTTTTCCTCCAAATACCCAGAAATTAATAAATGGCAGATTCACAGGGAAAATGATAAAACAGAAAGCTACCTTCTTCCTCCACTTGTGCCTCCCAGAAGGAAGTAAAGGAAATGACAACTGCTTATACAGAAAACAGAACTCTAACTCAGAATCTGTGTTCAAATTTCCCCTAGAGTTCCTTCAAGAATTTCCCACATAAAACACTTTCATCTTGACTAAAAGAGTTTTAGAAGGTAGCCCAGGCAATTGCTCATATTTTTAAAATAATAGATCCTGTGTCAATAGACTATATATAGTTGCAGTCCATGCAACTTGGTTTATCCTCAGGGACAGAGAGAGTATAGAGAAAAAGAAAAGAGAGAGAAAGGGGGAGGAGTGAAGAGGAAGGGAGGAGGAAAAAGTAAAGCACAAGCCAATGGTACAGGCTATCTAGAAACATTTTACCCTCTGTGCAAAATTCTCCTGACTCAAAATCTCCTGCTGATTGAAAAGATCATGTCAAAATGTGCATGATCTCTGAGAGTGCAACTTCCAGCAAGTCCTGTTCTGGAAGAGCTGCTCTAATGACCAAACCTCATGCAAGCTGACCCATAAGGAAGAATGGTTTCCTCCTGAGAACCAGCATTCAGTCTGTATGGAAAGAAGATCTATGCATTTTTTAGATATCTTTGTACTTCTCATTACTTTCATGATGGTGCTCAAGAACATTTCAGTTTAGTCATAAAGTCTACAGGAAAGGACTATTTAAGTTCTTAAAGCACTTCTTAAGGAAATGAAGGTTAGCCAGTAAAAGCATTGAGCAACACTGAGGTCCATGGCTTTGTATTGGAACCTAATTTTCTACCCTGCCAGCAAACTTCTCTTTAAAATTTCTCACAAACAGGAGGCTGAGGCAGGAGGATGGCAAATTTGAAGCCAACCTCAGCAAATCAGCAAGGCACTAATCAACTTAGGGAGACCCCATCTAAGAAATAAATAAATAAAAAGGGCGGGGGATATAGCTCAGTGGTAAAGTGCCCTATGGTTCAATCCAAGTACAGCAAAATTAATTAATTAATTAACTAATTTAATTTCTCACAGGATAGCACAGACATGAGAATAAACTCTTTATGACTTGGTAATAACACATTTCAAATACAAATTTTAAGTACCTTACTTGTACACACATACATACAAATACTTCCCAAATACACAGAAAACAAAGAAATATTAGCTTATCTATTAACTTATCTATCTTTCCTAATGAGATTAATAACATTTATTCCCCATTATTTCTACTCCCACAAGTCATACTATCAGAATGGGAGCCCTAAGGAATTATCAAATGTATTTTTTCTAGTCTCTGTGAACCTTTAAAGCCACAAGCCATTTAAATATAATCTTGACATTTGAAGAACCATCACAGCCATCTCTTCCCTGTGGAGATTGACCTTATTATCTAAAAAGGTTGTGGCAATGTAAATTTATTTTTAACATTAATTTGAGTACTAAATACAACAAAATAAAAAGGGCAATACATGAAAGCTAGTGTTGATATTTACAGAGTCAGCCAGAGAGCCACAGGGAACTGAGCTTAGAAACACATTCACTGCAGGCAGGTGTACTGCCCCTCCCAACACAGCACCTGCACTGTGACTCCTTAGCAAAAATGCTCAGTGTCAGAGGGGGGCACTCTCTTGGGTTCCAGGGAATGCAATACCAATGAAAAACAAAGAGTAAAACTGCTAACAACATCAAAATCATGAAATTAAAACTAAGAAAACAGGAGAGGCAGCAAAGCCCTCTGCTCTTCTCATGGCAAAGGTTTCTGAAGCCACATTTCCTCCAAGTCATAGTGACCTCCAGTGACTTATTTTTTAATTGTACTTCAGTTACTGTGTGTGGAATTATCTGGAAATTCATTTCTACAAGCAAATTAATTAGTCTGGTTATTTTTAAATCTCTTAGAAAAATGATAGTGCTTTCTTGCAGGACTTAATGACTGTGTTTCATGTAAACGCCTCATTTTAATTAATTCATGGAGGTAGTTACACAAAGCTAAGTTAAAATTGTGTCTGAAATGCAGGTTGGTATTTGCATGTTCATTTGTTTCAGGGACTCACATACACTATGGCCTTAAATGAGTGAAATGAAATCATTAAGGCAGTTGGCACAGAGGGATCAATGGTGGAAGAGTAACTTTGCAGTGCTTTTCCCTTCAGGTTAAACTTTCCCAAGATGACAAAGCTTAATCTGGATACATGGCAGTAAAGTGAACTTCTTGAAAGTCATATTAATTTGTCCTCCTGCCCACAACTTGCCTTCTTTTTTTTGGGGGGGGCAGGGTAGGAAATGATACTGGGGATTAAATTTAGGGACACTCAACCATTGAGCCACATCCCCAACCCTATTTTGTATTTTATTTAGAGACAGCGTCTGAGTTGCTAAGCACTTCACTCACTGTTGCTGAAGCTGGCTTTGAATTCATGATCCTCCTGACTCAGCCTCCTGAGCCACTGGGATTACAGGAGTGCACAACCATGCCCAGTCACAACTAATTAAAAGAAGTAAATAAATAATGAGGGATGGAGGGAGGGAGTGAAGGACATGAGAGATGTTTTAAAAATTCCTCAAGAAAAAGAAAAGCCCTGTGATCAAGATTTTTAAACTTTTTTTTAATTGTCAGAATAAAATACCTTGAGGACTGCTGAAACCATTTGGCTAGCATATCATAGCGTTAATCCAGAGCAGAGCAATCAACGTGACTACCCTGAACCCACAAAAATCAGAAGCAGAACAAATCACAAAACACAAGCATCTGAACATTTAAAACAACCTGAATGACAACCCACTTTTCTACTAAGCAAAAGCCCTCTCAAGAGAGGAGCTGGAAGTCTCCCAGAATATGCCAGAAAAATCCAGGTTTATTCCTGTACCCTGCTGCTGTGCCTGCCAGTGCAGTGCCAGAGTTCTCTGGTCCACCTCACTCTGCAGAGTACCAACTGCAAGGATCTACACTATGCAGGACAGAGCCAGTTTGATGGCTATTACTTTTCCTTACATAGTTCCTATGAAATGCATTTGTAATGAAATGGCCTTAAGTGAAGGCACTTGCAAGCTCCTATTATGTTCACTCACCTCATCTCACCTGTCAATATTCTAGTGCTAATTTTAGGTTTCACTACAATTTGCACTTACTCAAAGAATATGCAAAACAGCAGCCTACATCTAGGTTCACAAAAGTCAAAACATGCTTTTTATGTTTTAGATGCGACAAAAGGAAAAACAATTTTAATCCACCCTATTTTAGTGGTGGGATTTGGAGATACTTTTAAAGCTTCATTTTCAGAAACAAACCAGCGATTACATTTTTCAATATTTATTAACAATAATAACACAATTTCTAAGTTTTCAATATAAGTTTAAAAAGATCTGCTGTACTCACAAGTACTCCAGCCACTCCTATGCTGCAGGTCTGAGAATTCAAAAGAGCGAGCATCCTAGGAGAGCAAGGTTCCAGGGACAGGGTTCAGGTCCACATTCTCGGAGGCTCCTCCACCCCACATCCAATATCTCACTCGATGCAGAGGTCTCTTGGCACACATCCTCCCTGCCTTTTCTCTCCCCTCTGATGTGGGGTGAAGGTGGAACCTGCAGACACATCCACTCATCTGCCATTTTGCACTCCTTGCCCCACACACCTGCAGAGCCCCTAGGTCCAGGCTGCTCTGGTGGTAATACAGGGAAGTGCAGGCAGGGACAGTAAATCTTAAACCTGGCTAGCTACTGGCAATGCTGGGGAGGGAGAGCTACACACCCACTTTCCTGGCTAGTTTATCCTATGTTTCCCACTCTCAAGAGAATAACATTTCCACATATTTCAGTCTAAAGAGGCCAAGTATGATGAGTGATGCTTGTTCACTAACTGGAAATAACTGACATCTAAAGACTACTTCATCCAACAACAGCACAATTCACATTCTTTTCAAGCTCACATAGAACTCCAACCAAGATAGATAACATGCTAGGATATAAAACATAACTAAACAAATTAAAAGAATAATGATCACACAGAACATGTCCTTGGACAACAACAGAGTAAAGTAAAAAACTATAACAGATTAATACACCAAAATTCCTAAAATATTGAAGATCAAACAATATACTTCTAAATAGCACATGAGCCAAAGTCTCAAGAGAAATTAGAAAGCATTTTGAAAATTAAAACATTTGGTTAAAATTTGAGGGATGTAGAGAAAACAGTACTTAGAAGTAAGAGTTTAGCACTGGAAAAATATACCATTAATAATTTAAACCTCCACCTTAGAAAAATAGAAAAAGAGCCTAAATAAAGCAGAAAAAAAATAGAACAAGAATCAATGAAGTTTTTTAAAAGGAAAACAATATCAAAAGGTCAACAAAATTCAAAGCTAATTTTTGAAAAGATCAATAAAATTGATAAAACTCAAGCCAAAGTAACTGAAAGAGAAGGAGAAACAGCAAAGAGAGAAGAAAAGGGGGGTAGAGGAGGAGGAAGGATAAGAGGAGAAAAAACAGACATAAAAGATTTTTAAAACTACTAATGTCAGAAATAAAAGAATTTCATTACCACTGATGTAATAGACATTAAAAGGTTAACAAGAATATTATGAAAATTATGTATGCTTATAAATTTTAAAATGCACCGATTCCTTGAAAGACACAAAATGTCAAAACTCAGTGTCTTTATATATTCATTATGCTATATAATGGAAAAACACAAACCGGGTAGGTTGATATTATTTTGAATTGACCAGAAACTTATTTCTCATCTTACTGGAGGATGAGTAGGTTCAAAAATCAATGCAAACCATCAGCAGTTTCAGTGTCTGATAAGGATCCACCTCCTGGAATATGGACGAATGTGTTCTCACATGGCAGAAGGGGTGAGGACTCCTGTGGCCTCTTTTACTAAAGCACTAATCCCATTCATGAGAGTCTGCCTTCAGAAATTAACTGCCTCTCAAAGGTCCTACCTCCTAATACCATCACATAAGAGACAATGTTTCAACTAATACATTTTAAAGAGATACTAACTCAGTCTACAGCATTCACAAAAGCAGAAATAGATAATGTTAAGTAGGTTTGTTTTATATCTAAAAAGAAAAAAAAAGTGAATAATCAACAGCCTTCTAATAAAGAAAACACCAGGTGCAGAAAATTTCACTGATGAATTATACCAAGAATTCAAGGAAAAAATGAAGACAATGATTTATATTCTCTCTCAGAAACAGAAGAACATAGAACATTTCCCAAATCATTTCATGGGGCTGTATGCCAAAACAAGATAAAGTCATAAATAGAAAAAATATGTGCTGACCAATATCTTTCAGGAACATACAATTTTTAAAAATTCTCAACAAAAGTATTAGCAAACAGAATCTAGCAATACGTAATAACAATTCTACACTAAGACCAAGTGATATTTGCTCCAGGTGTGCAAGGCTAGCTCAACATTCAAAATACAGTTAAAGTAAGTAACTCATCAATCAAACTAAAGAAGAAAAATCATTTGATCATATAAACAGGTCCAGAAAATGCATCTGACAGACTTCAATGCTCATTCATGACTAAAACTTTCAGGAAACTAGGAATACCATGGAAATTCCTCAACCTGATTTAAAAATCTATCAAAAACAAAACAAGGAACCCAACAGTAATGTTATACATAATGTGAACAACTGAATGATTGCTCCTGTTATCAGGAAGATGGCATGAATGCCCCATCTTACTGTTCCTGGATTCTTATCTAATGCAGTAAAACAACAAAATTAAAAAATAAATAAATAAAAGGTATACAAATTTGGAATAAAGAAATTAAATGCTTTTATTCACAGATGACTTGATTTTTTTTATGTAGGAAATCTCAAAGATTCAACCGGAAAAACTTCTATAATTAAGAAGTGATTATACAATGTTGCATGATATAAAGTTACTATACAAAGTCAACTACTTTCCTATATACCCTCAAAGAACAATGGGAATATGAAATTAAAAACACAATACTTGCTGCAGTCTGGCTGAGCACAAAATCACCAGCCACTCAAACAGGAACAAACTTTATTTTGAAACTCCTGCCAACGCCCTGTATGCTCTCGGGAAATATGCTGACCCACACATGCAGCATTCTCCCAGGCACCCACTCCAACAGGAAATCCCTCCTCCGGAATTCCCTCCTACGGCACTTCCCCAACCAATGGGAACTCTCCAGGAGTCCCTTAGCAGGCCGAGGTGGACAGCAGGTGTCTAATATCCATATGAATGCAGATCTTAACATAATCATATCATCTCAATGGCTTGCTGGTGTCACCTTTCAACCAAAAATGCCATGCATCATACTACTTGGCTATGACTTTTAGCAAATACTATTTGCATTAGTATCAAGAAAATGAATATTTTGACATAATCTGTTAAAATATAGTCAGAGTCTATATGAGGGAAATTTAAAACCTCTATTGAAAAAAAATCAAAGAAGATTTAAATAAATGAAGAGATGTTCCATGCTCATAGATCAGAAAAATCAATGTTGCCAAGAGGTCACTTCTTTTTAAAATGATCTATACATTCAATACGATTCAGTGAAGACACCAAAAACTTATTTTGTGGAAGTTGACAAACTTATTCTAAAGTTTGTATACAAAGGCTAAGGACCCATATAGTCAACAACATTAGAGAATAAGAAAACATGTATAGGATTTGCAAATGGATCCATGGAACAAAATAGAGAATCCAGAAATGAAAGCACATAAACACAGTTACTGTTCTTTTACAAAAAACCAAAGGCAATTCAATGCAGGAAAGATACTCTTTCCAAATCAAGTAAAATCATTGTATATTTATGGGTTGAAAATGGAGGAAGAGGAAGAGGAGAGAAGAAGAACCAGCATCAGCAGCATACATAAAGAAAGAAAGAAAGAAAGAATCTAGATATGATCTGTGTTATTCAGTTTTTCATTGCTGTTACCTGACACAAATCAGAAAAGGAAAGATTTAATTTTGGCTCATTGGCTCACAGTTTCAGAAGTTGAAGTCTTTAGTTGGCTGGTTTCATTTCTTGAACTTGAGGTGAGGCAGAATATCTTGGTAGAAGCATTTAATGAAGAAAAGCTGTTCAGTTCAGGGCAGCCAGGAAGCAGAGAAAGAGAGGCAGAGAAACAGGCAATGGAGAAGATAATCTCCAAGTTAGGTCACAAGTGACCTACTAGCTCCAACTATGTCCCATCTCCCAGAAGTCTATTCAGCTATCAATGGATTAATCCTCTGATGAGGTCAGAGAACTCAGGATCCAATCATTGCCTAAAAGCCCCACCTGTGCAACTTGATACACTGGGGGCCAAGCTTTCAGCACATGAGCCCTTTGAGGGACATTTCAGATCCAAACCATAACACTAAAACAATCCTTGCTCCTTTCAATAAATATTTACTCAACCTGCACATTAGATCTAATTTTATTATCATTATTAATATTGTTTTAAATTGGAAACTCATAATTATATATATTTATGGGGTAACATGATTTTTTCATATATGTGTACAATATGGAATTATTAAAAGGTCAAGCTTATTAACATATCTATCTAGTCACTGACTGATCTGATATTTTTGTGGTAAAACATTTTAAACTTACTTTTAGTTATTTTGAAATATAAAATGAGGTTCTCATTTCATTCTTCTACATATGTTATCCAGTTTTTTCAAAACCACTTGTTAAAAAGGCTGTCTTTTCTCCAATGTATGTTTCTGATATCTTGTCAAGAATCAGATGACTGTACATATGGGGATTTATCTCTGTGTCTTCTATGGTATCTCACTGGAGGGCTTGTCTGTTTTGATGCCAGTATCTGGTAACAATCAGTTTACTCACTACTTCTATGAGTTAAACTTGAAGACCTAAATTTAAACATAAGACATTTATAAAATAACATCAGAAAGTGTCTAGGTGACCTTGAATTTGACAGTGGTTTTTAAAATTTAATAGCAAAATATAATCCATGAAAGAAAATACTGGTAAACTGGAACTTTGATAAAATGAAAAACTTTAAGAACCTGGGAGGCTGAGGTGGTAGGAGTGCATGAGTCCAGTAATTCAAGATAAGCCTGGGCAACATAGTGAGATACCATCACAAATAATGCATTAATCAATCAATTAATCAATCAATCAATAACTAATTCTCTGAAAAAAAAATGTTGAAAGAATAAAGAAACAAATCATAGACTGGGAAAATATATTTTCACAACAAATATCTTATTAAAACCTGCATCCAAAATATAAAAGTAACTCCAAAAATACAATAATAAGAAAAAAACACAATTAGTAAATGGACTTTAAAAAATCTGAAAACCAATTTTACCAAAGGAAATCTACACATGGAACAAAAGCTTATGAAAAACTGCATAATACCATGTGTCATTAGGGATTTTCAACATGATACCACTATGCCACAATTAAAATGGCTATTTTTTTTTAAATGACAATATCAAATACAACTGAGAATATGAAGTAAAAGGAACTTTCATGTGTGTTTGGTCAGAATGAAAAATGGTACATTCACTTTGGAAGTTTCTTGAAAAGACAAACATAGTTTTACTTTACAATCCAGCAATTTTATGCCTAAGTATTTGTCTTAATGAGTCAAAAATTTATGTTCACACAAAAGCCTGGAAGGTTTGTTCATAATCACACAAAATGGGAAGCAATCTAGATGTCTTTGTCCTGGTTAATAGATGAACTCAAGGTAATTCATCCATACAACAGAATATTATTCAGCAATAAAATTTAATGAGGTATCAATCCATAAAAAGATATGAAGGGATTATAAGTGTATACTGGTAAATGAATGGCAGTCTGAAAAGGCTATATACTTGAAAGTTCCAACTATATGACATTTTGGAAAAGGTAAATCTGTACAGTTAGTTAGAAAAACTAATGTTTACCAGGAATTTAGGAGGAAAGAGAAGAAGGATGAATAGGTGAAGCACAGGGGCTTTTAGGGTGGTGAATCCATTCTACTGAAAACTGTAATGGTAGATATATATCATTATACCATTTGTCAAAACCCACATAACTATGTAACTCAGAGTGAAATGATATAAGTTATGGAGTACATCTAATAATGTAGGACCAATTTGGGGTCATTAATTGCAGCAAATGTACCACACTAATGCAACAGTCTTGAATCTATAAAAAAAATTGAAATTAGGGGCAAGTATGTGAGGTAGAAGGGTGGGTATGGTGTGGATACATGACACTGCATGTATTATCTGCCCAATTAGTTTGTATTGATAAGACATTCACCTTAACACAGCAAAAATAAAAACAAACAAGAAATGAATGAAGTTGGAGAAAAAAGAAGTATTGGCATAGAAATCAATTAAATAAAACACTTCTAAAAATGGGGGTAATCTATAAAAACAAAAGCTGGCCCTAGAAGAAACAAAATAACCTTGATAAATCTCTAGAAGACTTGACAAGGAAATTTAAGAATAGATACAAGTTACCAATATTAGGAATGAAAGACATATCACTAAATATTCTATGAATATTAAAAGAAAAGTCAACTGGTCCTGGTGGCACATTCTTGTGATCCCAGTGGCTCAGGAGACTGAGACAGGGGAATCGCAAGTTTGAGGCCAGCCTCAACAACTTAATAAGGCCCTAAGTAACTTAGTGAGACTCTGTTTCAAAATAAAAAATGAAAAGAGCTAGGGATGTGGATCAGTGGTTAAGCACCTCTGGGTTCAATGCCAAGCACCCAACCCCGTGCCCCTCAAAAAAAAAAAAAAAAGAAAAAGAAAAGAAAAGAAAAAAAGAAAAAGTAAAGTAAAAAAAAAACTCAGAAAATATTATGAATTACTTTATGCCAATAAATTTGACAACTATGATAAAATGAATAAATTCTTTCAAAGTTATGAATAAACCAAAACTTAACTCAAGAAGAAATAGATTTGGTCAATAGTCTTGTATCTATAAAAGAAATTGAAATTTTAGTTAAAAACCCTTCTACCAATAAGAATCCAATCTCAAGTGGCAACAATATTGAATTTCAATTATAAAAGAAGTAATGCAATTTTACACAAAACTGTAAAGAAAGATGAAGAGGGAGTGCTTTTCAACTCATTTAATAAGTCCAATATTATTCTTATTAAAAAAATTAAAAAAAAAAACCAGGAAAGAGCATTGTAAGAGAATAGTACAAACTAAGATCACTAATTCCCTAATGATCCCCCTACCCCCAGCAGTGCACCCTGATCTTGGATGCACAAATTCTAAGCAAAACTTGACAAAGAAAATTCAACAACATATGAAATACAAAAGTTTTACATACTGATGCAATGTTGATTTAACATTCCAAAATTGATCAATGTAATTTCCCATATTAATAACCTAAAATTACACATATATGTAATATGCATATACATATACACATATAGTCATAAAACCACCTCAATAAATGTAGAAAAGTATTTTCCCGTAACCCAATATCAACTTTTGTTTAAAAGTTTTGGCAAACTAGGAACAGAAAAAAAAGTTCCTCATCTGACAAAGGGAATCTATTAAAAACTTACCAGAAACATAATACTTAGTGAAAATAGACTAAATACTTAACCACATCCTCAGGGACAAAAGGCGTTTTGTCCATACCATTTCTTTCCATTTGCTACTAAAGGTTTTGCGGATGTACTCAGTGAAGGGAGAAAAAAATATATATTAAAAAGCATACTAATGAAAAAGAAAAAAATTAAATTAACTTTATTTGCAGAAAACATGATCACTTATATTAAAAATCAGACTGAATCTTTTAAAAACTTGTAGAACATACACTTAAAAAATCAATTGTATATATGGTAGACATGAACGTTCATAAATAGAAATTTTAAAATGATGTCATTCTGTTGTGAGCCAATCGCTCAGAAAACACTCTCAGTCCGAATTTTGTCCAAACTGGAGAGTCTTTATTTAGCCAGCTGGCAATTGCTCCCTGCAGGACCCAAACTGTATCTGCCAGAAACAGTGCCTGGTCCAAGTTCTATGGGGTTCATAAGGGGAAAAAAATCACATCCTCTAAAATGTAGGTGCGAGCAAGCAAGGACACAGAAGCTAAAGTTAGCAATCAGCCAGCCAATGCATATAACTACATTCTTATTCCGAATACATCTAGTACAAAAACAACTTGTACAAAAAAATAAGTTATATAACTAGGGTTACATCTAGGTCACTATGGTGGAACTTCAAAATGGAGTCACTCAGGCTAGGTTTTTGTTGTTGGGTTTTTTGTTGTTGTTGTTGTTGTTGTTGTTTGTTTGTTTGTTTGTTTGTTTTAGTTGTCAGTAGACTTTATTTATATGCGGTGTTGAGAACTGAACCCAGTGCCTGACTCATGCTAGGTAAGCGCTCCACCATAGAACCATAACCCCAGCCCAAGGCTAACTTCTGTTAAGTACAGCCAGGATAACTTAACATTACTTATCCTATGATCTTACCTTGTTGTATCTATTAACCTCCTACATTTTATAGGGTGCTTACTGAGCTGAGCAATAGTCTACGATGAGTTATAACAATTCAAGAAAGTATCAACAATATAAAATGTGTAGGAATAAATTTTACAAACAACATTCAATGAAAGGCGGCAGGTGGGACTCACAGCGCAGGTGCAGGCGCGCCTACTGAAGAGGTCCCCTTGCAGCTTTCCTAGAAGTGTGTGGGCTGCAGGGAGCTCTGGGAAGAACGCATGAGCTTGACGGAGGCCCGCCGCTGGGCGTTGCTGCCAGTGCTCTGTTTCCTGTTTGGATGCAGTGTCCTTCGGATCCTGCTTCTGTCCTTGAAGTCCAGAGTGCTGCAGAAGGATGCAGAGCAGGAGTCGCAGATGAGCGCAGAGATCCAGGATATGCAGCAAGAGCTTTCCACGGTCAACATAATGGACGAGTTTGCCAGATACGCCAGGCTGGAAAAGAAGATCAACAAGATGATGGACTCATGTGAAAGCCCAGGACACCTCAACTAGCCAAGATAAAATGGGTTTTAAGTTTTGTTTTCTACATATTGCAAGCTGCCTTGATGAAACCGTTCACTTGGAAGTATTATTCTGTCTCCGTGACTGGGTTGTGCTGAGGAAATGAATAACACCACTAGACCACCTGGTAGCCTTCCCTACTAGAATAGCAGGTGGTGTTGGAATTACTTGTTGGATTTTAGTCTGTAACAAGTTGTAGCCACACCTCCTACTTCACCCTTTCAGTGAAAAGGAAGATGAATACCACTGTGGGACTTTTTTTTTTTTTTTTCGTTATACTGGGGGTTGAACTCAAGGGCTCTTTACCACTGAACGCCAGCCACAGTTCTCCTTATTTTTAAATTTTAATTTAACTTTGCTAAGTTGCCCAGGCTGACCTCAAACTTACCATCTCCTACCTCCGCCTCCGTGTTTCTGGGGTTACAGTTGTGCCCCACCACACCTCGCCCAACTATATGACTTCTAAATATGATTTTCTTTTTCGGTTAAAAATCTGATTGCCACTTTAAAAACAAAACAAAACAAAAAACACAAAGTACATGGGGTCGTTTTTTCATTGAATTCTATTTCATAGAATTTGGGCTTTATGTGAGATTCTTGTAAGAATCCCAGTTTTCTACCATTGGTGACATCAACCACCGTAACATCAGATTTGAAACAGGATATGAGTCTACATGCCTTACTCCTGATTTGCTCGCTGGGCACATTGTGGTCCTGTTGCCAAGTGGAAAAATCAAAATTTTCTAAAAACTTAAGTACTTTTCTAAAATATTTTTATTTATATTTTTTAGTTGTAGATGGACATAATGTCTTTATTTTATTTATTTGGTGCTGGGGATAGAACCCAGTGCCTTTCACATGCTAAGCAAGTGCTGTACTACTGAGTTAGCAGCCCCAAGTTAAGTACTTCTTAATCCATTTTAGAAAGTAGTTTAATTTTATTATCATTACTAGAACTTGAGCATTTGTTTTTTGTCTCATGTAGTACAACTGAAAGAATAACACTAATTGACATTGTGTGTTCTTTGTGTCTAAAGTCATTTGTTGGGTGAACATTTCTATAGTATATATTATCTACTTATTTGGAGCTATTAGTTTTTCATTACAGTGTTGTATAAATGTACTGATGAGACCATAATGCATTGTCTTGTGATTGAATTGTTTTGTATTTAAGGCATTTCAAATTAAGTATGTTTTATAAACATTTAATATTTATGCTGTGTAGATTGGAAAAATGTTAAAAAACAAAGTAGAGAGTCTGATTAAGTTCATTTGAATTGATACTTATTTGACCTCTAAAGTATAAATCTGCTAAATCTATTTGTTGAGGCACTTTTTTAGTTAAAATATTTGCAAGTGCTTGTGTGGCTTCCTTCTTTGTTGCCATTTATTGCTGTGAACAATTTGTAACTGACAAGTGGTGAGAGGATTGGCTGTTAACTCAGTGTGTGACCATAGCACAGTACAGCTAAATTCTGTCACTTGTTCTCAAAAGATCATATTCTTAAATCTTGTGTACCTCATGATTTAATAAGTAGCTCATTATTTCAGCTAATTGTACTGTGAAAAGACAAGTGCTTTGGTCCTTTAGTTTATTGTCATATTGAGGCCTACCAGAGTTTGAGATTCCACTAAGTACCCCGGACAGAACAAAAAAAAAAAAAAAAAGCAAAATATCAACCAAGCAACCAAACAATAATTCAAAACCTTGACTCATAGCTCAGGCTTTTTACAAAAATTGGTTCGAAATGAATCATATGTCTAAATATTAAAGATAAAATAATATTATTTCTAGAAGAAACATGGAAAAATTTTTGTAATCTTAAAGTAAGCAAATATTTCTTACATAGAACTCCAAGATAATAAAACACAGAAGAAAGGAAATCCATAAACTAGAATTTACCAAAATTAACATTTCTACTCTTTGACAGAGCATTTATGATTAAGAGAATAAAAATAGTAGATATGATTAGAGAAAATACTTGCCAATAACAAAATAATATACGAAGAACTCTTAGAATCCAATAATAGGAATCAAACAAACATTTAAAAAAGCTACTAGGATTTGAATAGTCACTTCACAGTAGAAAATAAATGAAAATGCCTATAAACATCAAAAAGATTCTTGGCTTCATAGTCACGGGGAAAATGCAAACAAAATGCACAATGGATGCAACTACACACCTACTAGAATGGCTGAGGTTTAAAGGAGTGATAATTGCAAGAGTTTATTGGCAATAACCCTGAACTGGAAACAAGTAAAAGAGTTTGAGGTCAGCCTGGGCAACTTAGCAAAGTTAAATTAAAATTTAAAAATTGTTAACTACTATACAGTGGACTAGAATTAAGTGCAAGAACAGGGAAAAATCACAGAATAATCATGCAGGATGAAGAAAACCTAACTAAAATAATAATGCATACTGTCTGATTCTGAACCAGATCCCATTTAAAATTAATAGCAACTTCCTGCAAACTGCTTTTCTGCATCTCGAATTTGCTCATGCTGAGAATAAAAATGAAAAAAAACCAAAAACAAAAAAACTACCTGACCCCTCTGCTGGCCAGGCACCAAGGGGTGGGCTAAACAAAGCCCCACTCAGTCTACACATATACATCACCTGCCTGGCTTTAGTTCTTATAAAATGTAACAGCTTCTGTGTGAACAGCAGAGAAACAATCTAGCTGCTTCCCCGAATTTATCTAACTGCATAGAATTCATCTTTCCTTTTTACATTGTTTGCTTATTTCTTATATGGGCAGGAGGTCCACATCCAGCCAGCAGTGATCCAGGCAGGTTCCCTGGTTTGGGTGCCCACACAATTCTATTTATTTAAAAATTTATCGAATTATACACTTGTAAAGTATGTAATTTATTGCTAGTCAATTACATCTAAACAAATCTATTAGAAAATAAATTTGTTATCATAACAACAACAACAAAAAAATGTAGGGTCATGATGTGCCTCAGGGGTAGAAAGCCTTCTCAGCCTGCAGAAGGCACTGAGTTAGATATACCAGTATTATGGAAATTTTCAAAAATGTAAAAATATTAGGTTGTTATAAACCAAGGGCCCACTGTGGAGACAGGGCAGCCAAGGCTGTCCTAGGTTACTGGTTCTTGTGATCATACCAAAAAGGTTTCAGAAATGTCAGAGTAGCAGACATGAGTTTATTAGAAGAGCTAAGAAAAAGGAAAGAAGGCAGCACTCTCAAAGGAGAGAGTGGGTCCTCTCAGACAAGAGACAGACAGTATGTACCTCCTACCTTCCTGTATCATTGGAGTTCCCAGGGAGTTCTGCCAGATCTACCTCTTAACTTTTTAATGACACAGGATGACATCAGACTTTCAAGTCACCACTGTACATAGTTTTACCCGTGCATGGAAGGGAGATTTAACATCCTAATCAATTCAAGGCAAATCTGGGTCATTCTGACCTACCCTGACTGGTTCTAATTATCATATTTCCCTGAACTGTGGAATCTGGTGTGTGTGAAGTTCATATCCATCCCATCCCAGGGTAACTTGTGTTCACCTTTTTGGCAAGGAGAAGATTCTCTTTGGGCCTACATTTCTCCAGTAGGTAACCGGTTGTTTGCCCCAGACTGTAACATGTCCTATTGACTTAAACCAGACAGAACTGCAGGTAAATTGCTTTTTATCTGCAATAAACCATGTGGGGTTTAACACAGGAGGTCCTGCTTATAGAATTATCCCTTTAACCTTATGTACCCACTTCTCAAGTCTGTTTGTTACCTATCAAGTTGATAAGCACTACTTTTTTCCTGAGTTTAAATTCCCAAAGGAGATGTAGCTCTTCTAATATTTTTTTCAGTGAAACATTCCCAGTTGTCTTGTTTGCTGTAAACATGAAACAGCAAATGGATAAAACAACTCATTCTGCTCATTCTTTGTGTCACAGGCACAGTTGAAAGCAGGCCAGCTAAGAAGAGCAAAGAGCAGGTCTGCAGTTTAAAGTACCCTCCTTTACCCTTTCCCATGCTGTCTATTGTCATTAGCAGCCTCACCCCTGAGGGGCCAGCTCAGACAGTGCCGCAAGTTGTGAGATGGTTTTATAAAGTTCTAAATATTGTAAGATGTATTGAGACTAATGAATATAACAGTTCAGTAATTTAAATGTTTATTTATTTTTAATGGAAGGATTTCGATTCAAAAAGAAGCCAGTTGACATGGAAATATCAATGAAATTTCTTACCTGCAAGAGAAGTGGACATTTTGTATTTAAGTGAAATTATAATGTGCACATTTTAAGAATAAAGAAATCTGGCATTTGAAAAAAAATTATACATATATATACATATATAATTGGGGGGTGTAGGAAAGCCCTTATCTGGCATGAGGGAGAACCTGAGTTTTATACCCAGCACTACAAAAATCTAAACTAAAGTATTATAATACAAATAGTACTATAACAAAAATATTAACATTTTATTATCATATTTAAAATACAGATATTAAACTAATATTATAATACAAAGTAACATAATTAATGAAATGCTGTTAAGTTACCCTAGAATTCATGAATTAAAACCAATGTATTTTTCTGCATAAAAATATGTGTATGTAATTTATTATTTTATTTAGTTTATTCTTGATTCTATGAAAGTTATAATAATGAATGTCATCTGGCTCATTTTTTACTCAGCAATATTAGCATTAATATTATTAGAATTTGTTCACTTCGTATACTTTGATACAACCAGAGATATGAAAAATTGTGCTTTATATGTGTAATATGAATTGTAATGCATTCTGCTATCATATATAAAAATCAGAATTTTAATTAATCAATTAATTAATTAATAGAATGTAATATAGCCATGTATTTCCTAATAAAATGGGTCATTCTGAGAAATGCTTTGTTAGGTAAATTTGTTGCCGAAACATCACAGGGTGAATACAAACCTACCTGCTATAGACAACTCCACAGTTAGGCTATGTATTGGCACCCCCTCCTCTTCACAATCTTAATTAAGATACTCCAGAGACTTTCACCATAATTGTTCTTGGACTATCAGCAAGGATTTCTGCAAAAGAATTCAAATGTGGTTAGGCTTCCTATTTCCTATTGCTCTCTTGCAATAACTAAATTTGGCGGTGGGTCTGGAGGAGACCAGCACTCCAGATTCTGAGCACCCCTTTCTAGTTTTTTAAAGTATTTATAGGCTATACCATGTCATAAGTTTATAGTCTAAAATGATATGTGATTGTTTGTGTGAGTTTTCAGGCTGAAGGTGTGTTTACAAAAGCAGAGTGTGATAAGGGATATTGGCTTCTAGCCTTGGGCCAAGCCTTAACAGGGGTGTTTCCCCAGGATCTAGATCCTGGGGAAAGTCCTTTACAATCCAAAAGTTAAGAGTGAATGGTGATAATTAGGTTCCTTGAAAATCAGGGCTGGGGGAACCCAGGACTCTCCCTTTCCCAAGCACTAATTTTCTCAGAGAATGTCCTTGGTTTATTTTTATATTCAGGACTGGGTTTGTTATCCACTACTGTAAAAGAAAACAAACAAACAAATAAACAAAAAACTACTTTTATGTAGACTTCTGCAAATTGTGAGCCTCTGAACCCCCATTCCCCTACACCTGGGTATAAAGTTCTAAATATTTCTGGACTCAGGGTTCAGAGGGATGAATTGATTTATGTGAAAGTCCCACTCTGGACTGGCTGCAGCCAATTAACTTGCTTCCTGCTAATTCCTCGGTGTCCAACTTCATGTGTCCTTCATCAACTTGTATTATTCTTGAAGAGAAGGAGGATGGTAGAACATCAATTTCCTGAAGTACCCTTCTCTATTTCCCAAATCTTGGCCAAGTTAAGGGAACAATGGGAATGAGCATGGGTACATATTATATTAAAGGATGCTTATTTTTACTTGGGTTTCCAAAGAATGTGCTCACTTTAGTGTTACCTGTGGAAAGCTGCTTTCTTTTGTATATGCCATGCTCTTTGTGATGCCTGTCCCAACTGCATAAGACAAACCAGTACTCTCATTGCTTCTGTAGCCTGGTTTACAAAACCCCTCTCCATGTGGTAAGTGATGCAGAACTGAGGGCTCTGTGGAGAGGAAAGTCCACTAGGTCAGCTGGCTGCCATTGAACAAAGCCTCAAGAGGGACAGAGATGCTTTTTTTCTGGAATTACATCGGGAGGATCTGAGATGTTAGTTGGCAAAGCATCTCAAGGGTCAGATGTTACCCCTGGAGCTTCCCTATAAGCATCTCTCAACAAACCTTATATTTCATTTCCCACCTCAGGGTTTCTTCTTTGAACACTTGGAAACCTGTCCCACTTCCCTAGCCCAACTGGATGGTGGCTTTTAGAAGGTGGCCACCATCATATATGCAGTCTATTATTGACTAAAAAGTTTTCCTGTGGCACGTGATCGTGTAAAGGTATAGTTTGTGACAACTTTGAGGTTGTTTGTTACTCAGCATAATTTCTTTGAGGTCCATTAAAATATTTACACGTATCAATAATTCATCCCTTTTTAAGACTGAGTAGTATTCTATGGTATTGATGTACCTTAGTTTATATATTCACTTATTCAGAAACATTTTGGTTATTGCCTTTTTGAGGCTATTACAAATAAAATTGCTGTGAACAACTATGTGCAAATTGTTGCATGGATTGAATTTTAGTATCACTGAGATTAATGCCCAGGAGTGAAATTACTAGAAAAACCCCATTTGGACACGGTATATAGTTTTTTTATTATTTTTTTGAATTCTGAGTGCCAATGTTTGTCAACAATTACTACATCTACGTCCATGAGAGTTATTGGACTATCGATTTCTTTGGATACTCTTTTTGACATCAGGGAAATACTAGTTTTATGAAATTAATTCAGAAGTTTTCTTTCCTACTTATTTTCTAAAGAGACTATGTAGACTGTTGTTATTTCTTTAAACATTAGGTAAAATTTTTCAGTGCAACTATTTGGTGCTAAATGTTCTCTTTCAGATGTTTTTAATATTCTGAGTTAAATTTCCTCAATAGATGTAGGACCATTCAAAATTACCTATTTCCTTTTTTGGGGAGTTGTAATAGTTTCTATTTTTCATGAAATTTATGCATTTTCTCTAAAATGTCACATTTATATGGGTGGAGTTTAGTTTTGTAATAAACTGACAAACTGATGAATGACTGTAGCACTTTGCAATCCCACCAGTAAAGAACGAGAGTACCTGTTGCTCTACATTCTCCCAGAATTTTATCTTATCTGTGTTTTGGATTTTTTGCCATTCCAATAAATGCATAGTGGTACCTCATTTTATTTTAATTTGCAATTCCCCATTGATGAATAATGTTGAATGTCTTATCATATGTTACTTTGCCATCTATATATCTTCTCTGATACAATGTCTGTTCAGATGGTTTTGCTCATTACTTAATCAGGTGGTGGTTGTTGTCATTGTGGGTATAAGTTTGTGTTGAGCTTGAACAGTTCTTTGCATATTTTGGGTAAGCTTCTATTATCACATTTGTCTTGCACAAATATTATTTACCACTGTGACTTCACATTCATTCTTTTGATGTTTATTTCATTCCTGCTAATTTTTAAAATCTGCTCTTAGTCCTACACAATATACTTTTATTATTTTATATTATTTTAGTTTTTATCTATGAAATTTCACCTTGTATTTTTTTATATCTTCTTTGACTTGATCGTAACTTTTTTATGGCCTTCTTCAGTAATGCTATAATCTTCTAATTTTTGTCAGTTTTAACTGATTGTATTTTCTACTGATTATCCTTCTATTTTCTCCTTGTTTGCATACCTGATGATTTTTTTGACAGTTTTAGTTTTTCTTTTTCTTTCTTTTTTTTTTTTTTTGTGTGTGTGTGTGTTGGATAATGTGGTATTCCTATAAATAAGCAAATATTGAACTTTGGATTGAGACACAATAATTACTTGAAAATCATTTTATCCTCTGTTAATTTTTTCCCCACTGCTCAGTTTTAAGCATGATTCTTTGCCATCTATATATCATGGTCCATCTGTTTTCCATTCTTGATGGAAGAAATGGACATTGTTCTTGCCCCTGTGTCAGGGTCAGGAATCACTTCACCATGTCAGATGGTTCTTTTCTGACCTTGGGTAGTTTTCTAACACACACGTGCTAACCGGTAATGACAGGCCTTTTAACTTGATTTCCACCCACTTGTACTGCTTCACACTACTTCATTTACTCTCTGCCTCACTTACAGATGTGCTGCTCCCACAGTCCTAGGTTTTCTGGACTCCAGATTTGTATTCTGAGCTCAAATATTGCTTTTTATGTGGGATCTCACAATTTTCTCTCAAATGCTTTTTAATACCTTGAAAGTGTTTTGTTGCTTGTAATAACTTAAAAAAAAATCCTCTTAAAGTTATCTTTCCCAGTTGTTGATCACTGCATGGGAACATGAGCTCAAATTCTTTGTTTTTACCACAAGATTTCCATTGGTGGGAGCAATTGGTAAATTTCTGTTTGGGTACATATGGACTGTGGCTTGAGCCCGGATGAGCAGTATGCATCTATCACCTGATGGACCATTTGGTGCCCCTAATGTGTGACCCTTAATTGCAGCATCTTAATGATTTACTATAATTTTGTTGAACATTTATTAATCATTTTCTACAAACTCATCCCTCAGGATCTGTCTTCAAGAATGACATTTAAGTGAATGTCCATTTTTATGTGTTAATTTCTGTCAGTTTTCCTGTCATGTTATTAACCTAGAAATGTCACATATTGAAAGAAACTTGGTAAATGCAGAATAACATTTCCAGAGAATACTGCAACATCCTAAATATTAAAATTAATTTCCCGTTTTTTTCTGATTTTGCTTATAAATATTTTAGTGCTGAAAATTTAAGTAAAGAATCTTCCATAACTGAAATTCTAAAATTTACGAAGACATTGACTTAAGCATGTCATTGCTTTTAAGAGAATACTTCCTTTCACTGTTATGTCTATTTAATTTTGAGTGTTAGTGCAATACTATAAATTGGAATTTTATCTGGCTCCTAAAAGTCATCTTGACTATCAAATATTCATTATTTCTAGGATTATAATTCAAGAACAAATTAATTAGATGTCCACGGATTGAACTTTTTTGCAGAACATTATATTTATCAGAAAAGTATTTGATAAACAACTAAACTAGCTCTATCCACTCTTCACTAGTTCTGGGATATCAAAAATTTTAAAAAGGAGGCACTTCGTCTCCGCTGCTGAAGTGGTCTGGCGCTCCACTCCCCTTTCCTTAAGGCTCGAGTGCTCAGCGGCGGAGGTGGTGGTGCCGCTGAGAGCGGATGCACTGAGTTAAAGGTGGGGGTCGGGGGTCTGCAGCCCGTGGAGGGGACAGTACACCTCTCCCATCCTCAGCACGCCCCCTATCTTGCCTCCACGGCTAACAGTCGCGGGGCCGAATGCGGCCCACCAGAAGAGCGTGGAAGGGGTGTGGGCGCGTGTCTAGCGACTAGCAGGGCTCAGCGAGGGAGGGGCGCGCCTATTATTCCTGCTGGCCTACACGGACCCCGCCTACGCCAGGGTGCAAGGACCCTAGGTAAGACTCCTGGCTGTGGCCCATGGGCCTCTGAGTAAGTAGACTTACAGACTTACACCTGTAAGTCTGCCCAGCTTCCCACTTGCTGTGTTCCCACTCATTGGGAAGAGAACCAATGCCTTGTCCACCATCAGCCAAGGCCTCCTGACAGCACCAGGATGGAAGTCAAAGGTCAGCTGATCAGCTCTCCTACCTTCACTGCTCCAGCAGCCCTTTTGGGGAGGCTGCCCCCCAGGTGAATTCAGAGTGTCTGACAGGGAGGTGGAGGCACTGCTTGAGGCAGCGGGCCCTGCAAGAGGCCCTGAGCCTGAAACTTCAGGATCTCCGAAAAGTGTGTCTCCAGGAGGCGGAGCTTACTGGCCAGCTGCCCCCTTAGTGCCCACTGAAACTTGGTGAACGGCCCCAG